>NW_026126563.1:22052500-22505000 GCF_943737965.1 Phodopus roborovskii | reverse complement strand
CTGCAGAGTCAGGAAGAGAATGTCAGACTGTCAGAGCTGGAGTCATGGATGGTTGTGAGTTTCCTAAAATGGGCTCTACAAATTAAACTTAAGTCCTTGTGAAAGCCGTCCATAATATTAACTGCTGAACCATCTCAAGCCCCAAGCTGGGTGATATTAAGTATATTTAAATCCTCAGACTTTCAGCTTTTTTAACTGTAAAATACTATATATACATATGTACATACATATAAATTAAAATAAATAATTTGGTGTTTTGTTTAACAGGATACATGTTGAAGGTCCAGTAAGTGTCTGTTATTAGTCATAGTTTTCCATGAAATATCAGTTTCATTTCACTTTGTCTTCTACCTTCCCATATCCACCTTTCTATCTTTCTCTCAAATTTTAGATTACATATGTATCTTAATAATGCTGGCTAAACTCTTTGCAAGTTTTCAAGTAATACACATTAATTATTGAATTAAATGCTATCAGTATTTCAGTAATGCGCTGGAATACACTTAATCCTCTCTGTGCAGAGTATATGAGTGCACACACATCTGTCTGTATACATGTGTGTACACAAATGTATGTGGATGTAGCTATGTCTTTATTCCTGTCATTTTGTTATTAACTGATCCGGTATTGTGCACACATTTCCTGTGGCCCCTTGAGTATTGTCTAGATAATTATTTAAAACTTTCTAAAGTGAATAACTGGATCTAATTATCAATAGTTAGAAATAGGATTTCTACTTCTTCCACCTTTATTTGCCAGTCTGCCTTCAGAACACTCCTCTATCCTTGACTTTGCCTAATAGTTAATGTATCCTCTTGCTATCATCAAGTTTACAGGATGGTTTTTCTCTAGTATCCTGCCTTATCTTGGCTGCCTCATTTGGCTATACCACTCCATCAAATAACTTTCAGATGTCCCTGGTTACCTCTCTTTGGAAATTCTACTATTGCCTCAAAAGATAACTCAGTAACTTGTTTTCTATACCCTAAAAAGATTCCTTCCCTGACTTTGCTATGGTCAATGAGACCACATCTCACCTATGGCAATAGAGGTTGGAAATAGAGTTATTGTTGCCTTTTCTATACCCACAGTTATCGCATCCTATTGCCCATAAGCTTTACTTGTATTCTTTTTCCAAATCCATTTAAATATTTTTCTTTCCTGTCTCATATCTGTTCAGTCTTCTCTAATAAGGCAATATAATTTATATTTACATTATTATAATAGCTGTGGAGGGAATAACATTATCTGAGGGGCCTCTGACTACAGGACCAGTATCTACCCTGGTGCATGAGCTAGCTTGTTGGGGCCCATCCCCTCTGGTGGGATGCCATACTCAACCTTAACTTAGGGGGAGGGGCTTGGTCCTGCCCCAACTTAATGGGTCAGGCTTTGTTGATCCCCAGTGGAAGCCCTTACTCTGAGAGAGGAGTGGATAGAGAATGGGCAGTGATGGGGGATGAAAAAGGGGTGGGAGAAGGGCTGGGAGGGAGACCTGTAGTTGGAATGAAAAAGGAAATATTAAAAAAAACTTAAGAAAACAAAAATAGGTTTGATATTACCATAATACTAAACACAGAGGACTAGAGACCCATGTAAAAGGTTAATTATGCCACTGTCTGAAAAGAAGATTTAAGTGTTTAAAATCAGGAGAAAACAAAATAAATCAATTTAATAATATCTAGGTACCATCTGGTAACACTTCAATTTAATTAGAGGTGTAGCTCTAGTTCTTAAAAATTTTGATCCAATATTATTATGATTTGTGAGAAAACCAATAATCAGCATTTTTCATTACAAGGCTAGGTAGTTCCCAGTAGGTGTGTGGTAAAAGATGTCTAGAAGGAAGGGAATGTGTAAGGGATGGGGGATTCTCATGACTGGTAGCAACTTGCAAGGAGATGAGAGTAAAAATAAATAAAGAAAAGCAATTTATTTTGATCTTGTTAAAGAATGGGTAACTATTCAGCATTGATAATACATGGAGGAAGGATGCAATCTTATACACTTTATCCTCATAACAAACTGATGACATAAATTTATTATTAGCTTCATTTGCATAGTTGATTGTCCAAGTACATCTGTGATAAGCCTACCCTCTTACTCAGTCAGTACCAGAGTGGACCAGACTTCCATTATCTCCCTTTGTAATGCCCTCCTAATCTTTCCCTACTCTAACTTTTGCCTTCCCCAATCTTTCATAGTGCAACACCTAGACTGATGTCATATATATATATATATATATATATATATATATATATATATATATATATATAAAAGCTGGAGAGATGGCTCAGAGGTTAAGAATACTGGCTGCTCATTATTTGTAACGGATAGAACCTGGAAACAATCTAGATGCCCCACAACGGGGTAAAGAAAATGGAGAATTACTCAGCAAAAACAAACAAACAAACAAAAAACAAACAAAAAGCAAACAAACAAAACAAAAAGCAAAACAAACAAACAAACAAACAAACGGAATCTTGAAATTTGCAGGCAAATGGATGGAACTTGAAGAAACCATCCTGAGTGAGTGAGGTAACCCAGTCACAAAAAGAGGAACATGTACGTACTTACTCACTCATATGTGGATTTTAGACATCGAGCAAAGGATCACCAGCCTATGATTCACACCACCAGGGAAGCTAGGATATAAGGAAGATCCTAAGAGATTCATACAAGGTCCCCCACAGAAAGGAAAAGGGACAAGATCTCCTGAGCAAATTGTGATGGGAGGGGGCAGTGAGTGTAGAGGGAGTTAGAAGAAAGAGAAGGGGAGGAGAACATGTGGGACTAGGAAGATTGAGTCGGGGGAAGAGTAGAGGAGATCAAGAAAAGAGATACCATAATAGATGGAGCCATATAGGTTTAAATCTGGCACTGGGTAAATGCCGGGAGATCTAAAAGGATGACACCAACTACGAATCTAAGCAATAGTGGAGAGGCTACCTTAAATGCCCTTCCCTGATAATATGATTGATGACTACCTTATATGCCAAACTAGAGCCTTCATCCAGTAGCTAATGGAAGCAGAAGATACCCTTAAACACTGATCTGAACTCCTCAAATCCAGTTGCAGAGAGGGAGGAGTGATGAGCAAAGGGGTCAAGACCAGGCTGCAGAAACCCACAGAAAGAGCTGACCTGAACAAAGGAGGGGGATCATGAACCCCAGATTGATAGCTGGGAAACCAGCATTGGACAAACCCAGAGTTAGAAGGCCTGGGCATAAAAGGACTTTGGGCGCCCATTCCCTTAATCGAGAGACAGGAGGGAAGGCCTAGGCCCTACTCCAAATGACTTGACAGATTTTGATGATTCCTCCTGGATGGCCTCACCTTCCCTGTGGAGTGTGTGAGTGATGGGATGGGAGGAGAGTCATGGGAGGGTGGGAGGGAGAGGGAACAGGTATCTGTATGTAAAATAAGAACAATAATAATTTAAAAAAAATACTGGCTGCTCTTGTAGAGGTCTTGGGTTCAATTCTCAACAACCACATGGTAGCTCACAACAATCTATAATGAGATCTGGTGCCTACTTCTGGCATGCAGGTGTACATGCAGGCAGAACACTGTATATGTAAAAAAAAAAAAAAAACAAAACATTTTTTAAAAAAAAAATATATGAGATTACATTATTCCTCTGTGTGAAATCTCTCAAAGTCTAAATGTGACTCTTTACAGTTCATCTATTGAAATCTACCTCTCCGTAGCACAGAATTAAGTGGTGGGTACGTGTAAGGAGACTAGATGACAAGGATGTGTTTATTCCTTATCAAAGCACCTACAGAGCATGTAGCAAGAAGCGAACATTCATGAGTTGTCACAGGACTCCGACTCTACCAGGCTTTTTGATCTTATCTTTCTCAGTTTCCAGAATAGGGAACAACGTATCCTTGCTGTTTGCAAGTCTGTGTATTCTCAGTGCATTTAGAATACTTCTGAAATCCTGCATGTTGGATAAGATCATATCTGACCAGATGCCCATCTTTGTCTTACCACACACTTTGCCAATCCACTCTTCACAATGCCTCCACTACCATGGTCATGGGCTGCCTTTGACACCAGTTTCCTCCCTCCAAATATTTTCCATAAATGTTTCCTTAGCTAAAACAGTCTTGCCCTAACCTTCCAGTTGGCTCATATCTACTCACAATTCATGGTTTCATTTCAATTGCACTTTCAAAGAGGGCTTGACTTTACAATTAATAAAAAAAAAAAAAAAAAGGGGCAGGGTATCTTGTAGCCCAGGCTAGATTCAGACATTCTTTGCAGAGAATATCTTTGAGTTCCTGATTTTTCATCCCCAAAGCTGGGATGACAGGGGTGTCCCTCCATGCCTGCCTTGTTTCACTTTCAATAACTGTTCATCTTATTTAACTTTTAAAGTCTGCTCTACTAAATTACAACTTATGTGTAAAATTCATTCTCAATGAAACAAGATACATAAATTCATATTAACACTTACAATCAGAATAGAGAACATTTTCACAGATGTCAGGTGCTCCCAGGGTTGGAAAGATTGCTCAGTGGTTAAGAGTGTGTATAGATTCTGCAGAGGAGATCAGCTCCCAGCAAACTCACTGGGGGATTCACTACCAGTAACATCAGTTATGAGGTCAGCTATATGTGACTTCCACAGGCTCTATATACCTGTACATGTGCCCCGTGTACATAAAAAGGCACATACATATGCTTTATCAAATATATGTTTTCTAAATATTTCCTCTGAATCTGTTATTTGTCTTTTTGTTCCCTTGAAAGTATATTTTAAAAACACAGACTTTTATATTTGGTAAATCCAATTATTCAATCTTTTTATGGTTGTTTCTGTGATTGGTGATTTTTTTTGATTGTTTGACATTCACCCAAGGAAATTGTAGTCTCTCTTTAATCACTTTAAACAGTTAAATTTTGTATTTTCAGTCATGGGTAAAGATTTATTTTTAACATATATTTATGGATTAGGCCCTGACTAAGGCTATAACACCTAACCATGCCTGTCTTGAGAACTCTTTGCTGGCTTCAGAAAGTTGAGGTAGGGGCAGCATCAATTCTCAGTGGCGTTCTCTAGTGAGTTCTGTATATTATCTCCACTAAAATTATGTACTTGTGTGTATGTCTGTATACGGGTACTTACATGCTAATGTCAGCCTATGAGGGCCAGGAGTATCTGTTGGATACTTTGGTACTAGAGTTAAAGTTGATTGTAAGCTTCCTGATATTGGGAAATGAATTTATATCCTCTGCAAGAGCAACAAGTGTCATACCTGATGAGCTATCTCTCCAGCCTCTATATCCCCTATTCTTACAATCTTGCTTTCCCCCTAAAAACATTATCATCTAGCAAACTGGTATCAGTTTACCTTGCAAGCTTCTCTGTAATCTAGATCTTGCTGATTCTGTGTACCACAGCCCAAGTGACATCTTGTGACAACTTGGTTTCTTCCTGTCTTCTCTGGTGTGATCAGAGATTCGAGTCATGCTAAAGGCAAGTAAATTTGTGCTATGTTCTTCAGTTAACCAAACAAGCCCATCATTTGTTTTAGCACATTGTCAAATACTTCTATGCTTTATTACTTACTACTTCGGTTTCAGATCAGACTATCAAATAAAAAGCTGAATATTCCTCTGAAATATTTTGGAACTTTCTTGTCTATAATAGCCAATTTGACCCCTTGCTTTCTATTCTCATACATCAAAATTATATCCAGCTGTTAATTTCTGCAAGATTGAGGTCATTTGATTATTTTAATACATAAGTAATTTAAATTACCTGCTAAAAGTTACAAAGTCTCTACAGGGGGAATTCAAGGATTGATAAGAAACTCATATACTCTGTCTTTAAAGATATAACTTTTCAGAGGAGACAGATGCTAGATAATAAATTACAAGTCAACTGGGGTGAAATTCAAAAGGAAGGCAAGGAATCTTGAGACACATAATGCCATTGAGAAACCCCACAATTTCATACTCCTTTGCATTAATCATATTTTATGGTTTGACTGTTTGTGTAACACTTGAATATGTTTTAGAATTCATAGCAGTTAATATGCATAATTCATAGCTAATATGCATACTCATATAAAGTAAAGTAACAATGGATTTAAGACGAGTCGATGCAGGAACATGAGGATGTGCAGTATAGCGACAGTCTAATGTGCTAGGAAACAGTTTATTCAATTAGTGATAGAAATGCTAGACCCTTATTTGATAAGGAAATTAATTCAGAATTATGTATCTCATTATACACAAGATTCCAGTTTACATAGACTTAAAATATAACAATATGAAAGTACTCCAAAATGTAAAGTATTTTAACAGCCTTGAGATTGAAAGTGCTTTCACCAGACTCAAAAGCCATGAAATAAAAAATATAGTATAGAAAAAACTAATCTGTAAATGGCAAAACTTTAAAGAACCATGCTAAGAGGTGCTATATTAATCAGAAAAATATCTTTAACATTTATTACAAAAATAGAGTTAGCATCCTTTTATGGTATTTAATTCAGTAAGAAAGATACTCAATCCCTGAAGGAAGTTTTGTAAACTATAAAATGCAACTGAGCACCAAATAATATTAAGGCACAAAATTAGGATAATTTAAATTATTACATTAAAACAATATGTAGATGGTGTTTCTGTCCTGCCTGTTCCCACTGCCGTTTATAAATAAACACACAGAGGCTCATATTAATTATAAATTGTTTGGCCAATGGCTCAGGCTTCTTATTGGATAGCTCTTTCTTAATTATTAACTCATTTCTATTAAACTATATACTGCCATGAGGCTGTGGCTTATATGTTATGCTCCAACATGTTACTCCTTCAGAGGCTACATGGCATCTCTTTGAGACCCCCCTCTGTGTTCCTCTTCCCACCCTTCTCCTACTGTGGTAGCCCTTCCTGCCAGGCTATGTCCTGCCTGCCCATTGACCAAAACAGCTATGCCATTCTAGAGCCTTCATCTAGTAATTGATGGAAGCAGAAGCAGCCACCCACAGCCAAATGGTAGCAGAACTCCTAGAGATCTAGTTACAGACAGGGAGGAGTGATGAACAAAGGGGTCAAGACCAGGTTGAGGAAACCCACAGGAATAGCTGACCTGAGCAAGGGAGAGCTAATGCACCCCAGTCTGATAGCTGGGAAATCAGCATAGACCATCTGAATGTGGGTGTTAGGAGGACTTGAAGTCTACAGTGCCACTGGTAATGGATCAGTATTTATCCCTAGTATACGAATGGACCTTGGGAGCCTATTATATACAGAGGGATACTTTCTCAGCCTAAACAAATGGGGAAGAGCCCAGGCCCTGCACCAAATGATATGACAGACTTTGAATATTCCCCATGCGAGGCCTCACTGTCCCCAGGGAGCTGGGGTTTGATCAGGGTGATAGGGGAGGATAAGAGGGTGAGAGAACTGGGATTGACATGTAAAACAACCTTGTTTCAAATGTAAAATAAAAATAAAATGCACTTGGGGATTAAAAAGAAAAATATAAGAAACATAAGATTGAGAAACATAAACATCCCCAGTCAATAATAAAATATTTTAATTCATTAAATGAACAAATATGATTTTGTTTCAAAGTATGATTTCAGTTAATATTATGGAGAAGTAAAAAATCTTATTTGCATATATGGGACCACCTCTGCATCTCTGAGATGAAGTCTATTTGACCATGGTAGGTGGCCTCATAAAGTGAGTTTGGCTATATTCCTTCTGTTTCTAATTTGTGGAGTAATTTGAGGAGCATTGGTGTTAGCTCTGAATCTTCAGCAAATAGTGCTGTTCTAACTGAATGTCAAAATGTAGAAGAATACAAACATACTATCACCCTGAACAAAACTTAAGTCGAAGTTGATCAGTGGCCTCAACATAAAACCAGGCACACTGAACCTGATAGAAGAGAAAGTAGGGAATAGTCTTGAAGGCATTGGCACAGAAAACAACTTTCTCAATAGAATACCAATGGAGCAGGCTCTAATAATGGCAATAAATGGGGCCTCACAAACAAAAAGCTTCTCTAAAGCAGAGGACACCCTCAAACGGACAAAACAGCAGCCTACAGAGTGGGAAAAGTTCTTCACCATCCACACATCTGACAGAGGGCCTATACCCAAAACATACGAAGAGACTAGACATAAACAATCTAAATGATCCAATTAAAAATGGAGTACAAATCTAAACAGAGAATTCTCAACAGAGGAATCTCAAATGGCTGAGAAACACTTAAAGAAATGTTCAACATCTATAGGCATCAGGGAAATGCAAATCAAAACAACCCAGATCCTCTCTTACACCTGCCAGAATAACACAAATCAAAACCACAAATGACAACCCATGCTGGAGAGGATATGGAGCGGGGGTGGGGGGGGGGTGGGGGAGGCACTCCTTCATTGCTGGTGGGAGTAGAAACTCAACGGCCACTTTGGAAATCAATGTGGCAGTTTCTCATAAAATTGGCACTGGACCTACCTCAAGATCCAGCTATATCACCCCTGGAAATACATCACAAGGATACTTGCTCAGTTATGTTCATAGCAGCTTTGGGGTACTGTCTTCTTACTGGTTTGCCTCATCCAGCCTTAAAAGGAAAGGAGGTACCTAGTCTCAATTGCAACTTGATATGGAATGGCAGGATGGTATACATGGAAGGCCTGCCTTTTCTGAAGAGAAAGGAGGAGGAATGGATGGGGACGGAGGGGGGGGTGAAGACAGACTGAGGGGAATGGAGAGAGGGAGGGAGAGAAAACTGTGATTGGACTGGGAAAAATTAATTAAAATAAATAAGCAAAAATGGGATAATGGTAAATCACTATCTTTAAATAATGAAACAGACTATAATACAATAAAGACAGTGTCAACCATTTCATATATAAATAAAATGAGTGTGTGTATTCAAATATTAAAAATATTTGTCTCTAGGGAACAAGGTTTGGATTGAAATCATCCTTTCTACTTGAAAAGAATTTAATGCTTTTTGAGTCTCATTTATCTTGTGTGGTTGTCTACATAATAAGAGAAATTATTCATGTAAATCAGAAAAGTAGAAACAAAAATATAAACACAGACCATAGAGGTATCAGGCATTCGTACTTCCTGCATTGCATTTTTTTTTTGTCTATATATGTGCTTTTTAAATATGCTTGGTTAACAGCAGATAACTGGTGTTACTGGGTCTTTCATTTACCAATTTATCCACTTGCTGTATTTCATCTTTGAGCTCTGAGCTCTGTTCATATTGGAAACACAAGAATGGGCACCTAAACCCTTTCAGTTGCCTAGATCTGGTGGTTTAAGGCTCATGTGATGTAATCCTTACTCCCTTTTTGGCCACACTCTTTTCAAAGGTTATGTAACCATTAGAAAGTGGAGACTTGCTAGAGGAAGTACATCACGAAGGGCATGCTTTGGGGTTTAAAGCCTTACTCTACTTCCTACTCTGCCTGTTTCTGGCACGTGCACGACAATGTGACAAGCCAGCTTCCTGCTGCTGCTGACACCCCGTGTCTTTCCTGTCATTATAGATTCTACCCTTCTGGAACATTGGTCATGGGATTTTTATCTCAGAAACAACCAAGCAACTAATACACTAGGTTATGCATCCAGCAAGTATTTTCTTAATCTTGTAACTACCAGGAGCTATTCTAGATGTGACAACTGTGTCGTATTGTGTCTGTCTTCTGTTCTTACCAAAACAGCAGGCTTAAAATTCCATTTTATATTCCTTGATTTAGAAAAATTAAAGGCATGCCTGGTCTGGATATGATATAACCAGCATTTACCTCATTGAATATGCTAAATTTCTTTAAATAATGAGGTCTTTTTATTTATTCACTCCAATCTGAGGTCACAATTATTTAAATACCTTTCAGTAAACATATGCTTGTAAACCCACAGCAGCTGAATTAATGTGTCTGTTGATGGAGAGGATAAAGGACCAAAGGGAAACCACATGGAGTCGGGAAGTGAGTTATGTGTTTATCTTTCTTGCAGGTTCCAAAATGTGAGATGGAGATAAAGGTCAGGTAGAATATTACCAATGACATCAATAACATTATGAGAAACACAAGTAGATTTTTTCTTGTCTCTTGCCTCTCCCTCTCCCTCCTTCCCTCCTTCCCTCCCTCCATTCCCCTGGCCCTCTCTCTCTCTCTCTCTCTCTCTCTCTCTCTCTCTCCCTCTCTCTCTCTCTCTCTCTCTCTCTCTCTCTCTCTCTCTCTGTGTGTGTGTGTGTGTGTGTGTGTGTGTGTGTGTGTGTGTTAGGAAACTGGCTTCTCTAATTGAAGATGCAGGTGTTGGCAAGCTAACTGATCTACAATTTGGTACCAAGTAGAGGTCCAGAAACAGGCAAGTCCTAGCAACAGTATCGGGTGCACTAAAAGGCAAATGCTGGAAAACTGGTAAGCGAAGAAGTGAGATGTGAGATGTAAGCATGCCCAGTGGGTGACCATGTAGGTGCGATGTAATGTGGGTGTACTATGTGTTCAGAATGAAGAACACATTTAATCTTTACCCACAATTTGAGGCCTGAGAGAGATCTTCATTGTTGAAAGCTTGGTACCAGCTGGTGGTGCTATTGGGCTATTGCAAAGTGGTGGGAATGTTTCCTCCTAGTTGGAAGAAATGGGTCAGTGGGTGTGTCCCTCTGAAAGCTAGGGACAGCTCTAGTGGTCTCCCTCTGTCCCTGAGGTGAGACACAAAGCTCTTGGACACCTGCATCTGCACCACGCCTACCATTTTGTTCTGCCCCTCCATAGGCCCAAAAGCAATGGAGCCAGGTGACTGTGGATGGGAGCTAATGAAATCATGAGGTGGAAAAACCTTTATCTATTAGGTTGGTCTTACTTGGGTATTTTATATGTGCCAGTGAAGAGCTGAGCCCACTGAGCTCCTGGTAACTTGCAGTGTGGAAATGGTGTAACAGGAAGCTCTGACTTAAGATGGCTAGACCTCTCAACAGTGTGAAAGGAAGTAGGGAAACCATGGCCCTTGTGTGTGATCACACTTCCCCAGATCCTCTGATATTTGCATGGACTTGCTACTCTGGCTCTCAGAGTCTTTCCTTTATCTCCATGTGTCATTGTGCTCTTCTGAGAGTGCATCTGTGCCTCTACCCTCCTCCCATGCACACACACACCTTTGCTTTAGATTTTAAATGACAAATAGATTAAAATACTTTTCATTGTAGAGACCATTTGATATATTCCAGTATTAATGCAAAACAGAAGCTGACAACCCCTGCCCTTTATAAAGAATTTTAGATCATTTTAATTCTGCTTATTTGACTAGGCTTGGTGCTTTAACTAGGTCAAATGGATGGGATAGAAAAGATACTTTATTCTCCTCACTTAGTTGATTGCCACCCACCCAATCATAGAGTCTCCATTCTCAGATAGCGGGATGTTGTTATATTCTCTCAAGTGGCAGTGCATGCAAACCATTAGCCTGAAAATATCTTTCATGCTATTAGCCAATGTATTTTTTTCCTTATGACTGTTTAAATATTTTTTTAGCCTTTTAAGATAAGCTTTTGTTCAGTAGCCTAGGTTAGCCTTGAACTCACAATGATCCTCCTCAGTCTTGCAAATATGGGTATCATATCACCCTACTTGGGACAATTTTCTTTGTTTTGGACCTCTTATTTCATGTCTGTATTCTTAACCATGAAAAGAATATTTGGCAATCAGTTATTTTTTCTCCATTTATTCAATGTATCCTTTGGAATTCCTCCATTAGTGATAAATAACTACGTTTGTTACAAATAGAAAGAGCTTAATTGAAAGTGTTCGTTGTATTATATGTGGCCATTTGTAAGCGTGCAGAAGCCAGATGCCATCTGGGAAGTGGAAACCACTTTCCAGTGCAGTATTTTTAATTATGTCTTTTCACCTGAGCTGCAGGGCACACGTTCCATTTTCTCTCTGCTCATTATTAATAGGACGACTAGCACAGAGCTTTCTAATTTCATATTTTTAAGTGAATTTAGCATGCAAAGTATTCTGAAACGGCATTATCAGTGTAGTTAACTTATGCCTCAGTTTGGGAATTTCTTCTCTTCGTATGGACCTTCAGATGGGATCCAGACCCCACCGCTCTCCTATCACATTGGTTGGAACACTTACCCAATCTATGTGTTACTGCAAGTGTGTTCAATGTGTGATGATGATTTGATTTAAACTTTAGAAGTGGGAACTCTGTGTCTGGGTTGGTTATTTATGACTTTGTTGTATGGCTTTGTCCACTCCACAGACTTGCAAGCAGCTTAGAATTAATTAACCTTAGCAAAATTGAATTCACTAACCTGCATTCCTCAATATCGTCACTACGATGTTAAATAATAAATGAGCACAATGAGCACGGGACATAAGGGAGAATGAGGCCTCCCTGGCTGCCATCCTTGGTCCTGCCTCTTTTCCTCTGTGGTATCTGGAGTCAGACACTCTCTGCTTCTCTTTCCCTGGCAATGGAAGGAGCAGAATAGCAAGCCCACACCCGGCTAGTGCTAGAATGAGAAAGAATGAATGCCTAACATGTGCTTTGAGAGCCTCAAGTAAAATACACCATGCTTCATGTGGAAATGATTATTAGTCCATTCTTCATGCACTTTTAGTCCTTGCCCTCTAGGCTCAGACTGCCAGCCAAGGCACCAATTACTGTCGATGGGGCTGTTGGTTCTTAGATGTGAACACCTGTCCTCAAGCAAATGAACTGAGATAATATACACCAATTTGCCATGTGTGGATAGACCTTACAAATTGAATCTCCAAAATACAGTCTGAGATGAATAACAAATGACACCGGGTTTAAATGACAGGAAATAGACTGGATACAATAGCTTGGGCATCTGTGTCTACTCAGGTCTTTGTCCAGCCAGTCTGGTGCTGTCACACCAAGCTGGGCTTTCCTCTGCATTCTCGGGGCTGACTAAGGGGCCAATTTAGGCGTTCTTTCTTTCTCACTCCAGCACTACCCGCATTGAGCTTGCTGTTCCTCTGATAAAAAGAAGCAGAAAGAATCTGATCCCAGATACTAGAGGGGAACAGAGAGGGGACTGACGATGGAGACTGGGATGGCTGAATCACTCCCTCTGTTACTTGAAAGCCCTCCTCTCCCGTGTTCATGGAGAAAGTCACTGACAAATTGCTGGCTTTCCTGCAGCAGCCTCATGCTAATTAGTTCAGTGAAGCTGGGACTTGGCAGACCTGGGTCCACACTGCTTATCAGATATAAAATTGCAGCTGGCTTCAGAGCCATTTACATTCACACAACTGTACAAGTTGTCCATTAATTTTTTTTTTCCTGGAATGTATAGGAGAGAAATTTTCAGAGTGAAAAGGGCAAAGGAGGAGGATAGTGTAGTGGTTGAGGGAACGCACGTACAAGGACAATGGGATACTGGTATTAATCTTATCTCCACTTTGACCAGCTGATGGATGATCACACCCCCACATTATGTGGACCTCAGTCCCCCTCTCAACAACATTATACACTTGGTTTGTTCACTTTTGTATCCCTGATGCCTGGCATGATGTTAGGCACACAAGATTTGCTGAAGCAATGAGATAGGGTTTTCTGCAATCTGTTTGACTGACTGGTGCAACGATGGGTTTAATTACCAAGATGGCTGTGTTATCTTGGTCTGGTGGTCTCTGGGGCAACAGTTTTGGGCTGAAGGAGAAAAGATCCTCATTGCAATGTGGTCTCTTTTATTGAGTTCCCTGCCCTGTAAGGAGAGTAAACATATTTACCCTTGTTTTGTGTGGTCCCTTCAAGGTACTTACAGTGCATATTCAGGATTTGATATCAACACATTTCACTTAAACATAATGTATATTATTATGCATATGCAGAATTTTACAGACTTTTATTGATTTTTTTAAAGTTGGGTAACATGACCTTAAAATATATGAAAGTATATAGAACACTATGCCCCCACAATATCTGATTTTCTTATATAGGTACAGATATTATACATTTTTCTTTTCTTAATTTACATTCTAGTCAGTCAGAACTCTGGATACTATTTGCTGTGACAATATCAATTTCCCTCACAGATCAAGAAGAGCAGAAAGAGGAAGACTTTTACCAACTAATAGAGGGCTAATATCCAAAGTATATAGAGAACTCAGGAAACTAGATATCAAGGGGGAAAAAACAATTTAAGATGGGGTACAGATCTAAACAGAGAATCCTTAGTAGAGGAAACTCAGATGGCTAAGAAACACTTAATTGTTCAACATCCTTAACTGTCAAGGAAATACATACCCAAATGACTCTGAGATTCCATATTACACTGTGAGAATGGCCAAGACCTACAGAACAAATGACAGGTACTTCTAGCAAGGATGTAGAGTTAGATGGACACATTGCTGGTGAGAGCGCAAACTCGTACAGCTATTATGGAAATCAGTGTGCTAGTTCCTCGGGATGTTGGGGATCTGTCTACCTCAAAACCCATGTACACCACTGTGTAGTGTAACCCAAAGGATGCTCTATCCTATTCCAAGAACACTTGCTCAACCATATTCACTGCACTTTTATACATAATAGCCAAAACTTTCAGAAAACCTTGATAGTCCTAGATATAAGAATGGATAAAGAAAATGCAGTGCATTTACACAATGAGGTATTACTCAGACATTAAAAAAATGTGAGTGCATGGAATTTGCAGACAAATGGATGCCACTAGAAAAAAAAAATCACCCCGAATGAGGAGTATCAGACACAGAAAGACAAATATGTGTTTGCTTATGTGTGGGCATTAGCTGTTAAGTAAATATTATCAACCTACAATCCATAGAAGGTAGCCATAGAATCAGGGGCCAGAGGGAACAAAAAGATCTCATGAGGAAAGGGAGAAGAAATGGATAGGGATGGAAGGGGGATCGGAATGGGAAGATCAAGTGGAGAGAAGGAGGAAAAGGGGTTTGTGGGAGGGAATATAAGGAGAGACAGCTAAAATGAAGGGGCACTTGAGCAGGAGTATAGAAACCTAATACAGTAGAAATTTCCCCCAAATATATTCATCTATGAAGCAGTCTAAATGAAATTGCCAAAATAATGAGGGAGACAGAGTCACAACTGGACATTTCTTGTCACTCAGTGAAATTTCCAGTATCTAGATTGGGTTATATCTAATTGAAGCGTGGACTACAGGGGTCTAGTGGGAACCCCAAACAGTCCGGGCTGTTACCAATACTATATTTTGTTCTCACCAAACTGACAGGGAGGCCCCATTGCTTAAGAGAACACCTATAATGAGCATGGAGATCGCTAGCCTTTGCCTACATGGCTCCTTCACCTATATGTTGCAGCATCTTTGGTCCAGGAAGATACACTGCATACTATCAAAAGAGTAGCATAAACCCAAAGCTTCCAAATAGGCAGCCTAAAGTGCCTGTTGTTTAAAAATATGTCCCTAATTCTACACCTTTATTCTATTGCTGTGTCTCAACAAAAACCGATGTAACATAAAAAGAAAAAGACATGAACCACTTTTTACTTCTTATATACCTTTACGGAGAAGGTTTGCTTTAGGTTAGAGTTTCATAATGGCATGGAAGCATATAACTCAGAGAAAGTACCTGGTCCTGTCCAGCTCTGTCCCTGAAATAGTACAGACTACAACAGGGAAAAAGGAGGCATCTATAGATCTGCTATTAGGAATGTCCGTGCTGAAGATAGTCTCCCATCTCCTGGGATCATGTCTGTAGAGCCCTTGAAATGCTACTTTTCTGTAATTGCCTTTTACAGAGTTCTTCATTTTCAGGCAAGGTAAGCCCTAACAGCTCTCTCTAACATACCCCATCTTTACCTTTGCAGCTGTCACCTGAATTCCCTTGCTCTATCTCACTGTTTTGGGATCTGCTAAGTGATGATGAATGGGCTGAGCTTGCTGTGTTAAATATAGAATAATGAGGGAATGGCACATAGATCAGTTTGGGTTCAAATGCCAGTAATTCTACTACCCACTTATAGTTATTTCCCTAAGCTACACACTTTCTCACACACTTTTTTTCTCTCATTCAGCATACTTTTCTATCTTCCAATGTTTTGTCAAAATCTCTTTTATACAAATTTAACAAAAGTAAGATGACAGGATCTGAGTAGTACAACATGGCCAGGTAGCACCCCATCTTCCAGAATAGAGCAGGGCAAGCAGTAAGTGTGCATTGGCAGGTGAGCCACCTAGGATAACAGTCGGTGCTTAGCATTGTTTTTTAATCCTATTTAAGTAGTATCTTCTCTCCAGAATGTGAGCTGCATAGGGACAAGAACCTCATCTTCCACTGTTTCACACTTCCTGTAGCTACCTCAAATAGGATCCATGATTAGTGAATGTGCTGCCTAGTCTTATGTCAACGTTATACAAGCTAAAGTTATCAGAAAGAAGGAAACTTCAATAGAGAATTCAATAGAGAAGATGCCTTCATGAGATCCAGCTCTAGGGCATTTTCTTAGTTAGTGAGTGGTCCTGGGCTGGTGGTCCTGGGTTGTAAAGGAAAGCAGGATGACCAAGCCATATGGAGAAAGCCAGTAAGCAGCACTTTTTCAAGGCTCCGGGCTCAAGGTCCCTGACTTATTTTTGTTCTTCCAATGATTGACTACATTGTGAAAGTGTTAGCCTTTCTTCTCCAACTTGTTTTTCATCATGGTGTCTCATCCAAGAATCAAAACACTATCTGAGACAGTGGGTTTCCTTTGGCTGGTCTTGTTTTTGCTTGTCTGCTATCATCCTTTCCTGGAAACACAGTTGAATGGTAGGTCTGGACATTTAGAGTTGATCCTGGTCATGGATGGTGGTGGATGAAGGAGTTGGGAGAAGCATGTTAACAATCATTTACAATTCTTCAATAAATATAGATAAATACCACAAAGTGGATGCTACTCTGAATGAAAACAGAGAATAAGACTTTTGAGAGAATAATTTTTTGGTGAGGGGGACAGTAAGTTTCATATCATTGTCATGGAATTTTTCATGGGATTTGGGGGAGATAGACAGTTGTGACACAAGTTACCAGGACAAGAGCTTAGAGAAGGAGAGAAATAATAGTAAAATGAGGATGGAGGCTACAAAGCTAGTTTCAAAGACAAACAATAATTGATTCAAGTGCAATGTTGTTAAAGCAAATACAGAAGCCCTTGCCTCCATTTATTTCATTTTTCTACTACAAAATACTCTGCCTACACATCAGTACACTGTCTAACCAAGGATTTCCTGTCTCTGTGAAGAGACACCATGATCATAGCAACTCTTATAAAGAAAAATTTTAATTGAGGGTGGCTCCCATACAGTTTCAGAGGTTCAGTCCATTATGATCATGAAGGGGAACATGGCAGCACACAGGCAGACATGGTGCTGGAGTTGCTAAGAGTTCTACATCTTTCAGGCAACAGGAAGTTGATTGACTGTTACACTGAGGGAAGCCTGAGCAAAAGAGTCTTTAAAGCCTGCAACCATGATGGCACACTCCCTCCAACAAGGCCACACCTCTTAATAGTGCCACTCCCTTTGGGGGCCATTTTCTTTCAACCCACTATATACATGTTGGCTACCTGTAGATCTGTGTCACACCTGAACCTGGGATAAAAATTAAACGTGCTTTTCCCTGATTGCAGATAGCCTGTCTGCCTCTAACTCTGACTTCACATGTCACAGTTAAGAAGGAGCAAGCTCACTGCTACCTTTTTGCCACAGAGGAATAATTCCCTCAAGAAGGTCTTGTGCACTTAAACAATACAATTCTAAATACCACACAAAGAGCCCATTTTCAGACATCTGTATACCAAGCATTCAGGTGTTAATGTATGAACATTGTTGGGACACAAATTAGTCTACACTACGTGTGTAGCTATTGATGATTCTATAGCGTTTTTCCTTTGATATCAGGCAGGCTCTTCTAGAAACCATGGGAAACAAGGGCCACAAGGATTTAATTCTTGGATTTTCTCAGGATGGACAATCCTTTTTGGAAAGAATAGTAAGGGAAAAGCAACATCTTAGTAGTTGTGAGTAGTGCTCATTATGCCTGCTACTGGCTCTAGTACATACTTACTAACTGCACACCCTCTGCCTTTTTTTATTTTTGGTTTGATCATGGGATTTGCTGTGGCCAATAGAATGTGTGTAGATGTGACATTTTCCACATATGATAAACGCTTTAGAATATTTTTAACTGCCTTTATTTGGGTCTCACTATCCTTAATTGAGTAGAGAATGCTACAAACTTATTCAAACTGGACTTCAGACTGAGAAAGTCCTGAAAGCAGAGGTAAGCAGGGGCTTACATCAACTCTTAAAACATCATGCATGAAGTAAAAGTGGCCCCACTGTGATCTGATAAAGTATATATTTGTTATGGTAGAGAAGAATATTAAGATGAACAACTGTAGCAGTTGGAGGGGGAAAATGCATATTGAACATGATCATGTTTTGTGCATAAATATATAGAATTTTAAAAGAATAAACATTATGATAAATTGTGTCTATATAGATATAGGAGATATGATCGATGTAAGAGTGGTACAAGGAAATAGTTACTATCATGTATATGTCATTACAAAGAAAAAATTAAGAAATGGTGCGTGGTGTGTGTGTGTGTGTGTGTGTGTGTGTGTGTGTGTGTGAGTGCGCACATGCACAAGTATTACAGACTTGACTCATATGCATAAAGACACTAGTAAACACAAAGCCACACAACAAACTTAGTGTCATGCTATTATATCTAGTGATTTTAAACAACCACAGGTAACTATTGTTTTCTGTTCATTTTAGCAAGCGTCTTTTGGGTGGTTTGTTTATTCTCTGTCTTTTAACATCATGTTGCTTGAGTCTTTGACTAAATTATTCAAAAACACAGATTCTTTGGGTGCAATGCTTGTACTGAATAGTAACAAAACAAGCAATTCCTTCGAATTTGTGAATTTGTTAAACTTTCATTTATACTACAAAGAGAAATTAAGTTTGCTAATCATCTGAGCTTAACATAGAGCTATTATCCTTTTTTGCCTGAGAGTGATAAAGAAATATATATATATGTGTATATATATATATATATATGGACATATATAATATTTTTTCTTATTTTACATGTCAATCCCAGTTCACCCTCCCTTTCGTGCCCCCTGACTCCCCTCCCATCACATCCCCCCCATACTCCACATGGAGGGTGATGCCTTCCAGGAGGGATCAACAAAATCTGTCAAGTCATTTGGAGTAAGGACCAGGCCCTCCCTTCTGCCTCTAGGCTAGGGGAGTATCCCTCCATGGAGAATGTGCTCCAAAAGTCCTTTCATGCACCAGGGATAAATCCTGGTTCCACTGTCAGAGGTCCCTTAGACTGCTCAGGCCTTCTAACTGAGACTCACATTCAGGGAGTCTGAGTACTTCCATTGATGGTTTCCCAGCTATCAGTCTAGGGGTCCATTAGCTCCCCTTTGTTCAGGTCAGCTGTCTCTTTGTGTTTCTGTAGCCTGGTCTTGTCCTTCCTCTCTGCATCTGGATTCCAGTTCAGCTCAGTGTTTAGCTATGGGTGTCTGATTGTGTTTCCATCAGCTACTAGATGAGGGCTCTATGATGACATATAAGTTAGTTATCAATCTCATTATCAGGGAAGGGCATTTAAGGTAGCCTTACTGTTGCTCAGATTGTTAGTTAGGGTCATCCTTGTGGGCCTCCCAACATTTCTCTAGAGGCAGTTTTCTTTTCAAACCTATAATGGCTTCCTCTATTATAGAAAGATTCTTAAAGTTAGAAACAGAAAGTGGAAATCACTTAGGGTGACAGGGTAGCAATGGCCAGCATCTGTGATTTCACTGGCCTTGAAGAAAATACAAGTAGCCATGGTTGCAAGAATGAGAAGCATTTCTTACTGCTGGAAAGGACAAGGCAGATCCTGATGTTTCCCCAGAGACCATGGGCCTGAAGACATATTAGTATCAGGAAGAGCATGCATCTGATGTAATCCTATAGACCTGGGCAAAATACATTTGTGTCGTCCAAAGTGGTAAGCTTCATGTATCATATATATGATAAATATAAATATAAAAATACATAATATATAAGGAATATATACATACATACATAAATATGTGTGTGTGCGCGCGCGCGCGTGTGTGTGTGTGTGTGTGTGTGTTCCCCTTCCCCAATTATCCTTCTCCCCTTTTAAAAGCCATGAAGTCCCACCCTAACTGAGGAGTTATTGGCAGTTGACTTTTGGAGGAGGAAGAGCCATTCTTCTTTGAGGGTGCAGTTGTCTCAAAGTTATTCAGCAGTGAGCAGAATTAAAATACCAGCTTCTATGTATTTAAGTGTTTGTGTTTGGAAACAAATGTGTATGCTTATGAATCTTTTGCTCTATACTTAGAAATTTGTATATCTCATCACAGCATGATATTGGCAATTTCCAATTTTTCATCATGCATATATAAATCTGTAAAGGAACAGTCATATAAAATTGCATTTTTTTCTTTGCCTGGCAACCTTGGCTTTCTCCTGAGACATCCCTGGCTAAGGAGTCAACTGTGTCAAAGACAGATGGTAGCTTGTCTTCTTCTCCTAGCATCTGTGGAATGGAAGAATTTCTCATTCCACATATGTTCATAAGAGAAATTGCTATTGCAGATATTCAAAAATCTTTTGGGTTTTTTCAGCTGTTTGTATGTTCTTTATGGTGTTCAAGTACATCCGCACCATTTGGTTTGTATTTGGGTTTATATATGAAAACATAGCATTGTTTTAGAATAGATTGTGACAGTTTTCCAGTGTCAGGTCATATTTTTAATGTGCTTTTTAAACTGATGACAAATTTGTCATCTGGCAGACTATTTTTGTTTGCTTGTTTGTTTTTAGAAACAGGGTTTCCCTGTGGCTTTGGAAGCTGTCCTAGAACTAGCTCTTGTTGACAAGGTGGGCCTAGAACTCACAGAGATCTGCCTGCCTCTGCCTCCCAAGTGCTGGGATTAAAGTCATGCACCACCACCACCCAGCTGGAAAACTATTTTCTAAAACAAAGTTACTTAGATAAAGTCATAACTTGAAAAGAGTGTCTGCATGCTCCAAATAAGCCAACAACCTTTTCATGGACTTAGAATTAACTCAGTGTTTTGTTCAATGTAAGCATAGGAATTACTCTAAAACACAATGCTAACAAACCCAAAAAAAAAAATCCTACATGTTAAAATTAGAGCTTGGCAAACGAAGAATGACAGCCAAATGTGCATTTTGTGCAGTATTCATTGGTGGTTCTATATGTCCGCCAGAGGAACCAGGGATGACCAATATGAGAGAGGTTACCTTGAAAATTTATAAATAAATAAAAGTACGTAACTTCTCTACTCTGGTTCAAGTTAGCATATAAAATTATATATTTTAAAATAACTTTTAAAAGTTCATTTTGGTATTATTATAGTCAGAGATGTCATATTTGTTGTTTCAGGTTCTTGATTTATCATTTGGTACAACAACTATCTAAAAATTAAATAAAATAATATGTGAGACACAATACTTTTTAAATGAATTAAGACTATAGCATATACAGCAATTTTCATGAAAAATCATAAAATAATTCAATTTACATGTGACAGTAGAGTGATTATGTGAGAAGTGGAATTTGTGATAACTGTGAAAGAGAATGAATAAATAGAGGAATGATTAAAACAAGGGGAATATTTAATACCCTTTGAATTGAGAATCATGGATTCAAAATGGATTAATCTGTTTATATCATATATGTTCTTTGAGGACAGTAGTTCAGTTTTGGAGAGTAAATTATAGTGAGTTAAGGACCATTTAAATGAAAGTGTTTATTTGAGCCAATGCTAGAATTTTCTGATTTATTAAGATGAAGTAGATATTAGGCATGTATATGTTTTATGACTAAACATCACAAAATAAACAAGTCTGTGTGTGTGCACTCCTGGGTAAAACCTGGAACATGACCAGCTATATTGATGCTATTTTCAGTGGAGACCAATCCTTGTAAAAGCTGCAGATGAGGTCCTACTATTTCCTGTATTGAGAAAGACCTTTCAAGCTTATCACCAGGGCCATCTTCTTGTTACTCATTCTTCTGTACTTTTCTTATTTTTATATTCATGTTTCATAATGAGTAATAAGCTTTATAGACCTTGGATCTTTTGTTAGAAATGTACTTATTCCTAGCTAGTTTAATTGACAGATTAACTATATGCAAATTTTAATTTAAAATCATTTCCCATTCAAATTTGATAATGTTGCTTGTTGTCCTTGAGCATACAAATTTTACATTTGATTAGATATATATCTATATTATTTTCTATATTATTTTACTCTCTTTTCTCTAAAGTATTTCTTGATCTCCTAGTTGTCTCTGAAGCCTTGAAATTATTAGTACATCATACAATTATGACATTGTATCTAATATGGCTTTAAATCCCCAATACTTATTAGATTAATACCCTACTAGAGTTGGATTGATTCTCCAGAATAAGAATGTGCATTATAAATGTGAATATGCCATACACATACAAATATTACAAATATACAAACAATGCAGGCATTGTTACAAACTTCCTTAGTCTTTCCAATACTATGTTTGTTCTTGCTTGAATATTTTCTTAAGTGCATTGACTGATTTCTTTTGTAACTATAATTAAATTTTTAGTTTCTACAACCCTTATTCTCTGGTGGATTCTGTTCTTGTTTTATGGGTGCAATATCTTCTTACACTTCTCTAGGGAGTTGGTTGAATTATTTTTAACTTTTATTTGTATTAAGTTATTTCTGTTTCCTATGAGATTAATTTTGCTTTATTCATTTTGATCCTGTACAGAGCTATTGGTTTTCTTCCAACATGTATTGATCCTTAGATATTACTTTTTATTATTTAAATGTAAGATTAGACTCATTAATATAGATAGGTTTGTCATGTTGAGGCATGCTCGATAATATGAGAAGTATGATTTATTTGTTTTAATCAACATGTACTCTTAGGTATAAATTCTGTCTTGTTATGTAGGTTACTGGGGACAAAAGAATGAAATAGTCTGGCTGACTTGTATATTGTATTAGGTGGGGATCTCTAGAGTAACATAACTGAGAATATGAATTTATATATACATTTATATACATCTATATTAAATAACATATGTGCACATATTATATATATGTATATGTATAAATATGTACGTATGCATGTATGTATGTATGTATGTATGTATGTATGTATGTATGAGATTTACTAACTAGAGTGGCTTACAGGCTGTGGTCTATTTAGTCTAACAGTGGCTACTTCCTCATGGAAAGCCCAAATAATCGTTCAGGCCACAATATTGGATGTCTCAGCTGGTCTTCAGTCTGTATTGGAATCACAAAATGTAGATTTTAATACCAGTGAAGCAGCCTCAGCAGAAAGATGGATGGACTTGTCAGCAAGACTAAGGGCAATCAGGAAAAAGCAAAATCTTCCTTCTTGTATGTACTTTATATAGGTTTTCAGCAGAAGTTGTAACCTGGATTCAGGCTGGGTTATCCCACTGAAAATACTGGATTTAAGGTGTGTCTTCGTACATCATATGATCCAATTAACTAAAAATCCCCCAAAGTGTGCTCAGATGCTTGGGTTTTTAATTAATTCCAGACATAGTTGACCACTAAGAATAGCTATCACAAGCTCACCCCTAATCAACTTGACACAACATCATATCTTCTTATGTCTTGATTAATTTCTAAATGAAATCAACAATTGTGTCATAATTACACCTAAAATGATTCCATCTACAACCACAAATACATTATATATTTTGGAAGAGGTGGCACTGTCCCTTGAGGAATATTATTTTAGCATCACATAACTGATATTCCCTTAGTTAATACAATATTACATGCTAAATTGAAGAAAGAAAACATGGATAACTGTACAAACATTCTTAAGAACATGAGAGAAACATGTCATTTATAATCCTCACTTCTGTAGTTTGTCACAAAGCTTTATCTGGCACTTATACTACTTTCCTCTATTATTGATTTTGTATTTTCTTAACCTTCAGCAGAGCTTGGTTCCCTCACACAAGAGTGACCCAAACCTTCATTCCTGAAGGGCTCTATACCCTTTGTCATTCTGCCTAAATGAGGCTGTTGCAGTTTCACATTGACCTTAATTACACCAAGAATTGCCATAAATGATCTCTTGCTGCCTTTATAAAGAAGGTATCTAATTTCCCCTTAGGAAAAAAAAGTTTCCTCTAGGAAATCTGGATCAGTCACTCCTCCTAGAACTGCTATTATTCCTGTTTTAGGCTTAGGCTTAAGTTCATCTGATGGCCAAAGCAGCCAGAAGTCTGGTTTTCTGGTTCACTAGGACACCTTTGTTCTATCTCTAATAATTGTTCCCCTATCAGGAACCAACATTTCTAAACCAGAGGAGTTTAAGGTCCTGGTAATAGGAAGCAAAATTAACTTGATACTGGTTATTTGGCCAGCATTACTGAGGAAAATTTTTTGTCAAGTTATTTCAGGGTCAGTTCCTGAGCCTGTTGGACTGTGTGTTGTGTGTTGTGGATGACAGAAATGTGACAAACTGTTGAACAATGAGCTATTTCTACTGTTGGGGTTTGGTTTTGTTTTGATCTGATTGTGACTATTCCTGGATTCTTCCCTTGTGAAATAAGAAAGTATATAATTTGCTTTTTTGGTTTTTCAAGGACCAACATTTAAGAGACTATGCAAACTTTTTATGATAATATTTTTTATTTAATT
Organism: Phodopus roborovskii; assembly: GCF_943737965.1. NCBI lineage: Eukaryota > Metazoa > Chordata > Mammalia > Rodentia > Cricetidae > Phodopus > Phodopus roborovskii. Next base: position 22,480,257 of record NW_026126563.1, on the reverse strand, counting down.
TTGAAACAAGGTTGTTTTACATGTCAATCCCAGTTCCCTCACACTCCCCTCCTACCCTCCCTCCTAGTCCCCATCTCATCCCTTTACTGCTCCCCAGGGGGGATGAGGCCTTCTATGGGGGACCTTCATATTCTGTCATATCATTTGGAGCAGGACCTATACATAGAGGGATATTCTCTCAGCCTAGAGACATGAGTGAGACTATGCATTTTAAAACTTTTTTATATTTTTTTTATTTTTTGTCTTATTTTACATATTAATCCCAGTTCCATGTCCCTCCCATCCTCCCATGTCCCCCCATCCCCCTTTCACTCCCTATCTGCTCTCCAGGGAGGGTGAGGCCTTCCAGGAAGCATCATCAAAACCTGTCAAGTCATTTTGGGTAGGGCATAGGCCCTCCCTCATGTCTCTAGGTTAAAGGAGTATCCCTCCCTGGGGAATGAGCTCCTGAAGTTCTTCAGTGAGGTCCACTGTCAGAGTTCCCATAGACTGCTCAGGCCTCCTAACGGAGACCCATATTCTGGGAGTATGGTTTGGCCCTATGCTGGTTTCCCAGCTATCAGTCTGGGGTCCTTGAGCTCCGCCTTGTTCAGGTCAGCTGTCTCTATGGATTTCTGCAGCCTGGACTTGACCTCTTTGCTCATCACTCCTCCCTTTTTGCAACTGAATTCCAGGAGTTTGGCTCAGTGTTAATAGCTGTGGGTGTGTTCATCTGTTTCTATCAGCTACTGGATGAAGGCTCATCATTCCCATTACAGGGGAAGGGCATTTAAGGTAGCCTCTCCACTATTGCTCATATTGTTAGTTGGGGGTCATCCTTGTAGGTCTCTTGACATTTCCCTAGTGTCAGATTTCTCTTCAATCCTATAATGGCTCCCTCTATTGTGGTATCTCTTTTCTTGTTCTTTTTTATTCTTCCCCCAACTCAATTTTACTGCTCCCTCATGTTCTTCTCTCCCCTCCTCTACTCCCCTTCTTTGTCTCCTAACTCCCTCTCCCCTCCCACCATGCTCCCAATATGCTCAGGAGATCTTGTCCCTTTCGCCTACTGTGAATGAACATGTATGTCTCTCTTAAGGTCCTCCTTGTTTCCTAGTTTCTCTGGCAGTGTAAATTGTAGGCTGGTGATTCTTTGCTTTATGTCTATACATATATGAGTGAGTACATACCATGTTTGTCTTTTTGTGACTGAGTTACCTCACTCAAGATGGTTTGTTCTAATTCCATTCATTTGCCTGAGAATTTCAAGATTCCATTGATGTTTTTCCTCTGAGTAGTACTCCATTCTGCAAATGTACCCCATTTTCTTTATCCATTCTTAAGTTGTGGGACATCTAGGATGTTTCCAGGTTCTAGCTATTATAAATAATTCTGGTATGAACAGTTGAACAGATGTCTTTGTTTCATGGATGTGCATCTTTTGGATATATGCCTAAGAGTGGAATTGCTGGATCCTATGGTAGATTGATTCCCATTTTCCTGAGGAACCACCATTCTGATCTCCAAAATGGCTGTATGAGTTTGCATTTCCACCAGCAGTGGAAGAGTGTTCCCCTATCTCCACATCCTCTCCAGCATAAGCTGTCACTGGTGTTTGCAATATTAGCCATTCTAACAGGAGTAAGATGCTATCTCAGAATTGCCTTGATTTGTATTTCCCTGATGACTAAGGATGTTAAATATTTTCTTAAGTGTCTTTAAGCCATTTTGGATTCCTCTATTGAGAATTCTTTTTTCAGTTCTGTACCCCACTTTTTAATTGGATTATTTGGTGTTTTGGTCACCAGCTTCTTGAGTTCTTTGTATATTTTGGAGATCAGCCCCTCTGTCAGATGTGGGGTTGGTGAAGATCTTTTCCCATTCTGTGGGCTGCTGTTCGTGGTGTTGTTGACTGTGCCCTTTGACTTACAGAAGCTTCTTAGTTTCAGGAGGTCCCATTTATTAGTTGTTGATCTCAGTATCTGTGCTACTGGTGTTATGCTCAGGAAGTGGTCTCCTGTACCAATTTGTTCAAGGATACCTCCAACTTTCTCTTCTAAGAGATTCAGTGTGGCTGGATTTATCTTCCAGTCTTTGATCCATTTGGACATAAATTTTGTGTATGGCCCTAGACATGGCTCTATGTGCAGTCTTCTGACCTGAAGAGTCTCTGGATTTCCTCAGTGTCTGTTGTTATGTCCCTTTTTTCCTTTCTGATTTTGTTACTTTGCATGTTATCTCTCTGCTTTTTGGTTGGTTTGGCAAAAGGTTTGCCTATCTTGTTGATTTTCTTGAAGAACCAACTCTTTGTTACATTGATTCTTTGTATTGTTTTATTTGTTACTACTTTATTGATTTCAGACCTCAATTTGATTAATTCCTGGTGTCTACTTCTCCAGAGTAAGCTTGCTTCTTTTTGTTCTAGAGCTTTCAATTGTGCTGTTAGTTCTCTAATGTGACTATTCTCCAGTTTCCTCAAATAGGCACTTAGTGCAATGAGCTTCCCTGTTAGTACTGGTTTCAAAGTGTCCCTATAAATGTGAGTGTGTTTTGTCTTCATTCTCATTAAATTCTATGAAGTCTTTAATCTCTTTATTTTTTTCCTTGACCCAGGAATGGTGCAATTGCACAGTGTTCAGTTTCCATGAGTCTGTAGGGTTTCTACAGTTTGTGTTGTTGTTGAATTCTAACTTTAAAGCATGGTTGTCTGGCAAGATACAGGATGTTAATCCTTTTTTTTTTTATTTGTACCTGTTGAGGTTTGCTATATGTTGCTGATTATGTGCTTGATTTTACAGAAGGTTCCATGTGGAACTGAGAGAAGCAGCAATATTCTTTTGTGTTTGAATTGAATGTTCTATACATGTCTGTTAAACCCAATTGGGTCAAACTGCTGTTAGTTCTTTTGTTTATTTCTTAAGTTTCTGTCTGGTAGTCCTGTCTAGTGGTGGGGTTTTGAAGTCTCCCACTATAAATGTGTGAGGTTTTATGTAAAATTTGAGTTTTAGTAATGTTTATTTATGAACGTGATATCTTTGTATTTGGGGCATAGGTGTTCAGCACTGAGACTTCATTGTAATGGATTTTTCCTGTGAGGAATATGAAATGACCTTCTTCATCTCTTTTGATTGATTTTAGTTTGAAATCTAATTTGTTAGATATTAGGATGGCTACACCTGTTTGTTTCTTGGGTCCATTTGATTGGAAAATGTTTCCCCAACCTTTTACTTTGAGGTGGCACCTGCCTTTGAAGTTGAAGTATGTTTCCTGTATGCAGCAGAAAGATGGATTCTGTCTTCTTATCCATTTTATTATCCTGTGTCTCTTTATAGGTGAGTTAAGACCATGAGTATTGAGGGAAATTAAGGACCATTGATTGTTAATTCTTGTTTGTTTCGATTTTTTGTTGGCTGGTGGTATTGTGAGTAGATTTACCCTGCTTTTACTTTTGGCTTCTGGTAAAGTGGGATTGTAGTGAGATAGTTCTGTGGCACTGACCACGCCCGTTGGGGGTGGAGCCATGGGCGGAGTGACCTGTGGAAGGAGGTAGGAGGGGGCCAGGAAAGGCACTCTCTTTCTGGCATGACTTGGACAGGAGAGGATCGGGTTGAATTTCCTGGTGTTCATCTGTCTAGGTTGTAAGTTATTTCTCCCTCAATAAACATCTATTCGGCCTATTTGTTTATCCTGATCCTTATTCAACCGCGTTATGGGATTATCTATTGCCTATGTTTTTGTGACTGTACTTAACTTCCTTGGGTTGGAGTTTTCCTTCCGGAACTTTCTGTAGGGCTGGATTTGTGGATATTTATTGTGTAAACCTTGTTTTATCATGGAATATCTTGTTTTATCCATCAATAGTGATTGAAAACTTTGCTGGGTATAGTAGTCTGGGCTGGCATCCATGATCTCTTAGTGTTGGTAGATTATCTATGTAACAAAGAGTTGGTTCTTCAAGAAAATCAACAAGATAGGCAAACCTTTTGCCAAACTAACCTAAAAGCAAAGAGATAGCATGCAAACTAACAAAATCAGAAAGGAAAAAGGAGACCTTTTGGCCTTCAGAGTTTACATGGAGAAGTCAGGTGTAGTTCTTATAGGTTTGCCTTTATATGTTACTTGGCCTTTTGTCTTCCTTGCTCTTAATAGTCTTTCTTTATTCTATTTTTGGTTTTTAGATTATTATGTGTATTATGTGATTATGTGGCCAGGGGACTTTTTTTTTTTTTTTGGTCCAGTTTTTTGGTGTTTGGTAAGCTTCTTGTACTTTCATAGGCATGGCCTTCACGTTGGGAAATTTTTCTTCTATGACTTTATGTTATATGTTATATGACTTGAATATGTTTTCTGAACCTTTAAGCTGGGCTTCTTCACCTTCCCCCATATCTAATATCCTTAGGTTTGGTCTTCTCACAGTGTCGCACATTTCCTGGATATTTTGTGTTAAGGATTTGTTGGATTTAAGATTTTCTTTGTCCAACGAGTCTATTTCCTATACTTTATCTTCAGCACTCGAAATTGTCTCCTTCATCTCTTTTATGTTGTTTGTTATGGTTGCATCTGTAGTTCCTGATCATTTACCCAGTTTTTCTATTTCCAGCATTCCCTCAGTTTGTGTTTTCTTTATTGTCTCTATTTCATTTTTCAGGTAATTGACTATTTGAATTGTTTCCTTCATCTGTTGATTGTTTTTCTTTCCTTGCTTTTTTTGAGAGATTCATTGATTTCTTGCAATTTTTTGGTCATTTTTTTTCTTCCATTCCTTTAAGGGATTTTCTCATTTGCTCTTTGAGGGCATCTATTATTCTCATGAAGTTGCTTTTAGGGCCATTCTCTTCTGTTTCATCTGCGTTGGGATGTTCAGGTCTTGCTGGTGTAGAATCCCTAGACTCTGGTAGTGTCTTACAAGTCTTTCTGTTGTTGGCTGTGTTCTTATACTGTGTCTTCCCACCTCTTCTTCCAGTGGGTACAGGTTGGGTCTCTCACTTTCCTCGATACCAGAGAGTGGAGTGGCAGGGCAGGAATGGCACCCAATGCTGGGTCCTTAGTTGTGCCTCAGGTCCCATTGGGTATTGTGTGACATGAAGGGTCTGGCATCCACAGGCCAGGGAACTTGAAGAGGGGAGGTAGGGGGTTGGGGAAGTCCCTGGTACTCACCTCTCTATCTGAGGGTGGAGGGGAAGGGCACGTGAGACTATGCATTTTTAAGCATTTAAACTGTGTTTTCTATCATGATATTTATGTGAGATATTGGAGACAAAAAGAAAAAATGTATGGTATAAACTGATGTGGTTGTCAGAATCGACAAGAGGACTGTCATAATTAGACTTTTCAACTTTAACTGGTTTCTGTCCAACAATTGTGAAACTATAAATATCAAGTTTTTGTTATAACATCCCAGTAAAGGGAAAGATGATGATTTTAAATTCTTAAATTCTATATTTAAGTTAGAAGAGTGATTTGTAACTCTTTTGCACAATTAACCCCATCATTAAATATGGTAACTTTGAAAATTAAAACACACAAATGATTACACTGGGAACCAATCAGAATTGAAACATATGTGCTAATATATATATATGTATGTATGTATGTATGGTATTTTCCAAGTTTCCAAGTATGACTATTCAAGAATTACAGCTATTTTTATTTTTCATTAATTTTAGAGCTATCTTACATCATTTTTTCTTACATTTTAAATTTTAATCTGGATTTATTTGTTAATCTTTTTATAGCCTCTTAATTAGGACATTAAAGTATAAGAATATTAAATCCATTAGTAACGCTTTCATAGCATTTTATATTTTTGGTGTATAGTAGTTTTATTATCATTGTTTCAATGTATTTTCTAATTCATTTAGGATTTTCTCCATGATGAATTATTTATTTAATAGCTTATTTTAAAACTTTCAAGTATTTAAGTGATTAAAATTAGTTTTGTAAGCCTATTTTCCATTTAAACATAACAGTTTTGTTGTCGTGATGTTTTGAAATTCACAGATACTAATTTTACGGTTCATTAAGTGACCAGTATTTTGCAAGTACTCCATATGCCTATAAGAACTGAATTCTGCATTTTATCACACATGTGTTTGATAGAGCATGCTTATTAATGGATATATTTGTGTCTTATATATTTTGGGCTGAAGAATATGACTCAGTGATAAAATATTTGTATAGCATACTTAACATGCAGGTTAATCCCCAGCACTGGATAACAAAAGCATAATTTTTCCATATCTTCATTAGTTTTTGTCAGCTTTGTCTATTATCAATAACCAAGAAAGTAAAAATAAGTATCATGCTATGATATGGGAGGTATCAATTTCACTATGAAGTTTTTATCAATATTTACTTTGTATGTTTAGAAGATGCATGACTTTGTAAGTGCTACAATTTTACACGTTATTGGTGGAATATGGCATTTCTCATTATATTATTCAAGCCTTTGCAATACTGTAATTCAAATCATGTATCCTTACTATGTTTTCATTTTGGCACATCTACCCCACATCATTGCTTCAGAGACATTGTTTCTGATGGGGCGTATTTTCTTTTCTTCTTAGAGACCCATATTCAGTTATCTTTTTCAACTATTTTGTTTTACTTTATCTAAAATAAAGAGGAAGTCTTTTGTGGGTAGTTAGAAGGATCAGAGGGTCAAAGTCCTTTCTTAAAAAGACAAATGATATGAATTCAGTTCCAGATTGCACAGAGAGAGGGCTGACTGTCGTAGCCTTCCTCTAGCTTCCACCTGCACAGTGTGAATATGAATGCACCTGATGGGAGATGCCATTATGTATATATGTTTCTCATACTGGTTAATAATAAAGCACTGTTGGCCAATAGGAAAGGAAGATAGGAGGGACTAGGAGACAAGGAGGAAATAGGAAGTAGTAAGGAGGTGTCAACATGGAGAGTCTGGAGAGAATAAAACCGCCAGCCGCCTCTCGTTGGTAAGACCACGTGGAAATACATAGAAATGGGTTAATAATTAAGACAGCTAGCTGATAAGAAACTAGCACCTGGCCAACAACATAATATCGAATACAGAGTCTCTGTGTCTTATTCGGGACAAGAGTGAAGGCGGGCAGAAAAACCCATACACCTTACATGCACCTGTACTCATATGCACGCACACACACACCTGCACTCACGCATGCGCACACACACGCACCTGCACACACATACACACACACCTGCACACACATACACACGCACACACACCTGCACACACATACACACACATGCATGCAAGCACACACACACCTGCACACACACACGCACACACACACATGCACGCACACTCGCAAGCACACACACCTGCACACACATACACACACACACACCTGCACACACATACACACACGCACACACACCTGCACACACATACACACTCATACACATACATGCACACACACACGCACACACACACCTGCACACACATACATACACACATACACACACGCACTTGCACACACATGCGCACACACCTGCACACGCGTGCACACACACCTGCACACACGCACACACACCTGCACACGCGCGCACACACACACCTGCACACGCACACACACATACCTGCACATACACACACGCACACGCACATGCACACACACATACCTGCACACACACACATGCACACACGCACACACATGCACACACGCACACACTTTTCAGTGTCCTTGTTCTCTCAGATTGCCATTAGACCTGTCTCCACGAATCCCCTATTCCCCTGTCATGTCTCTGTTCTATGTGGGGCTATTTCTTTTAATAATCACTTTGGGAATTTATCAGGCTTTTTAAATCTCAGAAAAGATGGCTTTTTCATTTCTGGAAATTTCTTGGCTCTTTTCAAGTTGGAATTGCCCTTCTCCTTTCTTCCTGTTCCTCTTTTAGGAGCTCTGAATACAGATACAGTGTTCTAACCTTACCTTTAACATTTCGTAAGTCTATGTCCCACTTCTCTTCCTTGTAACTGGTGTTATGTTTGTTTGATTTTTAAACTCAGTACTCTCCATCATAAATTCCCCTTTCAGTCAGCAGCCAATAATCTGTGTTCAACCATTGTATTGAATTTCTCATTTCAGTGAGAATATTTTTCATTTCTAAATATTTTATTTGGAGATTTTGAAAATCTTGCCTGGTCAGTATTTTGTGTATAATCATTTATTCTATGTTATACAGTTGCCTATTTTCCTGTCAGCATATTTATTTCATATACTTAACCTGATGATACCAATATTTTCTGTTCATGGAGTATTATTTTGTTAAGTTGTATGTTCTCTCTTAGGTGACATAGTTCTATGGTTGGGTGTTTGCTTGCATATGTGAGGTCCTGTACTAATGACAAACAATAAAATAATCTTCTTTTTCTCCCTCTCTCTCTTCTGCCTCCAGTCTATGAGATAATTTTGTTTTTACTGAAATTTAAAATTCATTATTTCAGAGACTCTTTTTTCTTTCTGTAAATAAATATGGAGTAGGATCGCTTAATATTTGGCTCATGGAATTTATGAATTAAGTAGGAAGTACTAATTAATTTCTTTCCCCACCATGAGTAATAATGCACGTATACTTGGGAAATACTAGAAAGAAATTCCTCTTTTATTCCAGTCTAGAAATTCATGTCCAGAGTGAGCAAACATTATCCCTTAATCTATGCCCCTTCTTCTCTGCTGTCTAATTCAAACACAGAGATACTTCACTGCCTGCGAGGCGCTTAGGCTCTGCCTGGCTGTTTCTCTTCCCACAGTTCCCTTCTGAGGGCTCCTTAAATAGTAATTTTGATTGTTCTCTATGCTTGTGCTTCATTAAAGCCTGGGCTGTATGTCACCATAGTTGCTCTATTATGTCTCTAGATGCTTCTAGAAGCTCCAAATTCTCTGACAACCATGCACTTAAAAGTTATTTTTAAAATGCCATCCAATTGGGTGCATTTAATGATTAGACTTATCTCTAAATATCATTTTGGAAATGTGGCTGGTCCAGGATTAGCTCAGAGAAAATATGCAGTAAGCTTCATACATCTTGTTGAGTCAGATTCAAGTATGCTCTGGAAGAATAAAGGTATGTTTCAGGGAACCAGGAGCTAGTTGTGCATAATTCAAACATCAAAAAGGATACCAGAAATAATTGTCTCTGACAATTGAATATATACCATTCTACTACAGTATCAGATCTCTCTATCTCTCTCTCTCTCTCTCTCTCTCTCTCACACACACACACACACACACACACGTATGTATGTGTGTGTGTGTGTGTGTATGTATGTATGTATGTATGTGTGTATGTGTGTATATCTGTAACCAGGAATTGAATCCAGAACCTTAGGCATCAAGTCAAGAGCAGATATGTCTATATCTATATCTATATCATCTATTATAATTATTATAATATATACTATATATTATAATAAAGATATTTTAAAACAGATTCTCATCCTTGGAATTAGTAATTAAAGAGAAATCTAATTATGTGGTTTGAACTTTTCAGAAGATGATTATTCCATGCCATGGTAATGAAATATGCTAGTTAAAAATGAAACAAAACCACAGTCCTAGAAACTTAAAAATGCGAGTCATACAAAAAGACGGTACAAGAATTAGAAAATGATCATTTTTGAAGCCTCAAGTAAAAGTTTATAAAAGGGCCATCATGACCAGCTAAAAATCATTAGAAGAAAGGTTCTTGTGTTTTCAGGTATGAAGACATAATCCCAAAACTCACTTGGAATTTGTAGGCAAGAAAACTGCCTTACTGCAGGCATATTCTGCAGCCAGTATTTCATGGACGGGTTACAAGCAGCTTCAGGAATGGTCAAGTGGTACAGGATGTGCAAGAGAAGTCATACTCTACATACTACCCTGAACCAAATGAAGTCCAGATATATAACTTTCAGAGTGTCCAACACTACGTGTGATAGTAACAATTTTAAAAGTATGGGGGGCTTGGAGAATTGGCTCAGCAATTAATAGCATTTGCTGGTTCAATTCCTGTTACCAACATTTGGCAGCTCACACTGCCTCTAACTCCTGTTTCAGGGGGTCTGACACTCTTTTATGGCTTCCCCAGGCAATTACACACACATGATATTTACGCACACATACATACACATAAAATAAAATATTTTCTTGTTTCTTTTATTTTGAGATTATAATGCAATTGCATCATTTCGTTCCCCTTTCCTTCCTCCGTATCCTCACACATACCTATATGCTCTCTGTCAAATTGATGGTAGTTTCTTTCATTTATTGTTTATGTATGCATATACATATGTGCATATATATGTATGCACCCATAAAATATATATCCATATAACACACACACACACACACACACACACACACACACACACACAAAAAAAAAAAAACTTTCTTAGTCTGTACAATGTTACTTGAATGTATACATTTTTAGGAATGACCACTTGGTATGGGATAACCAATTGATCTGCTCTTCCCTTAGGAAAACTATTTTTTCTTTCTCTCTGTGTCCCCTAGTCACTTGGAGTTCTTTATATAGAATTGAAGCCTCATGAGCCTTCATCTTCCACACTAGCTTGTCTATTGCATTGTGCATGTTCAGCTCATGTTTGTACACTCATGTTACTAACACCTTATGGATGTAGTTTCTGATATTTCTAGGAGACAGAATCTCACAGAAATCTCCCTGATCTTGTAGATTTTATGATCTTTCTGCTCTTGCTTCCAAAATGATCCCAGAGTCTTAGATGTGAGGGTGTTTATAGATGTATATATCCATTGGGGCTGGACTTCAACTCTTCATTTTGCATGGTTGTGGTTTTCTGTAGTGGTCTCCATCTGTTGCAAAGGGAAGCTTCCCTTGATGAGGGGTGAAGACTATATTTACCTGTGTGTATAAGGACAAATGTTGAGTATGTAGTAAGGGATTATACTGCTTTAGTAAAGTGGTGGTTATAAGCACTCCTCCAAGATCCCAGACAACACTAGCCCTGCATTGTTGGCTAGGCTTCTAGGACCAGGCATGAGCTTCCTCTTGTTGAATGGACTGCAAGTCCAATTAAGGAACTGCTGATTACATTCTGTTGCACTTTGTACTTTAGAGGACAAAGATGAGAGAAATATATGAAAATAAAGTTTTAATTATAAGTAAGTATAAGATAATACAGTTTTAAGTTCTTGAAACAAATTAGATGCGAAAGTAGAGAATTTTAGGACCAGATGGATGATCCTCAGACTAAAGATCTTCAACTATGAGTTAAATAGCTATACTAAATGAGCCATGTAAATTCAAAAAAAAATGTAACTATTTAAATAGAAATTGAGGAGGAATCTACAGCAGTTTGTTTTCATTGTGATTTATTTTTCAAGGATGTTTGTATTAGTAATCATTGAATTATTTTATATATGTATTTTGAGACAAAAATAATTATATTGTAAATAATGAGAATGGAAAGTAGTTGCACAATAAACCCAGAATGATTCATGTGGTAATTGACTTCAAAAACTATAGAAATGTCAATATTAATTAACTATAAAAAGATATAATAAACTATAGATGATTATGATTGATAGAGGTAGATGCAGATTATGATAATGAGAGATAGATAGTGATGAGGGTAGATAAAAGATAATAGATAGAGGATACATTGTACATAATGATAATTATAATTCATGGGTAGTTAGGTAAATGATAGAGGACAGATAGATGGTGTTAGATAATAGATGATAGTTGATACATAGATGTTATATGATAGGTAAGTATATAAATATGATTGTGACAGATGAGTAGATAGACAGAATGACTGATTCACAGACATGAAAATAAAAATCATGTGATATTTTTATCTCTCTCCATTTAAAGAGTTTCTAGAAGCATGGGTTAGCTGGTAGCAATGTACACATACAATGCCAAGACCTTGGTTTCTAAACATTAACATTATATTTTAGTAAAAATAAACCTGTGATCATTTAATAATGCTTAGATTATAGCATTGGAACAGAGAAAATACAAAACAAATCTGGAATCTTGTGGTATCAGATGGTAAAGAAACGCATAGAAAATAATAAAACATGGAATATCCAGTGGCTACATTGTTGGAAATCAGGAAACTAAGACAAATGGTATCAAACTAGTGTAACTTATAGAGAAAAATATTTCTATGAAGTCACTCTAGAATCAATATTCAACTGAACACAAATTTAAAGAGAAAAAAATCACTTTCTATTATTGCAATATCAATACAAATGAAGTAGAAAAGAAGCATTTTAGTTTTTTAATTGTCATTTGTTGAGCATTACAGTAATAATTGCTGCAAGCAAAAATTGTTAATGGAAGCTAAAATGAACAGAACAAGGAACATGGGAAACAAAACACTTTCATAATTTTAAATCATTTTTACACATTATAGTTTAATTTTCATAGGAGAAAATGAGTAACTTCAGTCAAGAAACCAAGTATTTACTCCATTGTCCCAGGGATCAACTTTAGCAACACTCTTAGCAACACTTTGCTGTCAAAAGTGATATTTTGTAGGGCATTAGCCTTGCTCCAAATGATAGGACAGACTTTAAAGATTCCCCCATGGAAGGCTTCACCCTTCCTGGGGAGCAAAAAGGGCATGGAATAGGGAGTTGGTGGTGGGCATGGGAGGAGGGGAGGGAGAGGGAACTGGGATTGACATGTTAAAAAAAAAGTTTGTTTCTAATTCAAATTTGAAAAAAGAAGAAAATTTTAAAAAGAAGGGAAAATGAGTGATATTTGCATCTTCCCCCAAGACTCAGATACTGAAAGCCTGGTCCTCACATGAACACAGTACTGTTGGATAGTGCTGAACTTCTAAGAGATAGGTCATTGGCATACCCTTGAAGGGAGTGTGGGGTCTATGCCCTTTCCTCTAGAATTTTGTTTGTTTGTTTATTGGCCACTGAGAGCTGGAAACTTCTCTGCTGTTGTGAACCCTTGTTGTGATGTGCTTCCTTGCCTTAGGTCCAAAAGCAATGAAGCCAAAAGACCACCAATGGAAATCTCTGACACTGTTAAGCAAACTAAATATATTTTTCCTCATACATTGATTGTCTAAAGTATTTTTTCATGGTGGTGGACAATGCACTGGTAAATGGTATCATTCTCTTTTAAGGCATTCTTGATATAGACAGGAGTGAAACAATAGATGAAATCTGAACAGTCATAAGTATTTTTTATCTTTTGGTATTATCATAACTATGGTCATATAAACCATATTATTAACTTGGCAGGAAACTGTATTGGAATTCTTTGTACTATTTTTGGAAGTACACATTTATTTCAAAGTGAAATGATTAAGAATAAAATTAAATTCATATTTTAATTTTAAAACATTTTATCCCTTGAAATATAACTTTACTTCCCAATCCCTGTAAGACTTAAAACTTGAAAATCTGTCATTCTGTTTTCACACATTCAAAGTTTTGTAAAATTTTGTAAAAGGAGCTTATTTTGTGAGTGTGTGTGATAATCCCTGGAGTAATAGAATCATTAATAATGACTAATTGAGTAACACATTTTTATAACAGGTGCAGAACTAACAGACAGTCTAATTTGCACACTGTAACAGAAATAACCAAATGCTGTTATAATTTGGTATTTACCAGTAGGAGTCTGTAATGGGGGAAATGTTGCTAGAGTTGAAGTCTGCACTTCCTTAAATTAAGCACATACTCCACCCCAAACTATGGCCCCAGCACCTTCAAAGTGGTTTCCAAACTTGCCATGCTCTCCCGTGGGTGGTGGAAGGCTGGAGAGAATGCAGACACATTTGGGCCACCCATGAGTCAGCAGGTCTGAGAGGGATCCAAGAATGCGTATTTGGCTTTCAGTAAAACTGACAGGATTAATTCTTGGACCTCACTTTGACAGACACTGTGTAGAAGATGTTTTGAAATTATAGGGTTGATCTATCATCACTTCAGGTCGTATATTCTATTCTACAAAGTTACATGCAGAAAATAAGGACTTATTCGAACAGCATATTTTTAAAATATATTTTAATTAAAATATAATTACATCATTTCCCTCTTACTTTTATTCCCCCTATCTTGCCCCTATAATTCTTTCCATCCCCTCTCATGTTCTCCCTTGTCCCTATCTCAAAGTAATCAACTCTCATTTTTATTATTATTGATGTGTATATATATATATATATATATATATACATACATATATATATATACATACATACATATATATATATATGATAGATAGATGGATAGATGCACTGATACATAAATACAACTTGCTGAGTCATTTTTGTTACTTGTATGTATATGATTTCAGGACTGACAACCTTGTTTTGGATAACCAATTAGGGGTTCATCATGGGAGAGGCTAACTCTTACTCTTTCAGCAGTCATTACTCATCTGCAGTTCTAGGTCTAGAGGTGGAGTGTTATGAGATTTTTGTCCCTGCCTCATTAGAGTATTTATTAATATTATCATTGTCTGGGTCTTATAGGCAGTCATTTAAACATTAGAACTAATCGAGAATAACAATATTGCAAAATAGGGCTAGAAAGATGGCTCAGCATTTAAGAGTATGTACTGCTCCTGCAAGGGGAATTCATTTCAGTTCCCAGCACCTATGCTCAGTGGCTTACAACCACATTACCCTCAATTCCAGGGGTTCTGTTGCCTCTGGCCTTAACATGCCCTTGAATGTACACACACATACAAGCACACACACATATATGCATGTGTGCGTACGCATGCACACACACACAAATCCCTAAATATTATAAAACTATAAAGTATTCTCATAGTTTAAAAACCCAATTTCTCAAACTTAAACTTGTCTGTATTAGTTCCTTTTGATGGAATATCTAGTAGAAGAAAGGAAGGATTTACTTTGGCCCATGGTTTCATGTATTCATTCTATTATGAACATGAAAGGGAGCAATGGCAGGTATTTGGAAGAGATTTGGAGGGAAGGAAGGGAAAATGATGTAATTATATTACAATCTCAAGTAAAAGAAATAATTTTTAAAATAGAGTCTTTCTGTATCTTAAGATGAAGATCTAACAAATATAGACTTGAAATTTTAGAAAATGGTGAGAAAAAATATAGTGCAAAATACACTCAAAGTATTCTTTAAAACAGAAGTTGACCTTATCCTTAGTTATAGTTCCTTTTAGCCTAACATTCTCACCTATGGGTGGGAAAGAAGACAGCTAGTAGGAGTTAAGGCTTCAAGGAGACAAAGCAAAAATGTTGTCCTGGAGAGATGGCTCAAATGCCTAAGAGATAAAGTCCTAAGCTCAGTTCCCAGAACACACATCGAAAAGGGTCAGGTATGGTGGCACATGGTTGTCATCCCAGTCATAGAGATAGATTGACAATCCCTGAAGGGCCCCTTATTCCATCAACTAAGGCTAGTCTAAGTTGCAAATTCCATTCAATAAAAGGTCTCTAAAAGAGAGGATGGAAGGGAGGGAGGAAGGAAGAAAGGAAGGAAGGAAGATCTAAAAATGAAGGGCAGAGCCTGAGCAAAGGAACCCATGGTTGTCCTCCAGTTTCTATATGCACATATTGGCATACTACCTGAACACATATGTGTACCTGCACCTGCATATACATGAACACACACACACACACACAGAGAGGGGGGGGGTCAAAGCCAGATAATGGGGAATATAGAAAAGAAAAAGCTCACTACTACCTTGTATGATCACATCCTCAAGATACAAGTTGATAAAAAACAGTGATATCTAATTTCAAAATTTTAACAACTCCCTAGTCCTCACCTTTCCATCACCCACACAGGAAAGCATAATATCAGTGCTTACTGCTGAGAGTTGTAAATAGATTATCACTGAGCAACAGTGCTTAAGGAAGATGAAATTCAAGAGAGGAGACAAAAGAAATGAGACAAGAAGATTATGAAGTGCCTGGCTTGCCCAGCAACAGAAAACATTAAACATAGCCTGCTGCTTCCAAGAATGCCTTTTTTTGTTGTTCCTAATTCTTGTCCAGTTTTTGAAACAGAAAATTGTGTTAACAAAGGCAATAAAAATTAAATACAAACCCCAAAGTCATCACTACAACCACAGTCATATATGACAAATATTGCAAATTATTAGTTGCCAAATTTAATATAATTATGATAATTGTGATGAGGGCACTAATTAAAAAAACATGGCAAGAACAGATGCAAATACAGAGATAAGAATTCAAAGAAAGAAGCACAAGGAAATGTTAGAAGAAGAATGGAGATGTTGTTTGGCAGGTTATCAGTGGCATGGGCATCTTCTTGAAGGAACCACTGTGATGGAAGACAGTAGAGTCTGAAACGCAAACAAGGGAAAGAACAGAACAAGCCAAGTGAAACACACGCTACCAAACACCAGCAGAGAGGAGATGGATCCGGTTTCGAAGAAGTGACTGAGGTAACAATGACCAAGAACTTTCCCAAACTGGTGACATGCAAATACTTTAGGAAGAAAGGGAGCTTCAAGAATAAAATAAACAAAAAGCCAAACAAAAGCACATAATCACCTAACAAAAGTAGAGAAAACCAAAGAAACAGATATTATCTTGAAGGATCCCAGAGAACCTGGAAATACTGAATGAAAACAAAGCCACCAGCCTAGAATTCCAAACATAACAAACATCATGATCCAAAAGAGAGAAATTAAAGACTTTCTTAAGGAGGTCTAAGATACTTCATAGTCAATAGGTCTTCCTAAAAGAAAAACTAAAATGGTTTGTTTATAATTAAGAAGAATTTTATAGGTTATAAATCCAGGAATATAGGGAAAAATGATAAAATAATTAAGATAAAGTGATACATTTCCTTTGTTTTATTCTTACTTGATCATAAAGGACTTTATTACTAAAACAATAGCATGGTATTGGTTATTATAGTATATAGATATATGCAAAAATGGCAGCCAGGTTATGAATGATGTGAGGGAGGAATTGGTGATATTCTGTTGTATGATATCTATAAATGTGTAGGATACATTAAGTAGTGCAATTTTACTTGATGGTAGACTGTTTGAATATGTACATGTATTTAATAATATTTATATATAAGTTTGTATTACATACAAGTACGTATTATTATAGGCATAACACAAACTTTTAAAGGAGCACGGTTGGTATGCTAAGAGGCTAAATATAAAAGAATTCACATGTAACTTAACTGAAAAAAAGAGAAGGGACAGACTCACAGAACAAACAGGATGAATGGAGAATAAACCCATAGCAGACATTAATCCAGCTACATCCTTACTCAATCAGAAAGGTCAAGTTGGAAGAAGAAGAGAGAAAGACAGTAAGGAAAGAGACACCTTAATAGAGGGAACCATTATAGGCTTTGAGAAATAAGGCACTAGGGAAATGGTCAGTGATCCACAAGGATGACCCCAACCAAGACTCTAAGCAATAGTGGAGAGGCTACCTTAAATGCCCTTCCCCTATAATGAGACTGATGACTACCTTAAATACTATCATAGAGCCTTCATCCAGCAGCTGATGGAAGCAGAAGCTGAGATTCACAGCTAAACACTATGCTGAACTCTTGGAATCCAGTTATAGAGAGGGAGGAGTGGTGAGCAAAGGGGTCAAGACCATGCTGGGGGAACCCACAGAAACAGCTGACCTGAGCCAGTGGGAGCTCATGGCCCCCCAGTCTGACAGCTGAGGAACCAGCATAGGACCAAATCAGACCCCCTGAACATGGGTGTCAGTTGAGAGTCCTGGGCAGTCTGTGGAGCCTCTGGCAGTGGAACCAGTATTTATTTCTAGTTCATGAATGATCTTTGGGAACCCATTCCCTATGGAGGGAATACTATCTTAGCCTAGATACATGGGAGAGGGCCTAGGTCCTGCCCCAAATGATGTGACAGACTTTGATGAACCCCCATGGGAGTCCTTACTCTCCCTGAGTAATGCACAGGGAGTAGGATGGGGGTGTTGGTGGGGGAAGTGGGGAGATGGGAGGTAGAGGAAACTGGGATTGGTATGTAAAACTAGGCTCATTGTCCCTCTTCCTGTTCCTGGTGACCCTGATATAGTTTTCCTTTATCAGAGTTGTTCCTGCCTCCTATGATGTGACAGACTTCTTGATTGCTCATGGGAGACCTCACCTTCTCTGAGGAGTGGATGGGGTAGGATGGGGGGAAGGTGAAGGCCAGAGGATGGGAGGGAGATGAAACTGCAATTGGTATGTAAAATAAAATTATTTTAATAATAATGATGATGATGACAAAGATTGTTGCCGTGGTCGTGGTGTCTCTTTACAGCAACAGAAACTCTGAGACGTCAGCTGTTTCTCAAAATGTATGCACTAAGCATTCTACTTATAAAGCATTCTATAGAAAAAGTACAGATACTCCCAATCAGTAACAGAATTAATTGTCAATTTGACAGAATCTAGAACCACCTGGGAAAACGGTCCCAGCGTGCTAGCTTGTGGTGGATTATTCTAATTATATTAATTGAGTAGAGAATCACTGCCCATTGTGGCACCTAGAAGCTGCTTCATCAACTTGTTTACATATCGAAATCAAACACAGTCTTAATCCTAAAATCAAAGTCTTTGTTTAATGTAAAACAGGTGGATGAAGGATGTTGTCTTCGGGATGAGAACCCTGGACTGCGTGCAAAGTAGAGAAAGCAAAATGAAAGCTGGCATTCATCCATCTCTGTTTCTTGACTGGGGGTGCGAAGTGAGCAGCCATCTTCCTTGACTTGCCTGTTGCTATGGGCTTGAACTATGAGTTGAAATGAAGTCTTTCTCACCTAATTTCCTTTTACTAAGATAGTGTCTTTCATCTTCTCACCTGGCTTAAATCAAATGCAGACTTTTAGGATTAAGACTGTGATGTTTTGTTTTAAACCATGTAAACAAGTTGGTTGGAAAAAAGACTTGTTTTGTGGCCTTATTTCATAGCAATTTATGGATAAGGTGATGGGTATCAGGAAATGAACAAAATATGAATCTTTATCCTGTGAGACTTTAATCTGGTAGAGGAAATGCATTTGTAAATAATTAATTTCATTAAAGTATGGAATGTTAGACGCATGTGACATATAATGCCTCAGAGGAAAGACTGCATGGGTTACATGGAAGACTACTGACTTGATGCACCATATATTTTCAAATACTTAATTATATATTGCAGCATATACTTCTCTAATGTTGTGTTAAGAACAGTTAATTTATATTCAGGAGATACAAGCCTGTAGGCTTTCTCTCTTCAGATGTATGTTTCTGGGTTTGGTATTAAGGCAGTGGTGGTCCCACACACTCAGTAAGAAGTATTTTTTTCCTGTTTCCCTTTCTAGAAATGGGATGTTTGTCTCTTAGCTGCCATACATCACTAGAACTCACAAGTGAACCACCTGGTGTTTTGACATTTGGAAATCTATTGTTATCTTGACTCCTTTCAATATATGGGTGCTTCTCAGAATTCGCTGATTTTCTTTGGTTCGGTGAAACTGTTTCTACTCTATAGCATAGTCTAGCCTGGAACAAAGCATCTCTGTCTGGGTTCCAACTCACAGAAAAGCTCCTGCCTCAGCCTTGTGAGTATTTAAATAACAGGTATGATCCACTCACTATGCTTACCTGAGCATTGGTATATTTTGTCTTTCAAGAAAGTGTCCCATCTTAACTCATTAAATGTGTGAGCACGGGTTTATATAATTTGTTGTTAGCTTTCCTTTGTGCCCTTGCCCTGGGTGATGATGTCTTCTGATTCAGTTTTTTTTTATTTAATATTTATTTTCTCTTTTCCCTTGATTAGCTTAACTAGATTCTTTTTTGTTTGGGTCAAACTGAATTTTCAAAGAATTAGTTTTCTATATTGTTAATTTTCCTCATCTGTTTTCTTATCTATGATTTCAGTTACAATTGTATTATAGGTCTTTTTATATTTATTTGAATTCATTTTATACTTCTCTCTTTGTTTCTAAGATAGACATTTGCTCCTTTTAGATTTTTAAACATCAGGGCATTATAGTGATACATATATATTATATATTATTTATATATATTTCAGCATTTCTTTTGTTTTGTTTTAAACATTTTGAGATGTGTATGCATGTTCACCTCTATACTTATCTGTGTACCACTTGCCTGGTATCCCTGGATGCCAGAAAGACCATCAGATCCCCTACAATTCAACTTACAGACAGTTGTGAGCCACTATGTGGGAGCTGAGAACTGTACCTGGTCCTCTAGAAGAGCAGTCAATGCTCTCTTTAGCTCTCAACTCATTTTTATTATTTGTTTGTTTTTGCTTGTTACTAAAACTAAAACTCAACAATTTGTTCTTAGCCAGTGACATTCAGAGGTCTGTCTAGGGACTTCACTTCCAGGCTTTCGCGTGGGTTTGGGAGATATGAATTCAGGTCCTCCTGTGTGTGAGGGAATGTGCGCTTAAGAGAGAGAGAGAGCACACACACCAGGGTGGCATTTTGACAACTGAGCTATCTCCCCAGTTCCTCTATGACTGATTTATAACTTCATATAATGTGGCTTCACAATATATTTTGTCTAACTCTTTTTTAAGTTTTGTTCTCCACTGTAGAATGTGATGTACCTTGAACAATGTTCCATGTGGAAGGGAAGTGAATATGTGCCTGGCTGTAGCTGTAGCAAGCACTCTAAATATCTATTGGGTCAAGCTGGTTTACAGTCTTGCTCAGGTCATTTGACATCTTTGCTGCTTTGTCTCTCTGTTACTGATAGGGATGCTGAAGTTTCCACTTACAGAGGTTTAGTTTATCAATTTGTGCATTTCTATTAGGTTTTACTAATACTTTTAAAGGTTCTCATTAGATCCTCCTCTCTAGCATTAGGGATGACTCACAGTAATACTGAACATACATTAAAAACAAACAAACAAACAAACAAAAAACAAAACAAAAGATAATGTAACTATCCAAACTCATTCTGGTACTTTTAACATAGCTTATATTTTCTTGACTCTTTATTTTAACCTATGCAAATCATTTTAGATGAGTTCCACATAGGCTATACACAATTGGCTCTTAATATTCTCTCCTCTGTGACTATCTCTGTCTTTGATTTTGTGTATTTAGACAATTCACACTCAAAGAAATTAATCAATACCACTGGCTCAATATTTTCCATGTTTGTGTCATTATTATTGCTATTATTTTTTTCTGGCTCTGTCCCATCCTCCGTCTTTCTTCCCTTCTAATTGAAATTACTCATCTTGTCTGATTCCATTTTTACTTGTTCTTTTAGCACATCATTGTACCTTTAAGACTTTGTTAGTAATAACCCGTGAGCTTCTTGTTTATTTAAAGTAAAACTTTAAATTGAAGGTTGACAGATATGGGAAAAGCACGCTGACAATAATGACAGAGCTTAATGGGTTTTCACAGAGTGAACCATATGTGTCATCGCAGCCTCAGTTAGGAAGCATAACTTCCCTTTACCAGTCACACAACAGCCACTACTGTCTTGACTTTCCTCCAGTTTTGATACTGAAAAACATCCTTACAGCTGAATCTTATTTGTTCCTTGTTCCAGCATGTAAGTGATAGCTGGTTATTTTAGTGAGTTTGGACATCTCTGGTGATGTGTTCACAAATAGTTGATCTTAATATGACAAATAAAATAGATGACTTAAAATGTGGATGCTTCCCTTTGCACAGAAATCCAGCTTGTGGGAAGGCAAATTTCATGGCTATTTTAGTTTCAAGGTCTTAGGACAATATAGAGTTTTCAATTACATCTCCAGAATTTTGCCTCAAGTCTTCTGACTGCAAAAATCAGTACCTGATATGAGATTTACCTCTAAGAGTCAGAGAGGCACCAGAGGTATCCAAATTGACACATGCTTATTCCATTACACTTGGTTGCCTGCCGTAACTAGATGGGAATGTAAGACTTAGAAAAACCAACCAAGACTGACCAGGAAACTCATTCCTTCCTGGATAGCCTACATAGTATCATAAAGCACTAGGGAGGCTTATGGAGAAGAAAACAATTACATTAATAGTTTTATGTAGCACTGGACTCTGGGTATATGACCTAGACCTGCCTGGCAAAATGTGCTCACTGGCACAATAGTGACATAAGAATTAGAGGGACAACCAACTCTTTTTTGTTTGAATATGAATCCTGCTCCACAGGAGGGATTTCATGCCTGCTACTGGGACCTAATTAACATCCATGGCTGGGGAGGTCATAGGCCATAAGGAGAAGCTATTATTGTTAAATGGTCATGAAGCCAGAGTGCATTCTACATATTTATGTTTAGGCACTATGGATTCACACTGCTCTGGAACTTTGGTTGGATAAGTTCCATTTTGGAGTAGGTAGTAGACAATGCAGAAACATGTAACTGGTTAAAGTGCCAAGAACAAATAATTCGGAGTACTGAGCTGACCAGGGTCATTTATGTGAGCCCTCCATCCACCAAAACTCAGGGAACTTTGTGGAGAAAGGGCCAGAAAAGTCTAAGAGTCAGCTGATAGCAAAGAGAGTGAAATGTCCTCTCGACATTGCATGACTGTTGCATGCTTCATCTCATAGCAGCTGTAGTTACTTGCACAAAACTGGCACAGGACCAAGCATGGGTCAGGGTGGAGCCTTGTGGCAACACCCCTGATGGAGGAGGTATTGGCCATTAATTGCTGTGAAATAGTGGAGTTGTTCACATCCCAGTGGATGGTCACACACCTTTACATATGGGAAGAGCTAATTAGTCATGGGGTTATTCATAACAAAAACTAAAAAAAAAAAAATGATGTAAATGGGGACATGAAGCAGGAAGGGAGATGGGCTAGGAAGTTTAGGGGAAATGTGAGGCAGTACTGGTAGATGGATGTGAATGATAATGCATTATAAAAGTATATGAAACTGCCAAGCAATAAAGCATATTTAAAAAGTTGATGTTGACACTGCTCCCAGAATCATTTAGACATTTTACATTTTACATGTGTCGAATGCTAACTGATCAGTTTTCAGACGACTTTTCGATTTTGCGTGTGTGTCTATGTGTATGTGTTGTGTATGCATTCATGCTTTTGTGTGTGTGTGTGAAAGAGAGAGAGAGAGGATATAGAGAATTATGAACACATGTTTATGTTTCTTGGCCCACATCTTCTGATCCCCGTTACACAATTAAAACTCAAGCACTGAGCAGCTTCAGTTTATTTTCAAGCAGAAGTCCCCTTGCAGCCTTCAGGCAGTTATAGCACTAGAAGGAGAGTTCATATCAATTTTATTCTTAAAATATATAAATCAATATCTTGCCTCTGCCTTGATTGGCTTCCGCAAGAACATGTACCGACATCATCACTACAGGTTTCTTAACCGACTGAAAGGTATTTATAAATGATGGTCTTTTTGTTTGTTAGAAAACTATGGCCACAGAAACATCTTGAAACATTTTAGAAACATAGGCAAAAAGTCACTTCAGTTTACTTGGAGGTAAATTCAATAGAAGAAATGGCATACTCAGAACACTTTGGCTAGGGACTCTTTTATTTATTAAAGATAAATTTAGTTTTATTTTATGTGTAAGAATATTTTCCTGAATATATGTCTATACCACATGTATCTCTGGCCACTGAGGCATTCAGAGGAGGAAGTTGGATCACCTAGAACTGGAATTGCAATCTTGATACTCCTCCTCCAATGCCTCCCCCACCGTGTGTGTGTGTGTGTGTGTGTGTGTGTGTGTGTGTGTGTGTGTGTGTGTGTGTGTGTTGGGAACTGAATTCAGGCCCTCTGAAAGAGCAGCAAGTGCTCTTAACTGCCTAGGCATTGCCCCAATTCCATTCAAGGAATTCTTTAATTTTCAAGGATCACTGCTAGTAAACAAATTGTGTGTTTGCATACTCACACATGAATATTCTCTGAAACAAAACTTTTTCATAACCAATGCTCCACTGTGAATGAGAATAGGTTGTTCTATCTTCTCATTCTGTTGGGGGTTCATTTCCATGGCCACAGTGAATTAAAACTATTACTTGAACTACTTGCCCAACTCTCATGAGTTTATAACTTTGTTGTTCTGATTGGCATTGTTACTTCATTGTTACTTCCTGAATGACATGATTGGTACATGTTGAGCAATGGTATATAAGTTGGTCCTGGTGATCAGTACAATAGAAAATTAGTATATTCTCAAGTGAGAAGAGACTGAGGCATTCCTGTGATGGTTCTGTTTTACAAGGTGAGCAAAAGGAGAAAATGAATGGTTTAAAAAGAATTACCTAAGGAATATTTTTGCAGTAAAGAAATTCATGTTTTTGAAAAATTCATATGTATTTTCAGGCAACAAGACAAAAATGGCAGCCCACAGAATGGGAAAAAGGTATTCACCAACCCTAAGTCTGACAGAGGGCTGATCTCCAAAATATACAAAGAATTCAAGAAGCTAGTTGCCAAAACACCAAATAATCCAAATAAAAAGTGGGGTACAGAACTAAATAGAGAATTCTCAATAGAGAAATCTAAAATGACTGAAAGGCACTTAAGAAATTGCTCAACATCCTTAGCCATCATGGAAATGCAAATCAAAACAACTCAGAAATACCATCTTTCTTCTGTTAGAATGGCTAAAATAAAAAACACCAACAGCAGTTTATGCTGGAGAGGATAAGAGGAAAGGGGAACACCCCTCCACTGCTGGTGGGAGTGCAAACTTGTGCAGCCACTTTGGAAATCAGAATGGTGGTTCCTCAGAAAAATGAGAATCAGTCTACCTCAAGACCCAGCACAGCTCTACTCTTAGGCTATTCCAAAGGATACACATTCATACAACAAGAACATCTGTTCAACTATGTTCAAAATAGCATTATTTGTAATAGCCAGAACCTGGAAGCAACCTAAATGCCCCTCAACCTAAGAATGGATAAAGACAATGTGGTACATTTACACAGTGGAATACTACTCAGCGAAGAAAAACACCACCACCAACAACAAACAATGGAATCTTGAAATTTGAAGGCAAAGGGATGGAACTACAAGAAACCATCCTGAGTGAGGTAACAAAACAACAAACATGGTATGCACTCACTCATATGGATTTTAGACATAGAGCAACAGATTACCAGCCTACAAGACATACCACTAGTGAGGCCAGGAAGCAAGAAGGACCCTGAGAGACATACATGTTCCCTCAGAGAAGGGGAAAGAGACAAGATCTCCTGAGCAAATTGGGAGCATGGGAGGATGTGAAAGGGAATTAAGAGAAAGAGAAGGGCAAAAGTGGAGGGGAAAGGAGGACATGATGGACCAGGAAGATTGAGTTGGGGAAAAAAATACAGGAGAGCAAGAAAAGAAATATTATAATAGAGGGAGTCATTATAGGTCTAAAGAGAAATCTGGCACTAGGGAAATACCCAGAGATCTACAAAGATGACCCCAACTAAAAATCAAAGCAACCAACAATCTTAAGAAGCTACATTAAATGTCCTTCCCTGAAAATGAGATCGATGACTACCTTATATGTCATCCTTGAGCCTTCATCTAGTACCTGATACCTACAGCTAAGCACTGAGCTGAACTCCTGGAATCCAGTTGTAGAGAGGAAGTAGTGATGATCAAAAGGGGCAAGGCCAGGCTGGAGAACCCCACAGAAATAGCTGACTTGAACAAGAGGGAGCTCATGGACCCCAGACTTAAAGCTGGGTAACCAGTGTTGACCAACCCAGACCCCCTTAGTGGGTGCCAGTTAGGAGGTCTGGGCAGTATATGGGGCCTCTGCTAGTGCATCGGCATTTATCCTTAGTGTACAAATCGACTTTGGGAGCCCATTCCACATAGATATATTGGGAAGGGCCTAGACTCTGCTCCAAATGATGTGATAGCCTTTGAAGATCCTTATAGAAGGCCTCACACTCCCTGGGAGCAGAAAGGGGATAAGATGGGGGGGGGGGCAGAGGAAGAGGAGAGGGAGAGGGAACTGGGATTGTTATATAAAACAACCTTGTTTCAAATGTAAATTAAAAAAATCATTAAAAAAGGAAAAAAAATTCATGTGTCTTTTTCAAAACTTAATATGAGCACTGAGACCTTAAAATTTTAGAGTCTAAAAGCTTATGGTTTGCTGGTTTTTTGTTTGTCCACTTGCTTTTTGTTTTTAAGAGGAAAGTTAATTAAAAGCTTTCCCAAACTAGAAGATAGAGGATTAAAGGACTGGAAGTCTGAAATGCCTTGTTCCACCTTTCTCTTCAGTCTGAGGAGAACAGAGTGATTCCCACAGATCCCTTCATGCCTATGTCAGTATTGTTGCTATCTTTTAGAAATTTCAGATGTCTGATCTCAGATGTCTCCCTTGCAAAAACTATTTCTAGAGTCTATGGTTTAGCCAAGAAATCTCTGTGCCATGCTTGTCATTTTTTTTTTTTATGCTGCAAGTTTTAGGACAAATGTCCTAAGATGAGTAATTATTATTGTAAATAACACATAAGGGCCATAGGATGGCAGTAAGGTATTTCTTGACTCAGTGACAATCAGGTTGGGAATGGAAAACATGGGCAAACATGATGAGAAGATGAGCAAAGGCTTGCTATTCCAAACACCAAGGTTTTCTTTTCTCTTTCCTTTCTTTTTCTTTCTTTCTTCCTTCCTTCCTTTCTTCTTCTTTCTTTCTTTTTTTTTCCATGATAAAAATAGTCATAGAATAATCTAAAATTCAACACCAATAATACTGACCACTATTTGAAGATGAATATGTGGATACTTACTGTTAAAAGATAATATATGGTAAGCCATATGGCTAGTGGAA
Organism: Phodopus roborovskii; assembly: GCF_943737965.1. NCBI lineage: Eukaryota > Metazoa > Chordata > Mammalia > Rodentia > Cricetidae > Phodopus > Phodopus roborovskii. Next base: position 22,453,539 of record NW_026126563.1, on the reverse strand, counting down.
AATAAAGCAATATTTGGGGCCAAAAATGTATTTTTTTCTATTACAGGGACATGAATACCAGACTGTTAACTTTGGACTTTAGAGTTATAGCAGCAAGATGAAATGTCATGGGGATAAATGTTGAATGAATCCATATTTGGCTGCTGTACCAGGAGCTTGCTTACAGAGATATGCAAAAGGTACGAGTTATAGACAAATTGAATAGACCATTTAGATGACCAATCTAAATAATTTCTGGCCACTACATAATATTTAATTACTGTCTCACTGAATGTAAGCATTAAAAGCTTGGAGACCAAAGAGTAAATATAGAATCATATTTCTTTTGGGGATGGAATAGAATACAGATATTGATAACATGGCTTATAATTAACTGTATTCTTCTGAGTTTTATTAATGGCAGTCTTGAATACAAGAATATTACTTGAGACTGTTCTGTAACCAGACTAGCTTTAAACTCATAACAATCCTCCTCATGGCTAGGTATGAGCCCCCATGTCTGGCTTAGCATTTTTGTTTTCCAGTGGATCTATAGCATGCCAAAAAAAGAGATTTTTTATTTGAAATTTATTGAGAAAACAGTCAACAGAAAAGAAACTAAATATTGGTATCAGATTTTTAACTATTTTGTATAAACTATCTCATCTTTTCCTGTCCATATGAGTAAGACATTGGTTTCTGTTTTAAGTGGGCTTGTGTTTGACTTTGAAAGTCAATGAGTTACTCAGAGATCAGCCAGCTGAGTTGGATGGCTTCCTTCCTCACATCTTTGTCTTTGGAAAGGCCATTAATAAACTCTTAGACACCTAAATGGGCAATGACGTTTCAGAACCAACCTGTTTCAAAGTTATCAGTCATGTTTTCTAGTCCAGTGTAAGAACTCAGATTCTCTTACTGACACAGCTCAGCAGGCACAATCTCTACCTGACCCCTTTAAGGCTCCAGTTTTAGCCTGTCTGCAGGTTCTAAGCTAATCTTGGAGAAGCCTAATGGAGAACCATCTAAATCTTTCCTTTTTAAGTTTTAAATGATCTTAAGACCATGTAAATTTTGGAACTCATTAACAATCTAGATCTAGTGAAATATCCATCCAAATTGTCTCACTGTTTTTCTCAGGCATTTCCCACTACCAGTATTCTACCCATAGAAGCCAAGTTCTGCTACTCAGTGAATGGCTGTCTATTTCAGTCATGGTGAATTGGTGTATCCAAAATCAATACCACACTATAGAAGCTTTCCCTTCTTTAGGGGAATGTTGGTAGAGGTGATGTCATTCATCCCTATGGCTTTAAATTTTTCATATTTATATCCCCAGCCCAGACTTTTCACTGTAGTTCAAGATTCTAAATTCAAATGCTTGCATGAAGAACTCTCCTGGTATTTCAAATTTAACTCCTCTGAAATTAAATTCTTTCTTCCTGCCTCTCCACCCCAACCTGCTTCTGCTCCTCCCTCAGCCTCCAACTCCCAATCTGTTCAGGCTTCAAACTCCTCTCTGTAAGCCATGCCTTCATTAGCCTCTCTCTCCAAGCCTGGAAGCAGACAGTCTTGTACAATTTATCCATTTCCTGTGTCTGCACATAAAACCCACCATCGTATTAGTTCACCTGCTCTGCTTTATCAAAATACCACATCTAAACAATAGATTTTTTTTCTTACACTTCTGGGGATTAAGTTGAAGATCATGATTCTGGTAAATTTGGAATATAACTTTATGTCAGTCTTCCTTATTTTTGTCATCTTGACACAAACTAGAATAGAGCTTAACTGAACAATTCTCTCCATCAGGTTGGCCTGTGGGTATTTTTTATTGACTAATTATTGATCTGATGTCACCACTGGGAAGTGGCCCTAGACTACTAAGAAAGAAATTTTCTTCTCTGAACTCCTTCCTTGAATTTTTGCCTTCACTGTCTTCATTGATGGACTGTGTTTGGGAGATGGAAAGCTAATAAAATCTTTCTTTTCCAAGGTGATATTGGTCAGTGTTTTATCATAGGAAGGGAAAAGTGAACTAGTAGAGTTCTCATCACTGAAATTTTCCCAAAGTCACAATCTTTGAATGCTATCACCTTGAAGATTAAAATTTTTACATGTGAACCTACAGGGAGGACAAACATTCATTATAATGCTATTATAAGACCTGTTCTATATCTAAAGCATCTTTAACCCATCACATCCTTCCTTCTACCTTTCTGTTATTATGAAAATAAATCACATGATATTTCATGTAATCTGATTCAATATCTAGAAGTTTCTTCTCTGGATCTCTGTTTTCATGCATATGCCCTTTCAACCCTTTCTCCTCTGAGGAGCCAGGGAAACTCACAAAACTCAACATCATGTGACTGTCATGCTTTAAACATCTTTTTGATATCCCATTACATCAATGATAAAAAGAGAAATAGCATTTCCCAATCATAACAAGCACTGTCCTGCAAGATCTAGCTGTCCAAGTTGACTTCAACATCACATTCTGCTTCTCTCTTTCCTTGTTAATGGATTCCTGAGGCAAGGGTCTTCTAGAATATGTTAATGCTTTTATCTTCTAGAATATGTTAATGCTTTTATTTTCAGATATACATGCTTTGTCATCTCTCTTCCAGTTTCTTCTTATACTTGGTTGCTGTACACCATTGTATTTCTCAATGAGATGCTACCCATTTAGAAATATACTCAGTAGTCTTGCAAAGTCCTCCTGCTCATCATTGCCATCTCCTGACTCTCTTCTCTTCCCTAGTGTTAGCCCCAAGGCCCAGTTACTTCTTACTTTACTCTCTGTTTTCCTTAGAGGTACATGAATACTGTGAGATGAAGACCATGCATGTGTATCCATCTTAATTTTTAACCCTGAAGCAACTGAAGTGGTTTCTCATGATTATTTGTTGAGTGCATGTGTAACTCAAATGCTCCAACAAAGCAGTTTTATTTTGAACTCTGAGCTTGTATGGGCTGTCCTTGGCATAGTTTGTTGATGAGCCTAATGATTTATGAATATTTCTGGTTGATATATTGTGCAAGATTTTCTGTGTTGTATACATTGACCACAGGGTTGAAATAAATTTAACTTCTGTAACAAAGTCATACTGATTTTTGGTATATTATGCTAGAATTTTGGGGATTATTAATTTGAGAGTATTTTCCTCACAGTCATCTCTATCTTCTTTATTATCAACTTTCCCCCTCAGTCCACTGGGGCCTGCATTAGACTCTGCTTGGTATCATATATGGAGTGCAAAATCACTGTTTGGTGAGGTAAATTGCATAAAGAAGTAATTCTGAAGGGCAATCACCTATTAAATTCAAGTCAGCTGTCTCAGATAAATCATATAGATGAAGAAGAGTTTCAATTTAACTCTCACAATGGAGCTCGGAAGACCCAATTCTGGAGAACTTAAAAAGAGGAAGATCAATGGGAGTGGATGTCTGAAGTAGGGTTTAAATTGTTAGAGATTGCACTTGAGATGGGTAAGACTTCCCAAAGGTGTTTGCCTAAGCTTCCCAGCCAATAATGTAAACAAATCCAGAGCATGTCACATCCTAGTTCCATTGCCAACAATAGGATCACAATAGGGTTTTGGAAGACTTGCCCTTAAATTCCTTTGTTTGAGTTTGAATAGTTTTTCCATAGTTATTGACTTCTTTCCCTGAAGAAATGTAGATGTTGTGTAGCCTATTTTAGTCCTTGCGGCTTTTCACTTCTGTATCTAATCTAGTTAATACAAATGAAGGTGAATGCCCTATTTGTACACTGTCAGTTACGTTGAGGTGCTCCAATGTCCATACACAATGGTGTCAGGATACTTATAAACATAATTCATATGTGTATGCTGTACATCCACGACATCTACTAAATGAGTACCAAATTCATTCAGACATTACTCAGCAAAAGTCATTAGAAATAGATTGGGATAGCACATGGATGGATGCTTGTTTATTCCTCTCCTTTCTCTTCGTTGTCAGGGACCCAGTATGTAGCTCAGATTATCTGGCACTCACTATATACCCCAGGCTGGGCTCACACTAACACTAATTTTCATTTCTCTGCCTCCTGAGCACCAGGAAGACAGAACTAAGTACCATTCCCAGCTTCAGTATCCATTCCTTAATCACTTGATACTTGAATTATCCATCAGGACAGTTATTTTAGGAAACAAGAGAATATGACTTTTCAAGGGTCATACAATCAAATTTCTCATTGAACGTGGATAACATATTCATGTTAAGTGTGTAGACAAAACACCAGATACAATGGGCTTTTTATGCCCCAACAGAATATTTTCAAATTCTAAATTGCTGTCACCCTCTGCTGGGTTCAAAAACCATCAAACAAAAACCCTAAACAAACACACAAACAAACAAAACCAAATTTCATTGGTACTACACAAAGTAAAATAGGAAAAATGGTAAATACCACTATAGAGTATAAGTGATATCTTTTATTCGCAAATTTTTTGAAGCAGGGGTGTATACATGTGCTACATATCAAAGTAAGGCATATGTCTTAGTATAAAAGAGCCTTAGAGTCACTATTAAGAGGGATTTTGGCAGAGAAACAATATTTTAATTTGAATGCTCCAGGATGGGTGCTTCCTGGTTCTGAACATACATAAAGACCTCTCAAATATCAGAAAGACCTATTAAAATAAAGACCTATCAAGAGCACATAACTATGGACCGGCTTATATCTATGACAAAGTCAACTCCATAGAACTAACTTACTCTTGAGTAGATGAGAACCCTAGCACCAAATACCCTTACAGAAACGTCTATGAAAAAAAAAAGGGCTATGTACAACAAACCTCCACCTCTCTACTTGGAATCATGCCCTATCTAGGATGCCAGAAACAAAACTTTTAGAGCTGTTCTTGAGAAATACATCACACCTAGAGAGGTAATTCAAAATATTTTGCCACTTGAATATATATATATATATATATATATATATATATATATACACACACACACACACACACACACACACACACACACACACACATCCGTGTACTTAAGATACTCAGGTGTTCTAAAAACAATGTGAGAGATCTCTAAAGACAAACAGTAAAACCAATAAATAGTGCTATCCCCTCACTTAGAGCAGGCACTTTTGAGTTCTTCCAAACCCCTATTTATGGGGCAAAAATTCAAGGACTCAAGACAGCCCATTTATTGTACCATCCTTTGATGCAGAAGGGGGAACTGAAGAGAATTAAAGCAGTAAGGGTGGTCTCAGGAGAAGCAGAGCACTTGTGGGAATCTTGCAAGTTAATGAGAATTCATCCAGGACTCAAGAGCTATGGAGAGGGAGAGAAAGGAGACAGAGGGGCGGGGGCAAACCTCTTCCTCTGCAGCTGGCCCTGTCCCTCATTTGTTGCTCCAATAAGCAGTAATTAGGTCCTGAGCTAATGGTGTCAGCTGATCTGCTGTTTTTAGGCTAGACCCAGTGGAAATCTCCATGGAAACCCTGCTGGACTCGTCCCCCCACCTGGATGCCTCCAGCTCCTTTCCGCCACCTGGCTGCCGCCCGGCCCGCTGCTACCTCCTCCTGCCTCTAACCTGCAGCCTGCAGCATGCGCACTGCCCCCGGGATCCCTAAATGGGACAATTCTGTCCGTGACGTCAGCGCCCAGCCGTCTCCACAGAAACTTTTGTCCCATTGGCCAATCAGAGAGCTTGGAAGGGGCCTAGGGGTGGGGGGTGGGAGGAGAGGGGAGTGGGAGGGGTGGGGGTGAGGGGAGAGGTTTAGTGTGTGGAGCTGCTCGCGCAGCGCCCGGGCTGTCAGTCCCGGCTAAGGCCGACGCTAGATCTTCCAGGAGACACGCACCCCCGCACCTCGCGCCCCGCACACCCTTGCTCGACCACACACACGCACACATCTCAGCCTGGCCGCGCGGGAGCCACTGAGCAGCCTGAGAGCACCGGGACCAGGCTGCGGGCGGAGGACGGAGCAGCGTCCCCACTGGGGCTTTCGCCTCAGAGACCATAAGGAGCCATCAGGGTGGGCTCGGACCCCTCAAGGAACGCGGCGCGGGTCCGACCATCCGACTGGCTGAGCAGATCCCTGCGACCCGCGGGGGCCTCGGCAGGGAGTGCAATAAAGGAGAGCGGCCGCAGCGAGCAGGACTGGAACTCCTGATTCCAGCGCCACTGTGACACACGGGTGGAAATCCTGATGGAGGGATCGCTGACTTCCTTTGCTTGGGAAAATCGTCAGGAGCAACTCCGACTTGGCTCCTCTGAGCAGCGGAGGGGGGTCCATGACGTGGCAGTGGGAAAATAGACATCCGAAACCTCCCGCGTGAACTGCAAACTATAACCCAGGAAGGGGGAAGGACTGCTCTCTGCATTTTAATTTCACGCAAAAGGTTCTGTGCCGTAAACTTATTTCCATGCCTTGTACCCACTTCAGCACAACCCAGAGGGTCCTATCTCGGGGACACCATCATCTTCCCGAAGAACCCCAGCCAGCGGCCTGCCTCCCTGCTACCACATTCCCTGGACCGCGTCCCTGTTTGGGGTACTCCATCTGTCCTACAGAACTACGATAACGTATCTATGAATACTGGACCAGTTTCTGAAACCTAACTCTTACAACCTACCTGCGAGCTAGAATTTAGCCTAATACATCGGAAGGAATGGCATGTTGAGTCGCTTTTAGGATACCTCGGCTTCTTTTAAAATCCTGTAAAACGGGATCTGATAGGCTGACCAACAATGACAGGTAAGAACTTTCTGTCTCTCTAGTCCTGTCACATAGAGGGCCAACGCTGAACAGGACCCAGCAAGGAGGAGAATCCAGGGACCCCTGTGCCCTTTGAGGTTCGCTTGAGGGCTGCTCTCGCTAGAGGCGCAGCCCTGGCTCTTGGACCATCCACTGGGGAAGCTTCTGGGGCGCGCGCCAGGAGACTGCCTTGCGCTCCACCTGCCCTGCCCTGTACACAACCCTGGGGCGAGGCATCGAGGGAGCACCTCAAGTCAATATTGGGATTTTTAATAAACCGAGGAATGGGATTTTAATTATTCAGAAACCCAGCTCTTCTGGGTCAGCTGCTGTTGGGACGGTGCTGGTCACACAGTATTAAACGGACCGGCCGTTGAAAGGACGAGAAAAGCGTCCGAGACATCTTTTGCAATTACGAACGAACCAGACTGGGTAGCACAGGGCATTGATTGCTGGTGCCCATCCGGACCCTCCTCCTCTCTCCCTGGTCCTCCCCCTCACCCCACCGGAGGCAGGCTCCCGCGGCTCGGCCAGGACCTAGCGTCCTTGCATCGTGGCCTGGACTGCATATTTCATGAGCCCGGGGTGAACAGGTGCGAAGTGCGCTGGGAGCATCCGGCCCACGACATCACGGGGGGAACATGGAGAGCGAGCGCGACATGTACCGCCAGTTCCAAGACTGGTGCCTTAGGACTTACGGGGACTCAGGCAAGACCAAGACGGTGACCCGAAAGAAATACGAGAGGATCGTCCAGCTCCTCAACGGCTCCGAGTCAAGCTCTACCGATAATGCCAAATTTAAATTCTGGGTCAAATCGAAGGGTTTCCAGCTGGGCCAGCCGGATGAGGTCCGCGGGGGAGGCGGCGGTGCCAAGCAAGTGCTCTTCGTGCGGGTCAAGACCACGGTGAGCCGCCTTCTCTGTTATTTGTCTGCTGGAGCAGCCCGGAAGGGAGGGCGGAGAGAGGGGAAGGCAGGGAGATTCTGGAGCCTCTGTTGGCTCCTAGCCCCCACCCCCTCCTCAGCCCCCTCCCCGAGTCTTCCCTAGACGCAGTGGCCAGGCGTGATTTCCCTTCTAGAAAGTCTTTGTGGTCCTTTATTTTAAAGCAACAGCGAACCTGCAGAGCTGGCAGCCCTGTTTGCCTCAGAGCTAAGCTGCCGGATGGTAGCTGGAGCTTGTCTTCACCATGTCTGCCAGCTCCTGGTGTCCCCCTGGCCAGGCCATTGTCCCATGTCCTTCGCTGGGAGGCTGGCGCGTGTCCTACCTCCGCCAGGGCTCATAAAGGCCAGGCTGGAAGCCCAGCAACACGCTCTGATAACGTGATGCTGATGGATAGATGGGCTACTGTGTCTCCTCATTGGCACAAAGCCCGAATGTGGCGGTGAGGTGGCTTGGGGGTTTTCCCCAGAACAGTATCGAGTTTTGTTGTGAGACTGCCAGCGGGGAAGACACAGGACAGTCCGCGCGCCTTGCTCGCCCCCTGAGATCCTAGCCAGGATTGTTTGGTTGTCAGATAAGGTCTTGGACATTCCTTCTCCCCGCCCCCCATCCCCTTCTTCACTTGCACCGCTGAAGCTTCCTCAGCTAAGCGATGCACAACAAAGAGAGACGGTTTGGGTGCGATCAAATGCTGTATTTGTTCCTCTGTCTCCGTTGGTTCTGTCTCCTACCCATAAAGCTGTAGTGAACGAGGAACCGGCTGTGAGACTGGTATGTCTCATCCTAAAACGCATATGCCTTTGGGGCTGGGAGGATGCAACAGCATCCGCTTCCTTTGCAAGAAGACGGGAACAGGGGGCTACAAGTAAGATCTCAGGTCAGATTGTAACACTCAGCTGCCTCATTATGAGTACTCACCTAGCAGGGATGGAGGAGCTACCCCGGCACCCTTTGTATTTTTGTATAGCTCTGGGATTCGTTGAGCTTTGCTTCTGCCCCCTGCCCCCCCCCCTCCTTAACTGGCGACTATTTCCCAGTACACAGCTCCCTGAGGATGTTAGAAAAGAAGGCTTCTGGAGGAGAAGGCTCTGCTTTCTCTGAGGTGCATGAAGGGTTCTAACAAGCTCCATCTGGAGGACTCTCAGGTTTGGAAAAAGCTTTTGGCTTCCCAAGATTAATTGGGAATGGTGGCTTGAAGGATAGACGTTTCTTTTGGAATTTGTGTGGGGAATCTGAAAACAAAGGTGAACTGGAAACACGGAAAAGTTTTTATTTTCTTCTTCTTGAGGTTCAGGTATTGAAAGGTTTGCAGGAAATAGATGTAAATATTGCCTTTGCTTTCTCCTGTAGTACAGAACGCAGCTAAAGACAATGGTGAGGCATAGCTGTCTTGCTGGATGAAAATGACCAGCTTGGCATCATTTAGAGTCAGGGTTCTTAACAACTGTGTGAACCAGAAGTGTATTACAGAGAGGAATTGCTTTGTTTCACTTGGATGGGGACCAATAAGAGTGGATGGGAAAAATAATTTATTGATGAGCAAAGTGAATTATAATTCTAGCTGAGGGAGTAAGATATAGTATCTTTTAAAAAATACTATTTAACGTGGTCATATATAAATACTGTAGATTATATTATATATTATTGCTGGCTAGAAAGTTTTTCATTCTCTCTCTTTCTCTCTCTCTCTCTCTCTCTCTCTCTCTCTCTCTCTCTCTGTGTGTGTGTGTGTTAACTATACATTCTCTGTTTGGGTCCATTGAGTTCATGCTTGAATAGATTTGATTACAATCATTATATATGTTAGAATATGTGTCCCTTTGAAGAGTAATTAAAATTCCAAATAACATAAAATTTATAAAGGTTGAACAGGCACCAAGATAATCGTGGGTGTGAGTTATTCAAACCAGCATTCACATGCTGTGACACCCATATTTTCATGTCAAAAAATAAACGTGGGGTTGTTAGAGAATCACTGCTAAGACATCTAATAGAGAGTGACAGCTGCAGGGATAATAACGTGGCACATGTTTCTTTTTTTTTTTTCAGTAAAGATTCCATATATTAATGGGAGACAATGTGATCTGCCAGGTGATATTGTGAAATGATTTCCGTGTAGTATTTAAAGCACTCTGTGTTCCATTCAAGTCTATTTTGAAATGTTGAATAGGATTTTAATTCATGAGCTCTTCTACTGTTCTTTATGAAAAATTTTCTGCTGCTCCTGACACAGAATTATAGGCTCCACCTTCTCTGAGAGGCAGCCAATCACAGTTCCAATCAGTTCAAAATAAATAAAATATCCCTTTTATTCTTTTCCCCAATGTCTGTCTAAATGCATTTGCCCATGTATATATGTATGTATGTATGTATGTATGTATGTATGTATGTATGTATTCATTCATTTGCCTTCATCATGGCATGGTGCAATCACCAAAAAGACAGAAAATGTGTTTTCTATTCATTCAAAGCTTGTATATTGGTTCAAATGGGGAACTGCCTATGAATGTTGTTTTCAAGTTGCTGGAGATACATTCTGAACTAGTCTTTGTTTTAGTGAGATATGCTTTGCTTCATGTTGCATTAAGCCATTGCTGCTGATAATAAGACATCATTACTGCAGCAAAAAAGGAAAAGAGAAAGAGGAGAGGACATGCCTGGGCTAATTAACTACTTTATTTAATGAAAGAGAGGCAGATAGCAACTGGGAGGGTACATAACAGCAGACTAGACACACTATATAGACTTAATTGCAACAGACAGTTTGTCAATAGTTAGAGGAGCTAGCTAGGGTCTGCCTCTTAGTTTCTCCAAAATAATAGACAGGACTTTGCAGGGGTTCTTGCTTCTACCCTCAAGTTTAAAACTTGAGCATGCAAAAACTGACTGAAAATAAAAATTGCCAAAATTGGAAAGGATAAGTATGCTCTTCAATATTTGTCCTGGCCAGGTCTGAAGCTGAAGGGAGTTTTCTGTCACTGATGTTTAGATAACTCGTTGGCTGAAAGGACACTATTTGGTCACCGAGCAACAGCATTCTGCAACTCAGCCATTTTAAGTTTGGACGGGAACCTGGATGTGTGCTCATATTCAGTTGGCTTAACATCCCATCTGCTTATTATTTTTTCGTTTTTTTTTTTTGTTTGATCTCATGCAACCGATCTTAGTACATTTTTTAAAAAAATTAAAAGTGTAAGAAATTCTGAAAAAAGAAAACATAGATACCTTAAAACTCTACAAAACCAAAACAAAACAACACAAAAGACTCAGCAAGTATCTGACAGTGACTGTAACAAACTCAGTCAGAGACAATATCAAAAAGCAGAAGTATGGCTGTTCCCTTTTCTGCTTGATAGTTCATTGGAAGCTTTTGATCCTGATTTATATTGTTTTATGACAACAATTAATTAAAACACAGTCACAGTCTGAATTACCACAATGTATTCTCCCACTTGATAGGATGGATGGTAAGTTAAAAATAATGACAAAGTTAAATCCTTCTTTCTACATTCTGAGAGATGCACTGTCTTGTACTTTAATAAAAAAAACACCTCATTACATTGTTAAAACATTAATGAAAAATTTAGTAATCACATGTTTGTAATCCTTCTTTTAGCCTTAAAGTAGTGAATACTGAAACTGCATAATCAAATCATAGACTACTTCCTTGACCTAAATTTGTAGGGAAAGACACCAAGGTTTAAGTTTTGCTTCTTTTAATCTCATCAATATTTACTTTGCTGTGGAGCATCAAGTACAATTTCTTCCACAAAGGAATATGCAGTGTTTTTAGTGATGTGATTTAAACATGATGATTTATTCAGTCCTGCAATCTGTATCTTCAGAGTTCATATTGTTCTTGCTGTGCCTACTAGTAATTGATGACTATAAAGTGATTACAATGAATATTCATGGACAAGATCATAAACAGCATTTTGTTAGTTCTCTGCTATAGAGTGTGTGGATGATAAATCCTTTATTCTAATCAGAGTGACAGAAATAATGACTTACGAAGAATCTGCACCTACTCATCCTCTTCAAACACCATGCCTTTAGAAACATCTCATGTGTTAGACCTTCATCTGGAATTTGTGATGGATATCAGTGAGGAGAAATTTGCCCACAGTCAACTGTACTTTGTGACTATGTAAGAAGCATCATTAGTGATCATGTTTTTGCTAATCTGTTCATACTCAGAACTGGTAGCCACTGATAGCCAACACAGAGTGTATAGTATCCACAACATCAGTTCATGAAGTTAAATAGGGCCCATAAGCAATGCTGCTTTGGAAGTGTCCTCAGTTGTTTATGGCATTGCATGATGGACAGACCATCCATGGTGTTTTTGTTCAGTGCCTGTGTAAGCTCTTAGACACTGGGGACCTTCAGTTTAGGCGACTGGCATGACTGTCAAATGGTAGGACACTTATTTAGATATAAACAAACTTGAATATAAGCATGTGAAAAATGTCCCTGATAAGAATCCTAAGATAATAACTCTTGACTTTTTCATCCATTCTTCTTTGTCTTTATAGTAAATACTGTGGGGGGTGTCAACATTAGCATTTACCTATTTCTTCCTGTACCAGCAGAGTGCTTTGCTTCAACATTTTATTTTGTAGACTCACTGCACAAAATGGAGAAAGGCAAGGAAACAGATAGATACTGCAGTATGCATCAAACCCTTTAAGAACTTCAGGATCATTCAGCTATTTTGCACACAGCTATTGCATTTTCTAAGACTTATATTTTTATTGTCTAAATAAGGATAATCAAAATAAATCCAGTATGGTTTAGGTTATATCCTCTTTTCAAAATGTCTGTAGGACGATAAAGAATGGAAGCTAGTTGGCATGAGGCAGGGCAATGTGGGCATGGTATAGGTCTTTGAGCTTCATTCAATCCTTTGCTCTGCTATAGTGAACCTGGCATCCAGGTAAAATCTCTTTGTAAAATGTTAGTTATATTACTTATCTGGTTTTGCATAAGCATAACTAATAATATGGAACATACTTAACATAATACTTATTAATATTAATTATATCTGATGAGTTATGTCTGATGCAATCATGTGTCCTAAATAGTGTATGCCTGGTACATATTAAATGCTGAAAAATTAAACAACAGAAATTGTTACAAATATTAACAAAGAATTCCAAGATGTAATTATAAATTAGGCATATGTTATGAATTCAAAACCATACCAAAACATAGAATTAAAGCACAATGTGTATCTGTGTGTCTATATGCATGTATATTGTTCAGATATTTATTATTATCATTTTTGTAAAAAAAAAACCAAATAACTTTAATTTGTAAATCCTATGCATTCTTATGATTTAAGAAATGTAAATACATAGATATAAGAAAAGACATATCAAATGTCCCATCTAGATAACCACCACCATCATCCAATTGCTTTATTTTCTCTCAAAATGCTATATAGCAAATGCATTTTAGGTGTATTAATAGTTGTATAAGGACAGGCAGAAATATTATTCCCAAACTGGATTTGCAATGTTATGCTTATTCAAGTATAAGGAGTAAGATTTTTCCTCACGCCGCCATTCTTGTCCCGCTGCCATGCCAGCCCCAAATAACACACCGAGACTCTGTATTTGATATAATTCTGTTGGCCCGTTACTTGCTTCTTATCGGCTAGCTCTGTCTTAAGTATTAACCCATTTCTATTTATTTCCATGTGGTCTTACCAATGAGAGGCGGCTGGCGGTTCTGCCTTCTCCTGACTCCATCTTGACCCCTTTACCACTTCCTCTTTCCTCCTTGTCTCCTAGTCCCTCCTTTCTTGTGTTCCTATTGGCCAACAGTGCTTTATTCATTAACCAGTATGAGAAACATATACAGAATGACATCTCCCATCACAAGTACAAATATACAATGTTACCAAAATTTAACAAAATGTGTGAAATTGAAAGAATTGCTAATAGACAAAACTTAAGGAGAAAAAATAAGGAAAGCCAAGTGGTTGAATTGCAATGTCCTCTTACATGAAAATTTCAATCGACTATGTTATTATTAACTTCCTCCCATTATAAAGGGAAGGTGTATTTTCCTTTCTTCTGAGTTTCTTGCCACTTAGCTCCTGATTTATATGGTATTTACTAAGTTAGTTATTGTGTGTTACATATAAAATACTTATTATATAGTTTGCTGTGTTTGTGCTGTAAAACCTTTCATATTTATATTTTAGAATTTGGCTCTCACAAAGTTTTCCTTTGTTTATCTCTAAGACTATCTCTTAATTTTTTATCTAGTTTTCTTTACCACTAATTTTTCAGGTTCGACTGGCTCTTAACTCTGATTACCACCCTTCCGCTAATGAATCACTCATGTGATGCGTTCTTTGAGGTGGAAATATTTTTTCTTGCCTTCTACACCTAGATAACAACTTAATGATAGATTCTTCTAGTTTTTCATCAGAACTATGCTGATATGTCTTGTATCTTGTTATGAGGAAATTTTTTCCCCAGTTTTATAAGTTTCATACATCTTTGTCCCTGGAATTAAAACATATCTAAGATGCATCTGAACTCTATTTCTCTATATTTTTATAGGTGATTGCATTCATTCATTGTCTGACTTTTCTGGAAATCTCCATGTTATATTTTCTACTCAGTATGTCCATCAAAATATTTCCAACTGAAAATATACAAAATAATTTTTTTCATATTCCATCCCATCCTAGGTTCTAAAACTGGAAACTCTCTTCAAATTTTCATTTTCCACCATGTATGGCAATACAATTCGCTTACTTATATAAGCTAAAGGCCTGTACAGCATGTTGGATTGTCTTCCTTTCTTCATACAACCAGTTTTAACAAATCTGTTCCATTTCTGCCACTTAGTAACCTAGATCTTGTAGCACTCAGATTCCCATCATCTGTGTGTACCCCACAATGTCCCAGTTACTTGATGACTTGGTCATTTCTCCAAAACTGTTTTGAAGATAGAGATTCAAAACCTACTGGAACATGACATAATGTGTAATGTGGTTTGTATTCATTATGAAAGTATTAAACATTGTTTCTTAGCTGTTGTATGGCCAAGTATTCCTATTCGTGTCCATATGAGTATTTTTTTTCTCCCCTTTTCTATACTTACCATGTTTGTCCATCTGCCCATCTTCCAAATGTCTAATTATTAAAACATATTAAATTAAAAAGTCTTAATCATCATAGCTATATAGTTAACTACCATTAAGTGTATTCAGTTTGTCTGTCTGTGATTGTGCATGTGTGTGTGCATGCGTGTGTGTGTGCATGCGTGCATGCGTGCGTGTGTGCGTGTGTGTGTGTGTATGTGTTTGAAACATTCCCTTAGAACATTTTACATGCTCTATACTCTTTTCCACTTCATTTTCCATCTAAACCCTGGATTTGTCTTTTTGTAACTGACTCATTGTGCTTAAGACAATGTATTCAAGAGTCATCCATGTTGAAATGTAGTGCAGAATTTTCTTCCATTTTATTGTTGAATAATACTCCATTGAAGATGTACAATCATGTTTACTTTATGCATTAAGCTATTGACTATATGGGTTGCTTCCATTTCTTGGTTATTGTAAATACCACTGTTATGAAATTGTAATACACAAATATTAGAGTAACAATTGTTTTTTAAATATATATATCAAGGTATATGACTATTGGAGCACCTGGCAGTTATTTTATTGTTATTTTTTATTACTTTCAGGTAACTCGCAACTATTTTCACTGGCAGTCTTAGCCTTTTTCAGTCACACCTTTAGTCACAAATATGAGCACTCTTTAAGGCCATCTTAAAGGATAGCCCACAATTGACTATTATTTTCCCTCAAGAGTTCTTCAGTGTTGAGGGTGGAGAAATGCTGAGCACTGAGGAGCCTGTACTGCTCTTTAGAGGACCTGTATTCATTTCCTAGCCCCCACCAGGGGCAGCTAAAAAGTACCTGTAACACCAGCTCTAGGGGATCCTATACCCTCTTCTAGGCTCTAGCCTCTGGAGGCACTGACTGCACTTACACGCAACTCCTGACAACTTAAACATTTGCACATAATAAAAAATAAAATTATCTTTAAAAATGTCAGGAATTTTAAATTGTGATTGATAATATCATTTTGATACCTTTATGCTTATTAAGTTGTTTAGATAAATTATTGAATAATTCATGTAAAATGAAATGAAACTTTTAATCTTCACAGTAGTCATGTGCTATTGCTTTTTTTAAATTTAATTTTTATTTTACATGTCGATTCCTGTTCCCTCTCCCTCCCTCCATCCCTCCCTCCCTATTAACCTCTCTGCCCCCTCACATACACCCTGACCACCCTCCCTTCCCATCCCCCTCACCCCAATTCGACATGTAGGGCAATGCCATCCAAGTGGGGTCATGTAGATCTGTCAAGTCACTTGAAGTAGGGACTAGGGCTTCTCTCCTGTCTCTAGGTTAAGGCAGTATCCCTCCATGGGGGATGTGTTCACAAGGTCCTTCTGTGCACCAGGGATCCATACTGGTTCCACTGTCCAAGATCCCCCAGACTGCTCAGTCTTTCTGGCTGAGACCCATATTCATGAACCTAAAGAAAGGTCTATAGATCTATAAGACTGCCGCCAACTAACAATTTGAGCAACCGTGGAAAGGCTACCATAAATGCTCTTCCTGGATAGTGAGATCAACAACTAACTTATCTACCATCATGGAGCTCTCATCTAATACCTGTTGGAAACAGAAGCAAAAACCCATACCTAAACACTGAGTCTAACTAGAATCCAGATGCAGAGGGAGAGGACAAGACCAGGTTGCAGAAACACATAGAGACAGCTGACCTGAACAAGGAAGAACTAACAGGCCCCCAGACTGATAGCTGGGAATGCTATTGCTTTTGTATTAAATTATGGTCTAAATTAAGGTGGATTTATTAGAATCACTTATCTGTAGGTAAGAAAATATTTAAAGGGGACCCACAGTACTTGAATTAAGATATACATTTCTAAATATTTAAGTAAGGTACTTACTTAGTGATTGCAGATTAATGCCACATACTAATATTTGACACATTATAAAATTTGTTAAAACACAAATATATAGAGATGAGCTTTAAGTCTGACTTTCAATCTATCCAAATTTCAGTATTTTTCCAAATATTAATAGCTTATCTTTCACAGTACCTTGCACATGCATGTGTCCATTTCTACATATACATGTCACTCTGATCCTAAGTCCATAATTATGACACCATAGAACACTGTGATTCACACTTTACATCTCTACTAACATATTGTATCCTGCTGTACAAGGGGTGCTTCTGTACTTAAAAATCACAAATCTGCAGATTCATGGCACACATAAAATATTAGAGCACGCTTGATGTCTATACCATTGGAAAAATAACTTCAAGGTGTTTTTAGCAATCTCAAATAAATAAAATGTAGGATACAGTAGAAATGATGTCATCTGGGGTGAAATTATTAGAAGCTCTTAATAATTAAATTAGTATAGATTTTATTCTACAAGGAACGATGGCTGCCCAAAATGTTACAGTAGGGACACCATGACTTAAATAGATTCATGGGCATAATTTGAATGTTTTCCATGGTTTATGAATATTGATAAATATAAATTAAATGAGTAAAACTTTAAAGTCACACAGTCAAGCATATTGTTTAAAATAACATTAACATTACTGGTAATAAAATAATTATTAGGTTTCAAATCAATAGGATTCTGTATCTTCTTGTTGCTGAGTAACTGAGCCAGGCTATACTCACATCAGATTTTAGTTATTCTAATAAAATGTTTAAAATAGTAATCTATTTAACTTAGGAAAAACAGATTGTGTCATGCCACTTTGGATAAATAACACTTTTGATTTGAAATTTATTTGTTGACTGCAATTGTTATTAGAGAAAAATCTTCAGCTATCTCTTAAAACATGGATTTTGTGCTTTTAGGCAACAATTCAAATATGTTCCTGAGCCATTTCTTGCTTATATGTTGATTTTATTCCTATTTTATTAATCTGTCCATGTCATGAAAAGCCTATAGTTTTCCATTTTTTTGTGAATTATGGCATGAAATTTTTAAGACAATTCCCAAACGCCCACTCTTATTCAAATCATCTCTTTGAGTATGGGCAAAGCAGGACCTACGTAAACTTACAGGGAAGGTAAGCCTTAGGACAGGGATGCTTGAGGTCTCATTAGCCTAACAATTTCAGTTTTTTCCTACCTGGGACTACTAGAGGTCATAGAACCTTGTGCCTCTTTTTGGGCTCTTTTCCTTCTGTTGGTTTGTCTTGTACAATTTGGATGTGGTAGTTTTTGTTTTATATTTTATTTTGTTATTTTTTTTAGAATGAATGAATAAATAAATAAATAAAATGAAAACCTAGCCACTAGAATAAAGGTTAACACCTGAATAGTGACTTATGCATGCCAGGAGGAGGAAAATCAGTAGACTGCATGGAGTGACACTGTGTATCTGTCCCTCTAGGCCGGGTCTTCTGTTCAGGAGTGGTTCACCAACATGTGGTGAAATCCACAGTTTTTTTTTTTTTTTTTTTTTTTTTTTTTTGGTGCTTTCTTTGGTTATAGTTTGATATTTCATTCTTTAGTTTGCTTTGGGCATTGTTTTATTTTGCCTTCTTTGTTGAGGATGTTGTATTTTTTTGTTTTGTTTTGTTTTAAGAAAGAACTTCAGGTGTGGTGGGTAGTTAGGGGAGAGGATCTCAAAAGACTTGGGGAGAGGAAGAATATGAGAACAATATAAACAAATTTAAAATTAGTTAATAAAAATAATAGAAAATAAAAATATGTAAAAAATTAAACAGGTTAAAATAAAGAAAATAAAATAAAGAGAAAGTCTGGAATCTACTCAATACCAGAGTGACCCTCTCTGAAGGGAAAGAGGGGGCAGGTTGTTGAGGGCTGATAACTTCTATGTTGGTTCTATGTCTCTGCTTTTGTGAATGGTCCTGCAGTACACACAAGAATGCATGCATCCATTTGACATTCTGGTTCTGTCTCTGCATCAACTTGAGGGATGCCATTTTAAATATTCTAGTGAACCCCTTATCTCATTTGTTGGATAGAAAGATGTATATCCTTACCGCCAGTTGGCTCCTTGTATGTCTCCTTTAAGATGTATTTGTTCACTTGTTTGTTCCAGTTTCTTTGTGGGTTATTTATGAGCTTTCTGTTTAATTGTTTTGGTTCCTTACATATTTTAGATGTCAATATATTTAGTGTGTCATATATTTAGTTTTCAAACACTCTTAGAGTCTGTAGGTTGTTTTTGTATGATGTTCTTTCCTTTGCTGTATAGATGCTTTGTAGTTTTCTGTAACATCACAGCATTTTCCACTATCTCTAGTATTTTGAAAGTTTCAGGCCTCACATTTAAACCCTTGATTCATTTTGATTCCATTTTATATAAGACAATACTTACTCATTCATATACACACACTGGAATAATATTTAGTAAAGGATAGGCACTTGTGGCAACCCAAACACAGAGGTTGTGATGCTAAGAAAAGTGAGATAAGAAAAGAAAGACAAATGCTGCAGTATCTTACTCATACACGGAATTGGTAAAACAGAAAGGAGATACGAGAGTGGTAGTTTACCAGAGGTTTGAGTTATTAACGGATAGGTGAAAGTGAGCTGCTGTTGTTCTGAGTTTTATAACCACAAATGAATAAAAAGGCTGAGCTCAAGAGATCTATTTATCCTGCAAGGCTACAATAGTTATGAAGGCATGGTGTATTCTTGAAACATCAGTGTAGTGCACTTGTGGGTTAGCTGGATCCAATCATCCCACAGTGCATGCATACTTCCTATATTATGCATGTATATTTATAGACCATATCCTATATAGTAAATACATTTTCATCTGCCAAGCTCACAAAATTAAAAGAACAGAAGACACCTTGGTATACTAAGGGCAAACTTGGTCAACATCTGGCAAACTCTTTGGGACTGAAATTCCCCAATTACAAAGACTTGGATTCTGCTAGCAAAGCAAAGTGGGTGTTGGAAGTTAGTCTTCCCCTAAGGGAGCTTCCCCATGAGAGAGGAAAATTCAGCATCGAGAGAAAACAAGCAGGGGATCCAGTTTAAACCTGCTGGATTTCTGACCCACAAACAGTAGATAATGTGTAGGACCTTTTGAGCCATTCAGTTGGTAGTAATTTGTTATTCTGTAAAAGATAGTATATACACCTTACATGTAAAATTTCCCATGGGATTAGTGCAATTAAAACAGGTTAAGTTAGATTATGATTATTAACCATTGAAGAAACAAGATGAAAACTGTTTAAAGTATTGTTTCTCTAAGACTTGATTCATGACCATTTTGTGGTTTATGGTGAAATGCTGGTCGATAATCTATAATCTAATAAAACAAATAACTTATGACAAAGCATTAAAACATTTAATGCCAATCAATGACATTAGGGCAAACATGCATATATGTATATGTATGTATATAGTATTTGCATATGTTTGACATATGTACACATATATTATTCATATATTATTTATGTTCATGTTAAAGATTTTATTTAAAAATTATTTAGTTATAGTAGATCTATTCCATTAAAATATGGTTTGGCATACTTTTTTCTACAGGAAGAGGGAGACAGATATACAAGTGTATAAATAAATTATTATTGACATATTTATAATTTATACCAAGGTTGTTTCTTAAAAGTTTCAGCAAAATGTAATCTTTTCTGATTAGAAAGAACAATCTGTAGCATAATTTAGAAAGCATATTTTAATATAAGGTAATGCCCTTTAAAATTTTCTACCCACTTGGGAAATCGAATATGAAAAATAGTAGAAGATAGCAGTATTATGCAGATATATACATTTGTTAAGCTATTAGAGGGAGATGGAAAATAGGTTTTCCTCTTTCTGTTGAGTTTATTTTGATTTTCTTTCTTTCTCACTGTCTGGAGTTTGCTCAAGTGTTCCACTCTTCGTAATTTTAATCAAGTGTTCATTTAATGTCGTTATCTCCACGGCTATAGATTTTTCAAGTGTTTTGGAGCCATTAGAAGACTGGGAGGCAGAGGAAGGTTTGGAGTGTAAGTTAAGGAGAAACTTGCCTTACAGACAGAAACTAATCTCTTTGTTGCTGGCTATTGTTCTTCCTTTTAGTTATGTTTTCAGAATAAAGACAAATCTATTGAATATTGAATTTCTTTGTTGTGTACAAGGTGGTAGTTATGGAAATCATTTGTAGTGCCATCTCTTAAAGTGTTTTTATTTTTTACATTTTGATTTCTTTTTTCTATTTTGTGTGTGGTCACTGGGAAAGTGACGCTGACCCAAGCCTATGTGAGACACACTGGGTCTCTCTACTGGTTCTCACTGCCAGATGGATGGAGGATTTTAAGGGTTTAATCCAGGGACACAGGGTAAAGCTGAATGGCCCATATGAGGATCTAATGTCTTGCTTGGTCGTAACCATGACATGCTCTACACAATTAACCTAATTAGATGAGATTTTCAAATATGCCATTAAAGTTTGTTTGAATATTAGATATGGGTCGCTGTTCTCTGGGGCCTTTGTGCTTATTTGCCTGTTGGTGTTTGCTGAGGTCAAGACAGGAGTTTTTGCTATGTTTGCTTTAGCTCATTCTTTCCCTTTAAGAGCCCCCTTTACAAAACCATTAATTTATTTGTTGGTCTCCTTTATTTAGAATATGTTAATTTAGAATTAGCAGCAACTTGCACATGGGTAGAGTGACATTTAGTTTGAATTACATATTAAGGAAGTTTTTTCTAATCTTTACAAATTTATAATTAAGAGAGCAGAGGGAACATGCTTGTGATAAAAAGAATCTTTCTGAAACCACCTCTATCCACAAAGAAACAATTGAGATGTGTATTCCATTATAAATCCTACTCTATATAATAAATTGGGTATTAGGAATGAGTGCCCTTTAGCTCATTTGAGTTTCTTGTTGCATGATGTAGAATGATTGGTATATCATAGGATTTTCATATAAGGGGCAGTAAGATCACATTCTAAATTCTAAACTTTACAATAAAGACATTCAATCATGACTCACAACCAACATCATTTTAAGGTACTAAAAGGGCAGCCATAGGCTGTTGCCTACTGGAAGAAGGAGAGTGCTCTGTAAAGAGTTTCACTGATGAGAGAAATTTCTTTTTCATCCATGCCAAAAGTGAGTTCCATGGCATGGCTAGGCATATTCAGGAAAGGGAAGAAAAAAGAAGCAGAGAGGAGTGAAAGAGAAAAAGTGGGAAATGGCATTTGAATTGCCATGAAAATACAAATTGAAGGTAAACACCCAACTACTAGGGTGCCCATAGGATGATACATCACCACAATGGCTGAATTTTGTGTTTCCTGAAGGCTTTCATTACTGTGAAGGAAGAAGTTTTCCTACTGATGTGCCTGGTGCCATAATTTAATCAATGCCTACTCTTTTATCTACTCTAAGCCCATACGTAACAAAACACTGTTATTTTTGTCCCTACTTGATTATCGAAGGAGAAAGTACATGCTGGTTGGACTATTGCCAGTGGTGGAAACATCTGCTATATTTCTCAGTATAAATAAATAATCAATTCACTAAAGATTTCAGTATTTTTGTGAGCTATGTGTTGAGTCTGAAATTTCTACATTTAATTAACTTATGTACATCTCTACAATCCCACTTTAAGGCAGATACAGGAACAATGACTATTAGAGAGGGAAAAGTTCACTGTTGCCCAACATTCTTGGAAATGTACCATCTGTTTAGGTAGGCCATCTTGATTGCTCTTCCTATATTGTCTTCCTAATAGATTATTTTCTAAAGCATGGCAAGTAGTACTTTTTTTTTTTAGTTATGTGATGATTTAATATAACTTTTGATTCAGCTTCCTGATTTTAAATTATCACTAACATTTTCAATATGCAAGCATATCATCTCAATAATTATAGGGCTCTACAAATAATCAAGCATCTAACATTTTCTCTATCATTTCTAGGTAATGTGTTATTTTATTCATTTTGTATTTGAGGCCTTCCTTCTCACAGAATTATAGGTATTACTTGTTTTAAAATATTTGTGAGTGAGAATCAAGCATTTAACACCAGGGCCTTTGGGAGACGTTTGTGGGTTAAAATGGAGTTTTGGAAACTGGATGACTTATTTTTAAGTGTGTATCAGCTAACCATGTGTCTTGTTTACTCTGGGGCTCCTGAATCTTGGTTGGTGTAAAATGACCATATAAATTTCCCAGGTAGCCAGATATCTCAAGATTATTCTATTCTAATGATGACACTAAAAATTATGACAACAGTATGAAGCACTGCTCCCAAGAAATCATTGGCAGGAAGACAATAGAGGGAAGTCAACCACACTTTTGCATGGCACAGACTATATCATGCCTTTTCATCTCTTGGAGTCAAAGCAGAAAGTAGACTTAGTTATAGATCTACCTAGTGACAGAGGCCATAGAAACAATCTGCTCTCTGTCTATGGGACAAGCAAATGGAACTACAGCTATAGGAGAAGGGTGAGGAGTCTCCTCCCCCTCCATATCCTCTTCTACCCCTTCTTCCTTCTCTCCTCTTCCTCTTCAGTCTTCACTAACAGCCTACCAGGATTGCAAATGCAGGTTCTGGGGTCACATGACTTCTGTGGAAGTGCCAGTACCAACAGAGAGGAGGAAAACCCAAGTAGAAAAAAAAAATTGTTTCTTTAGCCAAAGGAACACAAGAGAGGACAAAAGCATGGATGTAAGAACTCCATTACTGGCCTGGAGAGATGGCTCAGTAGACAAGAGAAATCACTGCGGAAACATGGAGTCTTGAATTCAAATTTCAGCGCCCACATACAAGTCTTGGTGTCTTGCACTTAAGCCAATACCTGCAGCACTTTGGGAGCACAGACAAACACCCCTGTGGTTTTCTGTCCTCCAGCATTGCTCCAGATTCAGTAAGAGACCTGGCCTAAGGGGGAAAACATGAAGGCCTTTGCTGGCTTCTGCTTGTGCAATCTTGTGCTTATGTGTGCATCACACGTACACACACAACCATTACAACTTCCATTTTCTTTTCTTCTATGCCATGTTGTGCTGTGCTGTGCTGTGCTGTTTTTCTCTCTGCTATGCTTTCCCAAATATGGCTATAGTGACTTTTGATTGTGAAGCAGTACAGATTTAAGGTTCAAGGATGAGCCAAGGTTTCAAGTCAAGGGATCAGAAAACAGGTCCATGTGTTGGAGGAGAGCTACAAAGTGCAGGAGAAATCATACAAAGAGCATCCCTTCAATCTTGGTGTGAATTGGATTAATATTTATGGTATGAATCTACAAGGCATACTCAAAACAGCAGACTAGAGTTTGAAATGATATAAACCATAGCATACATTACATTCCAGACTATTTCCCCAAACACACAAGCAGGACAGATACAAAGAGGCACAAATAACTTTGAAGAGTGAGCTGAGGTAGAAATCACCATTGAGAAGGCCAAAATGAGACACTAAAGGGATTCCTTATGTGGTATCAAGACAACACTCTTTCATCACTAAGGCAAGTTTAATAGGACCACACTCTCACAACATAATATTCAAAATGTTCAGGAGATAATGTGGAATTATTTCATCTGAGATATAATGAAAATTAGGAAAACTCTAAAGTGAAAAATATTGCCTAATACCAACTCTGAGTTGGGATAGATGTTGCCATTATGAAGGACTGTAAAAGGTGCTGTGGTCATATTTTACATAACAGGTATACACTCTGCTGGATGAATGCAAAGATATATGGTCTCAGCAGAGACAGACAACACAGAATAAATTATAGACACTCAAACTGATAAGTGTAATAAGTGATTAGAATTCATTGGAGGATTCAAGTGTAGAATGGAGATGGCAGATGAGAGACTAGTACAATTCATGCTATCTGAGAGGCAGGAATATTAGTCGGTTTTTGCATTACTGTGACCACAAGCTTGGCAGAATAACTTGAGGAATGAAAGTCTTTCTTCAACTCATGGTTTTTCTGTGGCTTCTTACACTTTGACAGAGCTTCACAGGAGTGTGAAAATGTGGCAAAAGAAAGCTGTTCAGTTCATGGCTTACTATATAGGTAAAGAATCAGAGACACTTTGATCACAAGGATTTCTCTACCACTACCTAAAATGACCCACCCACTGTCTCTACTTCAGCCAACTGCCAAAGTTTCCAGACCCTCCTAAAACAATGCTGCCATCTGAGGATCAAACATTCAAACCATGAACCAATGGCAAATGTATTTTTCATCTTTTAGATAAGATTTCAAATTCCTAGACCAGCTTTGAAGTCACTATGAAGTAGAGGAGTGACTTGAACCCCTGAAACTCCTGCCTACATTTCCCAAGTGCTAGATTTCAGGCATAAACCATCATGACCAGTTTATATTTAAATTATAACATAGTAGAAAATTAAATATACATATATATATATATATATATATATATATATAGGTTCAAGAATCTTTTGGATTATCTTGAGGAATTATAGCTTTCTGATTGCTGGAATCATAGAAAAAGCATAAAGAAATTGATTAAGAGAGAGGGGAAAACAATCCTTGAAAATTTAAGCTCTTCACTGAAAATCAAGATAAACTAAAAGAAAACTATTTTCAAAAATACCATAAAGCAATACAAGGAAGCTATCTCAGAAGCAGACATGACATTATGACAAATGCACATTTTAAGTTGGGAAACAATAATAAGCATTACCAAAAATTCTACATCAGAACCATGGAACCCACAAACAATTTAATTGGGTCTTCCTGAAAGTGCTCAAGGAGAAGAATTACAAAACTGACGGAAAATTAACACAATATATATATTTGTTCATTAACACAGAGAAAGAGTGCAAGCTTGGGGTTATCCTAGATATTTTTCTACATATTTCTTTATGTCCTCATATGCCATTATTCAGGAAAAAAAAACAATATTTGGAAATACTCTCATATGAAGAGAAACAATGAATTATTGCAACTAAGGTACAATAAATGCTAAATTATTTTCAGGATGATGAAAAATGGTTCCAGGAAACTATTTAGAAGGTCATTATTGTAACAAGAACAATAATAGATGTTAATCATTTTTCACCATATAAAGCTTTTCAAATATGCATGATTTCTGAAAAGAAAATTATAGCATTGTGTGCTGGGTTTTCACGTATGCGTGTATAATATGGGTGACTGCATTTGCATGCGAGCCTGTTCTTTGACCATGAAAGATTTTAGCTATAAATCAGAGAGAAACCTGGAAATGTTCCAAGTATTTAAAGATTAGAAACCATACTTTTAAATAATCTGTGGATAAAGGAGATTTAAGGAATATTTATGGCAGTAAACATTTATCCTACAAGAGGGGAGGTGTCTTAAATCAATAATCCAGGTGCCCGCCTGAATAGTGAGAAAAAGAACAGACAAAACACAATAAAATGCATTTAATTTTAGTTAATTTATAAACATTAGAGAGAGGGGGAGGGAAGGTGGAGGAGGAGAGAGAGGATACACACACACACACACACACACACACACACACACACACACACACATATATATATATATATATATATATATATATAATGCATATGCACACACATGCCACTATAGTTGTCAGGTAACTGTCAAGCAGCAATTGGCTCCAGCAATGTAGTCTTAGGCACTGTGTTCAGGTCTTGCATGAAGTTGCCTCCATCATGCTGGTCCTATTCCATTTAGTTCTTGATAATTTCATTATATTTGAGATCCCCATGTAGAAAACATTAGGCAATGCTTTCAGTCTCAGAGTGTGGATCTGTCTGGATCTTTGATTCCAGGGAATCTGCATAGCTGCACCTCTTCTCTATATGCTGCCCCTATCTTATAGCTTGGCTTCACTATTTGCTTGATGAATATAAGGAACATGCATGCTCAGTGCCCCCCCACCCACAGCCCAGATTGTTTGGAATCATTTTGATGTCAGCAGGGAAACACACTCATGGTATGCTGGGAGGCTGTGGCATGACAACATTGAC
The DNA here is from genome assembly GCF_943737965.1 of Phodopus roborovskii. NCBI lineage: Eukaryota > Metazoa > Chordata > Mammalia > Rodentia > Cricetidae > Phodopus > Phodopus roborovskii. The sequence goes on along the minus strand of NW_026126563.1, from coordinate 22,426,835 downwards.
TAGCCTTCAGGTATTTTTAAGTTGCACAAGCCATGTTAGGCATAGAAAAATAATTGAAAGACACAATATATGCTGTGTTGAAAATGTTTGGAAAGCTTTACTTTCCTAGAATCCTTAGAGGATGGGGAGGTGTGGGGAGAGAATTCTTTCTCAGCAAACAAAACCATGGCATTTCTGTTGCCTTTTTAAAACAAGATTTATTTTACCTTAACTATGTATGTGTTTTTGTAGGGGATGTAATGTTCATTTGTGTGCTTTCTTAAGAGTTCAGAAGCATGGAATCTTCTGAAACCATGGTTACAGGTATTTTTGAAATAGGTGCTGGGAACTGAACATGTGTCCTCTGTAAAAGTAGTGTGTGTTCTTAACCATGGAGCTGCCTCCCCTACTCTGTTCATTCATATCCCTGCTTCTTCTTGGATCACCACCTTCTCATCAGAAATGTGGACACTCCCTTTTGTCCATTTGTCATGTAGGCTTCATAGTTATGGTGCAAGCTGCACATGATGACATCTTCAGGCTTTATATTTCTGAAATTCAAACCTTACACTCATACTATTCCCTATAAGGAAACTTTTGAAGCTTAGGGTCAGTGTTTTGTACATTATTAAAGGGTATCTCCTATGGTCTAAATTAGGAAAAGGACTAGGACACACCTAAAAGTGCCAATGAATACAACTGGTTAATATTTCATAGTTTCTGCAAATCCATGTCAACTAGGAACTATAAACATGCCTTCTGGGTATGGCTGTGAGTACTGAAAAGTCACTGCATGCCATACACACACCAGATCCCAATAATTAAGAATCAGTTTCTTCCTTTTGCACTCACTCTTACCGTGTAAGCCTTGTGACAATTTGGTACAAATTCCAAAGTACCATAACTTGGATGGATGCAATTCTATCTACCTAAAAATAATGGAATGATATATTACAGTTTATCTAGTCACCTATGAAACCTTTCACACAAACAATATGCTTAAAGAGTGGTTAGGCTCAGGGCACTGGAGTAGAGCACAGACCACCAAGGCCAGGACAAAGTTGTACTTGTGTGCTGTTGACATGGTAACATTTACAAGACCATCCGTTAATTTCTTTACCTTTTTTTTTTTTTTTTTTTTTTTTTTTTGATACAGTGTCTCTTGTAACCCAGGGTGTCACTGAATTTCTGTACTCAGTCCTAGGGTCATAAGCATGATCCACTGTGCCTAAAAAGAATATTCATTTTTCCTACTTATGATCCAAGATAAGCTTTGACCAAAATACATTATCAAATGCATTTCTTATGACACTGGAGTGTTTGTTGCCCTCATCATGAAACAAAAACTATTAAAGATGATAAAAGTAAAAGATTTTGGAGCTTCAGGAGGAACATGATGGATATTGTAAGCATCTGACTTTGTTAAACAGAACCTCTTGGGGATTGTTGGACAGAGCACAGGGATAAATGCTGGGCTGAAACTGTTTATAGTAGAAGACCCACAGCTTCCTGTCAGAGTTTCATCTTCACACTTGCACCTTAACAGGTCAAAGGTAGAGTAGGGTATAATATCCATCTTTATATGCATATGTTTGAAATCTGCTGACAATTTATTTTGGAGACACATGGTAAAGATGGCTTCGGATTATATAGACAATACTTATGGGAAACTCAAACAATCCTGTACGATATAGGTACTTATAGTATATTAGTTTCAAATTATGTCCTTAATGTTTTTTTTAAATTCAATACTAGTACAAAGTTAAGTAGCTTTCAGCTGAAATGGTGGTACCTGGCTGCTGAGGAATCTACACTTCTATATTCCTATGTACCATCTTCAGCAAATAGCTTCCATCCTTAATGTCACTTGGTGCTTGAAGATGCTTTAGTTATAGTAAACACATTGCCATGTTCTGTCTTCTAGATAGAACAGTGCGTGTGTGTGTGTGTGTGTGTGTGTGTGTGTGCGCGCGCGCGTGTGTGTGAGTGTGTGTTTGTGTGTTTGTGTGTGTGTGTGTGTGTGTTTTAAATCCTATACAATTTCACTCCATGGGTGGACTCCTATGTCTACCACCACATTGAAGGTCCTAATGAGTTCCTATACCATAAGGGCTTCTCAGTTTACAGTTTATAGTCATATCTAATTCCTTTTCCTTGTTTCATAACCTCATCCATAACCATATAATCTTATGGGATTGGCACTTTTTTTTTCACCCCGAACAATCCCCTGGAGTCCCATTCAAGCTGTTCTGTGTATCATTTGCTTGTTTCCTTTTGTTACTAGTTGAATTCTGAGGTATAGATGGATGGATCACCACTTGTTTATAACATTTGTTGAAGGATATATGTTGCAATTTTGATTTTGTGCAACTATGTGCAAAGTTGCTATAAATATTCTTGTTCGGGTTTGGTGTGAACATAAGTTTTCACATCCCTTGGGTAAATGCCCAAGAGTGAAGTCAGTGTTACAGGTGATTGCAAGTTCAGTTTACTCAGCTGCCAAATGGTTTGTAGTGTCTGCTCCATTTTAGTTTGTTGCCTGCAATGTGTATATGGTACTATTTGTCTTCCCTATCTCGTCTATAATATGATGTTAATGTATGTCAATGACAACATAATGGAAGTCATAACTTCTTTTTTTGTGAGTCATTATTTTATTTATGTTTGAGGATAGCTGCCACTATACATTTAAGCTCTTGTGGGTATCATTTTAATATCTTTTCAATTTTTATTTTGGAGAATCCATGGCTAGTTTATTACATTCATCATCAGTAGCTGTTTCCTAACAAGACTTTGTTCCACTTCCTTTGGGGATATATGAATTGTATACCCTTCCTGTTGGTTTGGGGAATGGCTGCCAAAGGCCCCTGAGTTTGTTTGATTCCCACTCTGTGGTGCTACTGGTAGGCAGGAGAAACAGTAAGAGATGCAGATCAGTGTAAGGTTCTTGGGTTATTTGGGGTTTGCGCCTGAAGGGGACAGTAGGATCCAAGGGCTGGCTCTCTCTCTCTCTCTCTCTCTCTCTCTCTCTCTCTCTCTCTCTCTCTCTCTCTCTCATTGCCTGGCTAAGCTTCTGCCATGATATTCCATCACAGGTTCAAAACAACAGTGCCAACCATTCACAGGCTGGAACCTGTAGAGGTGTGAGGTAGAATAATTGTCCTCAGCTTATAAGTTGGTTATCACAGATATTTGTTAGAGTGACAAATTCCTGCCATTTCTGTAATCAAGATCAGAATATTTAATAGGAATACTTATTTTTACTTGTTTCGAAGGATGAGTATATTTGTTTAATGAAAGCTTTAAATACATTTTTGATGTTAATATTATATGAATAATGAAACATTGGATTTTTTTTAACTTGCAGAAAAGCTATTGAAGGGACAAAAATAGACTATGATAAATTTTATAGACATGCAATTTTAGAGGAAATAATACCATTCTGATGGACTAAACAGTATGCACTAAAATTTGTCTCTTAAAAACAGGCCACTTAACAGAGGAATCTGCTTTAGTTGGTATTATAATCACCATGGAGCAAGTTCCCTGGGTTTGATGTTTGAGGGTAGGGTTTGTCACAACAGAGAGGAGGCCTGGTGTCAAGAGCACATCTCCCCTGTGGAACATGAGGGTCATTGTTGACATCTAGGTGGATCAGGAACCTGAGGAAGAACAATGCAGCACTCTCCAGGCAGTCTACTTCCTCCCTTTTTATTCAGTCTGACTCCCCACCCCATGGGGTCAGTCCCACCCATGTTCCAACTGTGAGGGTAGATGTCTCCCCCCTTCATTTAAACCTTCCTGGAGAAGCTCTCCCACATACTCTAAGTGTATCTTTTCCTTCTTTGCCTGGACAGCACAATAGAGCCAATGCCATTGGCAGAGTTGTGGATCAACCAGCTCTGAAGTTGACAGCATGGGAGAGCTCATCTGTCCAACTCATCTGTCATGTAGTAACATGGGCAGAGGAGGGATGCCCACCCCCACCCATCAATTCCTGAATCAGGTGGGAGAACAGTCCCTTCCCCTCATCAGCTGCATCAATCTAGAGAGTGGCCCCTACAACACATCTAGGCAACACAGTAGACCTGGCTATAAAAGTGTAGGTGTATGAAAAAGGACCCCCCCGAGGACTTAAAAGCAGTACTGGCAACTAGTCCTGCCCCTTGCTTATCACTATAAGGGGGGAATTAGCCAGTATGATGCAAGAGAGCTCACCTCACCCTGGTGGTGAGGACAAGGGAGAGCTGGCAGCCTGCCCAATCCTACAACTACCCAGGCCCAGAACCAGTGTTAGCACTTGGTCCACCTCAACACCCACTGCATCTTTGATCTGCTGGAGCTCATGATGGGGCTGGCCCTGCAGAACCAAAGCTGCAGGATTTCCACAATACAGGGCAACAGGGGAGTTCTAGTGAGCATCTAGCATCGATAGTGTAGCAGAAACCAGAGACCTCAAACAAGCCCATGCCTCTTGGCAAGGAGCATTGACAAGTAAAGATGTGTGGACTAAAGGGTTTATTGTATGGCACTACAGCTTCCATGACAAGACTGATTTCTTCTTTCTTTTTTTTTTTTCTTTTCTCTTAAATTTCATTTTATTTTATTTTGCTTTGGGGGAAGGTTGCAAGGGCAGAGGTCAGATACGAAGGAATGGGAAATGAGTAGGATGGAGATGTATGATGTGAAAGACACAAAGAATATTTTGGTTGTGAGCCTAGTCTTTAACTGCTGAGTCATCTCTCCAGCCCATGAAAAAAGAAAATAAGAGTGTGTCTTCTCAGAGATTATAAATTCAATCAAGTTTGCAAAGAAGAATAACTAATACTAGTCCCAGTTTACGGAATGGTTTATAACTCAGATAAAGTGTTTAAAGATATTAATAAAATCTCAGCAACATTAGACTTCACCTGATTTTATTTGGATCAACTTTGCTGATCTTCAGTCTCTAGCTGCTCTACAGGCATAGGATTTGTACAATTTAGTAGTAGGATTGTTTGTTTTAGCTAATAATTTAATGTTCAGAAAGTAGAATGAATAAACATTTCATTTTTCATAAATTTCTACAGAAACATAGATATTAAATATGGAACAAACAGATCTAGATGAAAAGGGGGTATATTATTTACTCAAACACCAGTAATAAAATTTTGTTTTTCTTGGAACTTTAATATGATAATTGCACAGTACTAGTGATATCTTTATAGGTTGAAGTGAAAACTTTTCAGGTGTTTTGTAATGTAATGCTTGTCTAGGAAGAAGTTTGAAAAATTCTAAGTGAATTTTAGATTACTGAGAACTGCCATGTGAACGTGGCTGAACTATGAAATATGCTGCTTATGGACCAGTGTGGATTTGGCTGGGCTGAAAGAAAGAAATGTGAAAGAAATTGTGAGAGACAGAAATGCCAATTTACACCTGAGAAATATTGCTGAGGGAGACTATAAAAACATTAGGATTTATTCAGTATACAGTTATCTCTTGACAGTTCATAGTCATCATGCTCATGGGGCATCAAAATATGCTATCAGTACAAGAAAACATATGGTAAGAAGTATGCAGCAACAAAGCAAGGATTAAACACAAAACCCAAACATATTTGAACTTCAATATAAGGAGATAAGAACACCACAGTTATATTGCCATCTATTATGTCTACATCTAGTAAAATAACAATCCTCCCTAATAAGGACACAGACAACAACCAGGAAAGATTTGATCCTAGTGTTAAGAAAGCTTTTCAGATGGAGAATTCAGCATAATGATGGATTCATTTCAGTTCATTTCAAAAATATTTAAGCACGAAACCCATAAACATTTGTGCCAATTAAGGCTACATTTTCCCACCAATCAGGATTCAAAGATTGGGGGCTTCCCCTATATGTTCTATGACTGTCAACTGACATAGAATGTAAGCTTTTCAGTCCAACCAATCAGATTAGTTTGTTCTTTCTGTTGCTAGTAACAGCCATAATGTTTCTAGAGAACTAAACATGAGTGTTTCTGTGAGGAGGTGGATCCCCTACTGGGAGTTCCCAGCTCCCGGAGGGCTTGGGAACTTGAGCTTTGTTTCACCCTACAGGTAAAATGGAGTCTGAAGTCAAAATGACTGTACTTAGGACAAGGTGTTTCTTTGTTCCCAACATTATTGGTGACACACAAGTTTAAAACCTTGTCTAATATTTGTATAGCTACTGTTTTATCCATAATGATGTAATTAACAATGGACTAGTCTGTGTAATAGCTATTAAGCTAATGCCTATTGCTTTGTTTGAATTTAAACCTGTGACCTGATTGATCACTTGCTACAATCTTAGTTGGATTTAAGGTTTTTATATGTCATGCTGACTTTCAACTTCAATATCTGATAGTGACTTACATAAATAAACATCTGATAGTGACTTACATAAACCTTACATATATAAACCTAACCAAATGCTCTTAAATATAGTTATTTTTTAATAATTATTTGTAGAACATTTAAAAGATAAGCAACATAATATTTCCATTTGTCCTGTTACAAGCTGCACTTCAAGTAACTGTTCTAATCTACACCCAAAGAGTGTATTTCAATGGTTTTTTTCATCCTTATCAAGAGATAGCCATTCCTAGCTCTTGTATGGTGAATGAGGATCAATCCATGTTTGTAGAAACCCTGATTCCCAATGGAAGTTGCTGTTAATAAATCTGAGTTACTGTGAAAACAAGAGAAGTTGGACACTATCTATAAATAAATAAATTGATCCAATGCACATCTAAATATATTGTCCTCTACTATTTGAGTCGTAACTCAAACAACAATCTCCCAGTATGAAGTTTGGGTGGAAATGCAATTAGGTCACAGCAAAGTGAAATACACTTCAAGACCAGTGTGTGTTTCCTGCATTCAATTATCTCTCAGTCCTGTTGGCATTTGAAAAATATAGTTTGAGTGAGGCATAGAAATCTTTTGAACTCAGCTTAAAGTATTTTACTGTCATCTAATATTTTATATTGATTTGTTTCTAAATTAGGGTATGTGATGACTGTTCTTGATTGTCAACTTGACTACATCTGGAATTAACTAAAACACACAAGTGTCTGGATACAACTGTGAGGTACTTCTTAATTAAATTATTTGAAGTAGGAAGACTCATTTTTAATACAGATATTTGAGGTGGGAAGATCCACCATTAATCTGGGCCATGCCTTCTGATGACAGCCTAGATAAAGAAAACTAAAGAAGAAACTTACTCTCTTTTTGCCTGCTTGCGCTTGCTCTTGCTCTGCTGACAAGTACTTTAAGGGCAGTAGAGCCTATTCCTTCAGGATGCCAGCATATACTGAATGCCTGATGAGACATCCAGCCTTGTGAACTGAACTGCTACTGGGTTTGTTGACCTTCTGTGGGTACAGGAACATTGTTGGACTAGCTGGACCACAGCAGGGAAGCCATTGTAATAAACCCCTATGTGTACATGTATATATGTGAATATATATATATATATATGTATATATATACATATATATATTCTTTCCCTCTGTATACACATATATACACACACATATATACATATATACACATATATGTATATATGTACATATACACACACATATCAGGGTGAATTAATTTAAAAATACTGGCTGGCCTTTTGCATATCTTCAAGTTTTTTTTTCCCTAACTTTGTAAAGAAAATAATATGACAGACTTTGAAGGTCCTACATTGAAGGCCTCACCCTCTCTGGGGAGCAGAAATGGGATAGGATGGGGTTTGGGGGGTTTGGGGAGGAGGGGAGGGAGAGGGAACTGGGATTTATATGTAAAAGAAGCTTGTTTTAAATTTAAATAAAAACAGGAAAACATAGAGTATTGGATTCTGGCAGAAACTTAAATAATATACACCATAGTTTACCAATAAAAAGAATGATAGTGGCATTTTGAAGGAGATTTCATTGTTTATTTGGGTCACTTTAGGTATTATAGGAAGCTGTAATAATATAAATTCTTTCAGTCCATGACCACAGAGAGGTTTCAATTTATTTGTGTCACCTTAAGTTGCTTTCATTGAACACTAGATTTCATTAGGGATACCTTTCATCTTGAAGGCTAAATTTGTTCCTGGTATTGTGTCGCCATTGAAAATAGATTTTTTTTCTCTTGACTTCCTCAGTTAACTCACTATCTATCATGCCTTAGAAATGCTTCTGTTTGCTTCTTTTGTATCATGCAATGTTTCTAAGTAGTATATTAGTTACAACAGTATTTTGGTAGTGTTTTCTCAGGACATGAGATCATGTCATTACCAACAAAGATAGTTTGACTTCCTTCTCAATTTAGATTTCTTTTATTTATTTTCCTGTTGTGTATCCTCTCTTGGCAGAACTCCCAGTACTACATTTAATAAAATGTTGAAAATGGGCACCCTCCTCGTAGTCTAGATTTTAGTGTAAATGGTTTCAATTTCTCTTCATTCATTGTGTCCCTGCTGTTCTTCTCATCTGGCTTTTACTATGTTGAAATTCATGTTCTCCAACAATTTACTGAGATGGCATATGATTTTCCAGTATGTGGTCAGATATGAGAGGGAAAGTTACTCTGTTCATCACTACTCCCTCTCTACAACTGGATCCCAGTAATATGGCTCAGTACTTAGCTGCGAGTTTCTGCTTCTGCTTCCATGCTGGGGAAACCCACAGGAACAGCTGACCTGAGCACGTGAGAGCTTATGGACACCAGTCTGACAGCTGCAGGACCAGCATAAGACCAAACCAGGCCCCCTGATCATGGGTGTTAGTTGGGAGGCTTGGGCAGTCTATGGGGCCTCTGATAGTGGAACCAATATTCATCCCTAGTGCACAAATGGGCTTTGGGAGCCCATTCCTTTTGGAGGGATACTATCTCAGCCTAGATGCAGAGAGGAGGGCTTCAGTCCTGCCCTAAATGATGATTCCCCCATGGGAGGCCTCACTCTCTCTGAGAGTGGATGGGGGGGGTGAATAGGGGGGTGGATGGGGAGATGGTGAGGAGAGTAGAAAGGCAGGAGGGAGAGGTTACAGAGATCGGTATGTAAAATGTGGTTTTTAACTTAAATTAAAAATTAATAAAAAGGGAAAGTTAAATGAATGTCTTGGTAAGCATGATTTTCGGTAGGAGAGATATCTTCAAGGTTCCAAAAATCATGCTTTTTATGTTATAGATTCTTACAGTTTGCTGAACAAGTCCATGTTAAGTCTAAATGTCATTGCTCAAGATTTCACATCCTTCCTGTGTATTAGTGTATAAGAAATGTGGTTTCCTCATTTGATTTTTCTATTGGTCTGTGAAAACACCATACTGCACAACATTCTATTAAGATCATGCATGTTGAGTTCATACATAAATACTGTACAGGGACATCATTCATTTGTATTGAACTTATAGGCATCATACATTTTCCCAATATATATAAAATGACTACTAACAAGCAATGGCTAAATATATCATTATAGCTACATATGATTAGGAGAAAAATTCAGAGGTAAGCTTGCTTTCTTTAATTTTTCTTAATGTTGTGGCTACTCTTCTAGATGGGCCAGATTCAGCTCCCATCTCCTACCTGGTAGCTCACAATTGTCTCTAACTCCAATTTCAGGGAATCTAATACTCTCTTCTGGCTTTCCTACACATGCATATGATGCACATATGTACATGCAGATTAGACACTCACAGCTAGAAGTAAAACATCATTTAAAGTCTATAATTAAAGAGAAACACACTGTGCATAAAATAGCTAATATTGTCACCATCAAATGATATTAAAATTACAACTAAAGATGACAATGAGATACCATTATTAAATGGAGATGTTATCTATTAGAAGTACAGAAATCCAAAGCACCCACTAGAAATGATCATGAATGTGTGGAGTAACAAGAATGCTTATTCTTGCTGATGGGAATCCACTCTACTGGAGAGTTTTGTATTTTCTAAAAGGCAAAATATACATTTAGCACTCCACAATCCTTGCTATTTACTGGAGTGCACTAAAACTTAAATCCACACAAAAATCTCTATATGAATCCTTATGTAAACTTTATTAAAAAATAATCAACTTCGAAGCCACAAAAGCATCCTGTAGCAGGTGAATGGATAAATAAACTAGTGCATCCAAAGAAATACTTTTCAGCAATAAGTTGAAATGGATTATTAAGCCATGAAAAAGCATAGGCAATTTTAAACACACGCTAGCTACTAAGTAAAACTAACTAATTTGTCAAAGGCATTTTTTTGGCATCTAATGAGATGATTGTGACATTACCTGGATGGTCAGGAAATCAGAGGCAGGACACAGCCCAGGACTCCAGGATAAAGTCAATCATGACTGGAAAGCAGAAGTCAGTGAAATGATTCCTAATGATATTCTGCTATACTCATAGACCAGTGCCAAGTTCAATTGTCATCAGAGAGGCATCACCCAGCAACTGATGGGGGCAGACACAGAGACTCAAGGCCAAACACTAGGCAGAGTGAGGGGAAGCCCCTTGAAGAGGGGAGGAAGGATCCTGGAGCCAGAGGGATCTAAGGCACCACCAGGACACTCTCCACAGAACTGACTAAACAGGGCTCACCCAGACTGAAGCAACAAATATGAACCCTGTGTGGGTCTGAGTACATCCTCGTATATCACTTATGGTTGTTTAACTTGTGCTCTGGTGGGACTCCTAACAGTGGCAGTGGTGCCTTGCTTGGGATCCTTTTCCTCCTCCTGGGTTGCCTCTTCCAGCTTTGATATAAGAGTTTGCACCTGCTCTTGTCGTAAGTTGTTAGGCTGTGTTCTGTAGATATCCCTGGGAGACTTACTCTTTTTCTTTTAAAGAAAAACAAAGGAGTGGATCTGGGCAGGTGTGGAGGGCGTGGAAGGACGGGGAGCAGTGCACAGAGGGAAATCTGAGTTAGGGATGTAGTGTAGGAGACAATAACGAAAGAAAAAAAGAAAGGAAACCAACTTGGGAAGACTATAAGCTAAATGCTTCCAAATATACAGGGTCCCCTGGAGAAAATAAAAACAGTATCAGTTGTGACCACAGGTTAAAATGGGGGACCTGAATAGGAAGTCACAATAATCTTTAGGCCACAGACTATTTGGTGTAGTACATTGTAACAGTAGCTAAGTATCATTACACACCAATCTATGACTACTTTGAACAGTAGTGTTTTGTTTGTTTGTTTTCTCAAAGAGTCACAGTACCAGCATTTTGCAGAAAACCATGAAAAACCAAGCCTCCGTGTTAGAGAAATTTACAGGAGCCAGTTATTTGTTCTGGATGGGAAGAGTCCCATGGAAGGTATAAAAATGGTATGAGGTGTTTTCTCAGAGGAAAAGACAACAATATTGACTGCAGAGAGAAGGGGCAGAGGATAAAGCTTTGGCAGTTGTGTTACTTGCAAAACGTCTTTCTTTGGAATACCATGTGATAGCTTTGGGTTAGAAAGCCAAGAGTATGTGCTAAGGTAGCATTGGTGAGGATTTCAGAAAGACCTGTGCAGTGTCATAGCTCCAATGCGATTTGAGCACCATTCTGTATATAAAGATGGAGGTTTGGAGTTAAACACTATTGATAGTGAATGGTTGCTCAATCACCGAATTTCTAGACCTAGTATGTTTCCTTTCCTTTTATGTTTTAATAATTATACAAATATTCAAATGATAAATTGTGAATTATAGACTTCATGCTACTGAAAATGTGTGTGTTGTTGTATGTGTGAGTGTGCGTGTGTGCATGTGTGTGTTGTGCATGTGTGAGTGAGTGTGTGTGTTTGTGAGTGTGTGTTGTATGTTTGTGTGTGAGTACATGTGTGTGTTTGTGTGTGTGTGTGTGTGTGTGTGTGTGAGATGAATGAATGCACATGTGCATACTCTGAGGTCAGACAAGGATGCCTGCTGTGTTCTATGATGTTCTATCTAATTCCTGTGTGATATGGTCTCTCACTGAACCTAGAGCTGAAACCCAGCAAGCTTTGTTGATTTTCCTGTCTCCATCCCGGCCCCACCCCTGACCCCCACAGGGTTGTTTATTTTTATAGGCATCTGTGCAGCTTTGAGGTTCCTCTGATGTGTGCTAGAGATTTGAACTCATGTCCCTTTTGTCCATTGAACCATGTTGGAGAATGAAAACGTGTACTATCCTATTTAGGTTGGTTTGGTAGCAGCAGAATGGATTAGAGATAAATGAAGATAGTTAATCATGTAGAACATTCATTTAGCAGTAAAAACCTCAGATAGGGTTTGTTGTACTGAGATGAAAAGTAGATTAACATGAATTGTATTTGAAAAACAATCTGTGTCATAGTGCACAAGAAACACTGGTCTTTAATGATTATGTGCCAAAGTATAAGAAGCTGAGTTTTGAGTTAGCAATTCAATTCTTTCACTATACTGCTTTGGATAAATTTGGATCTTATACTAAGCCCATGATACCTTTGCAAATTCACTACTCTAAGGAAAATAAGTAGGTTTGAGAGAATATTGAGCTTTACTCTCAACAGTGGTATAAGAGAAAAATGTAGACAATGATGCTGAGATTGGATGTCAGTACAATAATGACAAAAATTCAATAACAGTCCTGGAAGGAGGAGGCAGGACCAGGGGGAATTCAAGGCCAGCATGGGCTAGAATACTGTATCTGTGTCTCAGAAACAAGCAGTAGATACTAACAAAAACAGATGGCAGAAGAAATTTAAACTAGTGTGTTGTATTACATTTACCTTATAAATATTGAAGCATGTTTTTTTTTATCCCATTCATTGAACATTTTCTAACATGGGATTCTCAGTAAAGTGTTAGGAATCCACAGCAACCAAAGTGAATGGCAATGGATATTTCACAAAGTTGCCTCTTGGTAGAATAGTAAGGAAATGGAAGAAAAGGATTATTTTTAATTTTATTGAAAAAAATCATACAATATATTTTATCATGTTTTCCCTCCAATTCCTCACACATTCTCTATACTTCCTTCCCAACTTTATATTTTCCTCTCTCTTTAAAACAGACAAACAAAAAGCAAAGAAACATGTACCTGCACACAACTTCCCCCCACCCTGACAAAACCACAAAAATAGGTATCAGTGAATAAGCAAAAAAAATGTTTATATAAATGAAAATTAAATAAAATGTCTAGAAAAATACTAGTGAGTTTGTTTTGTGTGTGTTTGCCTAGTGCTTGCCCTTAAGTTTGGTTATTGAGACTCCATTGAAGAAAACTGAGTTTTCCTTTATCAATGGGTTATGGGTTATCAATTGCCTATAGCTTCTTGCTCAGAGATCGTAGTCTGGTGTCTGCTTATTCCTCTCAGTGCTGGAACTTTATGTGGTCTGAACTGTACAAACCCTGTGCATGCTGTTTCAGTTTTGAGAGTTCATATATGCATAAGTCCTGATGTGTCTGGAAGACACTATTTTCTTAGGGTGTTACCATTACCTCTGGCTCTTAGAACCTTTCTATTCTCTCTTATTCTCTCTTCCACAGAGTTCCCTGAGCCTTGGGGTGGGACCTTTGATGAAGATTCTCCATTTAGAACTGAGTTTTCCAAAAGCTCTCACTCTCTGCACATTTTCTAGTTGTGAGTCTTAGTGTTTGTTCCCATCTGCTGTAAGAAGAACCTTCTCTTAAGATGGGTGAGTGAGGCAGTGACCTATGGGTACAGTAGAATGTCATCAGGATTCATTTATTTTTTTTTTTTTAGCAGAATAATGGTATTAAGTTTTCCCTTAGGCCCATGGCCTATTTAGTCTCAGGTTCTTCACCAGGACAGCAGTTTCAGGTATGGGTTCCATCTCATCCACTGGTCCTTAAATCTGACAAAAACATAGTTGGTTATTCACTCACATAACATTTGTGCCACTATTGTACGAGTATATCTTGCAGACAAGTCACTGCTGTGTGTCACAGAAATTGTAGCTGGTAATTACATGGAACGTTACCTTTCTCCTTTTGCAGCATCCAGTGTGATGAACACTAATCTGCAGTGGTAATGTTTCTATTTAGCCATGGCATATGTAAGTGTCCTCTTCACCAATTGGACCTTACCATCAGATGTGAAGAGAGACCAGTACTCTTGACAGTAGCCTATGATGTTTGGGGACTTCCAAAGGGAACTATTTGGTCAATGACACAAGATATTGTGCAAACATGGCACTTGGTGGCATAAGATGTCTAGTTGGGGCACTGTCTTCAGTATTGTTTGATGACTCAGTTTAGATTCCTTTTATATATGTATATATTTAGAAAGCGTCTATAGTAGTAGGCTTCCAGTTCCTTTCCAAATGACCTTCAGTGTTAGCTGTCCCTCTCCATATTCCTTTCTTTGGTCACCTTCCCCCTTCCCCTCTTCATTTCTCCTAAGGAACAGGAATCTTAAAACATAATTACATTTCAGGACTGAGATCTTTTATTGGGTATGTTAATTTGCAGCAATGCTAGCTGCCTGATAGCCAAAGGCATGGGTGAAAATCTGCCTGTAGGTAGCTAACAGCTTTTAAGTGTTACTCAAAGCAGTCATTGACCCTCTTTATAACTTAGCCAGATGCTTTAGCTATTCTAGAGGGAAAAGATGAAATATTTTTGTTTGTATTTAGTAATAGGATATAAAAGATTGAGTACAATGTCAACAGAGATGTCACTCTTAATTTTTAAAAAAGATTTAATTATTATGTTATATTCCATATGATTAAACATTTTACTTGTATGTACATATGTGTACCATGTACACCTGGTGCCTTTGCATGCCAGTATAGGATGTCAGATCTCCTGGACGTGGAGTTACAGATGGCTGGGAACAATCTACAGAAACAAGTGCTCTTAACTCCTGAGCCATCTTTTCATGCTCATCTCCACCTTCCTAACAACGTTCTGTGACAATTATTACCCTAGTTTACTAAGAACAGTGATAGATGGATTTTCATTTTATATTGGCAACTGTAGTAATTAATCTTTCCTTAACTTGAGAGGATTTGTAATCACCATGTAAGTGCACCTCAGGGTTTCTTTTCAAGGGTGTTCCCTGAAAGTTTAACTGAGGAAAGTAGACACAACTTAATCGTAGTTGATACTATACTGTGTGCTGAGTCCTGAACTGAATAAAAAAGAAAAAGTGAACAACAGCATTTATGTGAACAGCCATGGTATGGAGCTGCCATCATGACTCTTTTTTTCTTCCCACAATGGACCATTGCCTCAAACCAAAAGAAACCTCTTCTTCTTTAAGTTGCTTTTGTCTGGCCTTTGGTCACAACAGTGAAAAAAAGAAAGGAAAGTAATTAATGTCATTTTCATTCAGTAAGTAGGGTGCAGATGAGGATGGATACATGCATCCCCGATTGCTCCGTATATGCAGTTTGCTCCTTCTGTGTTGATATACTATGTTTTGAATTTACAAAAAGTAGAGGAGGGAATCAGAATGATTTGTTGAAGTATACACATAATACAGCACAAAAAGAGTGAGGTGAGTAGAGGGCAAAATGTTATATATACAGGACCAACAGATATCTATCAGGCATTCTTGAAAGTTGGGTTAAACAGGAAGCATGGTGACAAGTATGTAGAGGAAAAAAAGTCCATTGTGTTTGTCTGAGTATCTAATATTGTTTCTTTCACATTACAATTATGAAATTATCTTATAGTGACCTAACATTGCTTAAATAAGTTGCAAAAACTAAAAGTCCATTTATGTCTTGGCAAAGCAGTCAGTGCTATATTTCAAAGCAGGAATATAACAGCATTTCCCATAATAAAGCAGATCATCTCGCACCTGAGGCCAGGCAGATTTTGAAGCCAATGGGCATTTTTCAGCTATGAAGATACTTTACAAATATGTATGATTATTTCTTATAAATTTTTAAAGCCTGATTTTAAACTTAATGAAATACATTCTCCTCTACAAAAGAACTGTTGAATGTCATGCATTAGACATACAGTGTGAAATGGCTGCCCCTCTGCTCTGGGTAAAGCAAGGAGAAGGCCTCTGGGACCAGACTTCTCAGTGAAGTGAGAGCTAGGTCATGATGCGAGCACTTTAATTCTGTCCTTAGGACAGTGACTACTATTTAGGCAAAGACAACAAAGTTTGATAAGTTAAGGAAAATGTGAACTCACTTCAAGAGTTGAAGAGAATTTTGTACAGAAGAAATTTTGTGGAACACAGTGGGAGAAGGCCTAGAGTCGGAGAAGAGGATGTTTCCTCTTCATTGTAGGATTCTGTAGGAGGCCCAAGATTCTTCCTTCTGCAGAAACAGTCCATTCCTTCCTCTGAAAATGACATTTCTAAAAATCAAAACCAAATTGCTAGTTATCTACTGTGCCCTTGCTTACACAAGGTGCCTTCCTGGTGCATCAATTTCTGTGGCTTTCCCCCTCAGTTCCAAATTCAGAAAGAGCACTTTAACCTGATTAGTAGTAGTTATGGAGTATCTATTGCTTTGTGGCCACTCTGTGTAGGCTTTTGGTGAATCAGATATGAGCAGCCAGATACCTCTACTGTAGCCAAAAGATGAAAACAATAATGGTAATTATCTGTGGAAGCCATATGAAATTCTCTGGCACGAAGTCCTAAGTGTGATTTAATAACTTTCTTACTTGGCCCAAGACCAGGAGAAAAGACTTGGAGGAATCCTAGGCGGCCATTTCTGTGGTTCTCCACCATCCCCTCACGTCTTGTGAGCAGAAGTGCTGATAGGATAATGGTAGGACTGTCTGCCCATGCTTGTCAGGTCCCAGATAGCTTTTCTCTTCAGAGCAAAAGACTGGCTTGTTCACTGGTCAACTTTATACACATTACCTGCCTACACAGTGCGAGTTTCCATGCTTCTTCACTGACACACATCTCACTGCATGTCTATAGGGGGAGCTTTTCACAGGACCACTGGCCAGCCCCCAAATAACCCCACGAGACTGACTATTAATTAGGAAGGCTCGTCCAGCAGCTCTGACTTGTTACTAGCTGACTCTTACATTTTTAATTAGCCCATATTTCTTATCTATGCCCTTCCACGTGGCAGTACTTTTTATGGCATATTTGTCTCTTGCTTCCTCTGCCTCTGGCTCAAGACTCCTCAGACTCTACCCTTTTTCTTTCCAGCATCGACCTAGTCTGGCTTCCTCACTCAATACCTTCCTTACCACCTATAGGCCAGTCAGCGCTTTATTAACCATTGAGAGTAATACATATTTATAGGGTACAAAGATTACTCCAGAGCATGAGCCCAGGTGTCATCAGGCTTTCCTCTTGCTTGGTGAGAATTGGGGCTAGGAGAAGTATCCATATTAAATATTTTGGCTACTGTTATCCCTGTAATGCAATTAGTGGTTCTTCACAGTCTGGGCACCGGTGTGCTCTTCAGGCACCCATGAAACTATGGGAAGTTAAATCATTATACTGTAGGTAGAATATGAGCTCAGACCTTTCAAAGGCATGGCAGAATTATGCAGACATAGAGATGGCCATTACTTTAATAACTGATCATGGAAAGGCCTAAGGTAGGGAAGTAAGTATTGTGCAAAGTGGGCTGGTAGGGGCTGGAGAGTAGCTCAGTGGGTAAGAGAATGTACCACTCTGGTTGAAAATTTAACTTCACTTCCCAGTCCAATGAGATCTAATCTGCACCTACACATACATACCTTTCTTCAGACAGACACATATACATAATTAAAAATAAAAAATTAAAAGTGGACTAATAATTGAAAATTTGGGAAATATCATCAAAAATGTTAACTATGGATAAACTAGAAAGGTGAGCATCATGTGAGAGATTAGGGCAATTTCAGCCCTAATTTAGGACACTGTTTAATTAATAAAATTTACAATGTAACCTTTATAAAGAAGATTCTACACACTATTTCTGAATCTAACTCTGTTTTCTGAACTGCAATTTCTTCCAATTTATTAATTCTGTGACTTTCCCAGCCTAACCCCTACTTTTTTTGTTTTTTGTTTTGTTTTGTTTTAGAAGCAGGGTAACAGTCCTGGCTGTCCAGGTTTCTTGATTTGTAGACCAGGCTGGCCTCAAACTCACAGAGTACTGGGATTAAAGGTGTGTACCACCACGCCTGGCTTTTAATATCCTCAAAAATATTAAAAACTTGCATATTGAATCCTGGGCCCTTGTTATGCTGGAAAAACACTTTACAAATGATCTATAGCTAGGACTCTGCTGGCTCTGTGACTTGCCACATGTGTTTGCAGGAGCTTTGTCCCTTCACATCTAAGGGAGATTGACTTCAGCATTCTTTCTGAAGTGTAAAAAGTCCCTTGCTGCCCCTCAAATGCCTGTGATTTATAAGGGGACTTCATTTTCAGTTCACTGTTGAACTTGAGCTTTCCCTTTGCAGAATTCTTGACTTTGCTCTGTCCCTTTGCCTCTTTGTTGTCCTCAGACTGACACACTTCATGGACATGGTGCTTTCTGCCTTCCTTGAAATTTTCACTGTCATTGTGCCCTCCTGACCTTTGACTGTGTTCTTTTTCTTTTCGTGTTTTTTAGTAACATTTTGGAGAAGTATCAAGTATGACATCCCAGTGAAAATGCCTTAGGTTTCTCATGTGGATTGGGTGTCTTCCATTATAATACTGACTCTTCCGAAAATACACTTTCCTTAGGAACATTACATCATGTTATACATGCATGCATGCTTTTACGTTACATCATATTATAGAATTATGTTAATAATGATAGATGATTTTCTTACATGAAGTAAACTTAGCACTTTCTCAAAATCAGCATTAGCCTCTATTTATGGAACTAACTGAAGCTTTACGTTCACTGCAGAAGCAATACACCCAGTGTTTTGATAAGCCCTCTGTTCTCCAGGCCCTGTGTGTGTGGATGTAAGTGCATGGTTTCATGTGGGCTGTGGTCGATGATTCACTTGCCCGGTTATATTTACTCAATTCTATTCATATGTTATGAAATTTATTTTTGTTCTTATTTTTAGTTCTTATTCTTTATTGAGCTTACTTATTCTTTTATTACATATATATTTACATAAACTCAGTTTCTCCATTTAATGTAGTTTTATGAGTTTTGACAAATGCTTAGTCATGTATATACCTCCACAACTTTAATAAACAACATAATAACCCCCCTTAGTTCCTTTATTTTCTCTCTTTAGGAAGGACTACCCAGTGCTTTGCATGGGTGTGACAAGGTAAATCTGTACACTCACTTATTAAATTGGTTGTTTGCTTATTATTTTGCAGTTATGGTATAAGTCATTCTAAAATTGTGATCAGATACTGGAAAAAGCAGCTTCAGGAATGGGAAGTTTATTACTTGGTTAGCAGCTAAAGGATACAGCCCACCATGACAAGAAAGGCCAGCAGCAGGAAGCTTCTTGCTAACATCATTGATTTGGGAGGCAGAGGCAGAGGCAGAGAGGCACAGAGAGGCACAGAGAGGCACAGAGAGGCACAGAGAGAGGCAGAGGCAGAGGCAGAGGCAGAGGCAGAGGCAGAGGCAGAGAGGCAGAGAGGCAGAGAGGCAGAGAGGCAGAGAGGCAGAGAGGCAGAGAGGCAGAGAGGCAGAGAGGCAGAGAGGCAGAGAGGCAGAGAGGCAGAGAGGCAGAGAGGCAGAGAGGCAGAGAGGCAGAGAGGCAGAGAGGCAGAGAGGCAGAGAGGCAGAGAGGCAGAGAGGCAGAGAGGCAGAGAGGCAGAGAGGCAGAGAGGCAGAGAGGCAGAGAGGCAGAGAGGCAGAGAGGCAGAGAGGCAGAGAGGCAGAGAGGCAGAGAGGCAGAGAGGCAGAGAGGCAGAGGCAGAGAGGCAGAGGCAGAGGCAGAGGAATGCTTGCTGGCTTTCTTGTTACCCTCCTTTTATTCAGTCTTAGATTCCACAGTGTGGTGCTACTCACATCCAGGGTATAACTTCCCCTGCCAGTTCATCTTTTCTGGACAAGTCCTCAACTACTCCCAGGGGTTCTTCTTATCCCTAGGTGTTTTTTAATCCAGTCAAGTTTAACATGTAACCTAACCATCACACACAATGAAGGACTTTCTTGAGAATTTGTGTTATGCTATATGCACAGCATAGACACATATGTCTTGTTTAGTTTTCCTTGAGACAAGGTGAGACCCTGGGAACATAAGATGAAGTTTCCACTGTCAAAAGATACATACAACCTATGGCTTACACACAGAGTCCTCTCAGAAGAGACACACAAACTCAATTTTCCAGACTATGGCCAATACAGAATTGAAAGTAGGAAGACTTTTGCAGGTGTGAAAATAATTAGGCGGTTCGGAAAATGACGTAAGATGCATTTTCTCTGCTAATTTCTAAGGTAAAACTTTCAGGATAACCAAGAAATTGATCATCTTATAAAACTGGATATTTCGGAACAAATACAGCATGAAATATGCATGTTAACAATCAGTCTGTATTTTAAGGAATATATAAAGCTTAAAAATCTACTTCAAAGATAGTTAAGGGTTTAGTGACCAAATACTTTCTCCAATCTACCTCTACCTCTCTCTCTGTGTGTGTGTGTGTGTGTAACCAAATATATTTCTTTTTTTGTTTGCTTTTTTTTTTTTTTTCGAGACAGGGATTTTTGTATTGCTTTGGAGCCTGTACAGGAACTAGCTCTGTAGACCAGGCTGGCCTTCAATTCACAGAGATCTGCCTGCCTCTGCCTCCCAAGTGCTGGGATTAAAGGCATGTACCACCAATGCCAGGCTCCACCTATATTTCTTAAGCACAACTATTATACTTAGTGCTGTTGTTATCTGTGCCTTTTCTCCAGACAGTGATCAACTTTGTTCTAGGTACTAGAAAAGAAGCAGTCATTTCACTGATTCATTGAGAAGTTTCATGAATACCTAGAAAATCAATTATGCAGGGTGCACTCAGAGATGCTTGTCTCTTACACACTTATTAATTTCAAGATTTTGAGCATTGCCTTAAAACGCTGCAGAAGCTTTTGTTATGAATAATGCAGATTATGAGAAATGGTTGTCACTCTAGAAGAGGGCATTTCCACTTTGTGCACGATAGAGAAGTTTCTCTCAAAAATTTCAAGTAGAGAATTTTAAAGAACTTATTTGGTGTGTGTGTGTGTGTGTGTGTGTGTGTGTGTGTGTGTGTGTGTTTCCTTCCACATCTGCCCGTTTGGCACAGTTGGGTTAGAGAGACCTCACATTGTAAACCAGGCTAGCCTGGAACCCACCATGTAAACTCAAATAACATTTCTTCTTGAGTCAGCCTCTCAAGCACCAGAGTCATGGTTTGAGCCACTATTCCAACTCCTGGCACCATCTGATGATTTTGAAAGCAAGGAACATGTTTCTCCATGATGTAGCTACCTAAACAAGCTATAGTAAAGCCTTACCATCTGAATCTTTGAGGCCCCATCAATGTTAGTTCCTGTATGTATTTTGGCAGTAAGTGTGCTGCATGACCACAGCCTGGCCCTTCTGTACTGACGTTTTAATTGTCCTGTAGCAATGCTTCTTTTAGAAATTAGATTTACTAGGCTAGCAGTGGTAAGGAAGCTGTAAGGCCTGGACTAGTTAAGCTCCAGACCTGAACGAGGGAGGTGGGGGTGGTGGGCAGTTGTACCAACACAGTCTGCATAAGTGAATCCTCACTCCCAAGATTCCAGAAAAGGCCAGGGAAGGGGGGAGATCTTAGGGTATATTCGGGGTTAACAAACACCTGGAGAGGATGAAGGGGTTGGACTGCTGCTTCTAGCCCAGGAGGCATCCGGGGTACAAAGATCCCAGTCACTCTGTGTTGCACAGGTGGCCTTGACCTTGCTGAATCAGAGCCAGCTAGGATGGGGCACATTTCTGAAGTGTCAGGGTGAGGTGGTGTGTATCTTATGCCACACACAGAGCCTGCCTCTATGACTCTGTAGGTAAGGGTTACAAGACTCCCTGAGAGATTAGAGCTGCTGAGATGCTAGGTTCAGTCGCAGCCTGGTCAGGCTTTAGCATGTCTTGAAACTCTGAGGGCCCCAAAGTCCCAGCAGTGCTTAAAGGAGCTTTGGATCTCATCCATGCCTGGGCACCTAGGACACTGTGTGCTAAGAACCTGCAGGAAGAGTCTACCCACCCCCTCTTCCCTGCCTGCCCAGTTGTTGCTATGGTAACCTCTCTGTTTGAGGCTGCTGGACCCCAGGCTGCAGCACAGCTCCCCCTGGCGGAGTGCCTAGTACCAAGCACACCCTGGAGGCCCATGGAGCCGAGGCCAGGCCTAGTGGTGCAGGCTTTGGTCCTCCCAGCCCCCTCCCTTGTTGCCATGGAGACCGCCAGGGCAACCTCACCAGTACCAGCTGCAGCAGCCACAGCAGCTCAAGAAGAAACAACCTGAGCCCTCTTTTGCCTCAGCGCCTCTTCCAGGAACTCAAACCCAGCAGCTGCCACAGCCAGCCTCCCACGGACAGGAAGTGAGAGGGCAGAAGTCCAGAAGGGGCTGGTCCCTCCTCCACACATTTCTTTATTCAGCATTCCGTTCGTTCTGCATTTTGTACCTTGAAGTCTTTTATGATAAGGTGTTAGGGGGAAACAACACCTGGCTGTGGCTCCATCCTTCATTGCAGCCTAGTGTGAAACCCACAATTTCATTAATCAAAATGGATTATATTGCTAGGTCTCCTTTCTTGTCTCTGTGCACCAGTGAAGAAGGTTTTGTTTGTTTTCTTGACAAATACTTGCCACTGTTTTGTGTCAGAGTGTCAATCCCACATTTACTGTAGTGCCATAAGCTGTCTTTTCCATTCCTTCTCTGTTTGGGGCTTCTCTAGACATTTTCATTTGGTGGGGATGGTGATAATGGTCAGAGAACTCTGCCTTGGGATTAAACAGTCCCGGCATTAAGTGCAAAATCTAGTGCATGGTTACGTCTCTACTGATTACTAGTGTGAACATACCCAGAGAGAGGAGGCTGAATGGGCCCGAGTGGAGCCATCTGTGGGCTTCTGTTGCCAGCCTTAGCCTGGCAGGCTGTGAACTGCCTTGGTCAGAACCCTTGGCTTTTCAGATTACTCTCCTGTGCCATGTGTGCACACAGCATCCATTCTGTGAGAACACCTAGGATGCTCAGGTTCTGATAATTACGAGTTTCCTGCGTAGATTCACAGATTTGAATAGGCCAGCCTTTTCAACTTTGCTTTTATACTTACTCTTCACAATAATCCTAGCAACAGATGATGGATCTTTCTTCCTCAAACATGATAATTGGGACACTTAGTAACTTTGGCCACACTTTCTGTCACGGGGGGGGGGGTTAAAGCTACTGAAATACTCTGACACAATCTAAATCCCAGGTGAAACTATGATGTGTTTTATTTGAAGTGTCCTGGACGTTCTTTTTATTCAAAATGTATCCACGGTTTCCTGAAGAAGAAAAAGCAAAACAAAACAAATGCCTTCCTTGCAGCTCTTTTCAATCCTAATGATGAGTCTTTCTTGATACAACCTTGAGTTTTCCTTGGAACCCATTTAACTGGGCCTTTGTCCCTTTGCTCTTCCCAGCATCCTTGCCTTGCTTCTTCACTTCATGACAGGTTTTCTAATTGTCTTATAACCAATATGTGATTTGTGGCTCTTCAAAAAACATGAAGGCAAAGGGGAGGCTGTAGTGAGATAGTCCTTCTGTAGCACTGACCACGCCCATTGGGGGGTGGAGCCATGGGCAGAGTGACCTGGGGAAGGAGGTCGGAGGGGGCCAGGAAGGCGCTCTCTTTCTGGCGTGACTCGGACAGGAGAGGATCGGGTTGAATTTCCTGGTGTTCATCTGTCTAGGTTGTAAGTTATTTCTCCCTGAATAAACATCTATTTGGCCTATTTGTTTATCCTGATCCTTATTTACCGCGATAGGAGGCTGGAGTGATTTGTGGACAAGCCAAAGCGTAGCCATTTCTGTGTAATTGAGAAACCTCCCTTTTCCTCCTTCATATTTTATAGCACAAGTTAATTGTACAAAATAATGGATTTCATTGCTATGCTTCTAGAATACATGTGAAACTTTTATCATATTCACCTCCCATTATCAACTCTTTCCTCCTCACTCCCCAAATCACCTTCATTCTTACTAATAGTTTGGCTTCTAAGTCCATGTTCTTTTTTCTGCTGGATTCCACATGTAAGAGAAAATGTGCAATTCTGGTCTGACTCAGGCCTATATCACTTAACATGGTGATTCCTCATCATTTTTTTTTCTATAAATGGTATGTTTTCCCCGTTACGTATGTTTGGATGATCTTACATGTGACTATACAACACAATTTACTTGCCCAGTATTCAATTTTCCTAGAATATTCCATGGCATGGCTGTAGTGAATAGTGACAAAATATGCATTACTATCCCAGTATCTCTATTAAATGACGTTTCATTTCTTTGTACATATACCCAATTCATTCTCAGTGAAACAATCATGTTTATTAATAAATTGCTTGCTGACTTTTATATATTCATTTGGTGATAGCTTGGTATAATTTCTTCAACAGGTCTAAAAATATTTTGGTGGTATCTGTAGTATCTTGTTATTGGATAGGTTCATATTTCTGGGTAAATTAATTTTTTAATTACTCATTTGTATGTCCTTTACTTATTTTTCTTGCCTTATATCACTAGCTACAATTTCAAGTTCTGGGACCAGAGGGATCAGTGAATAAAAGTGCATACTGAGTTGTATTCCCAGTATCCCTGTCAGGCATCTCGTAACTCCAGGTTCCGGGGAACCAGCAACATCTTCTCTTTTTATCTCTGTGAGCACCTTCCCTTGCAGAAACATATCCCTCTTACCATATATATGTACACTTACAGTTTAAAATTCATGTACTTTATTGAGTGATATCTGTTAAACTAGATAGCCTTAATTTAGAGAATGGGTTTTGTTCTTTCAGTGGGATGACATCACTGAATTCATTATTTTCATATGCTGAGGTTTAATTCTTCAATACTTAGTTTCAAAGGTATTTTATTAAGAAGTGAACTGAATTCTGTTAAGCAGATGATCTTCTGCTAACGAAATTCAAAAGCATTGTTCATTTTCTATGCATTTATATAGTTTCTATAATTCTTCTTGCTGTTTATTTCTAGCTTTATTCCACTGTTTTATTGAGTTGCAACATTATTTTAGTTTTTGTTTAATTTCCATGATTTTTATTAATTATGTCTCCCTATCTTTTAGATTTCTGTTAGCCCTTCCTCGTGTCTCAGCTTCTTGCCTGGTGCAGTCCTTTGTACCCTGTGTTTTGACAATGGTCTCTGGGTCTCTTGTAGGCAGTGTGTGTCCCGTTATGAATGTCTGCATGTTCTATGCATCCCCCACTTCACTGATGCTGTTACTTCCAAGTTGCAGAGCAGCCGGTAAATGATTCTGATGCTTCCCTCTCCCTATGTTGCATCTTTACTTCCTCCCATTTTTATTTTTTCATTATGAATATTTTCGTGGACCTTCTTCCTTCATCTGCCATCTTGTTCTTTTTCCCACTATATCTGAGTGATCTTTTGAAGACTTTTCAGACTTTAGACTCTCTGCTTGTGAGACAATTTATCTTTCCTGTACACATCAAGGTCAACTTGCCTGACACTGAGCTGTGCCTGTGTAGAAAGTGACTGTTTCTGCTCTGTGTTGTCTCACTTAACGGTCTCAGGAAGAACAAGTTACCTAAGACCAGCTATTTGAGGCTACTTGTTGATTCATTTGATCTTATCAGACTTTCCTATTGACTGTTTCCATGCAACAGGAAAATAGTGTTTTGAGGCCTCATTCAGGCAGCAGGGAAAGTGATATGTTTATAGCCTGGGCTTAAGTTACAACCTATCTAAAGCCTAATGCAGAAGAGAACCAAATAGCATGTGTTAAAGTTAAGTTGCAAGGATTGCTTTAGACATTAACAGGCTTATGTGTTGGGATGAGGATGAGAAAAATTTAAATATGTATGTTGCTGGAAGAAGAATCGTCAAGCAGAGGGAACAGTAATGACAAAAATCTCATGGAGCTATCTTAGTCAATTTATACTGCTATGACAGTATTCACAGTCAGAATGCTTTTAAAAGAAAAATAAAAAATAAAAAAAACTTGCTTTTTGTAAGTTGAAAGTACGTGATCACAGCACTGGTATTTTGTGTTATCATGTGGTAAAAGTCAGAAGGGAATGCAGAGAAGGACTTTTATCCTCTGAAAAGTCTCAGGAGAATATCTAATTCTATTAAAAGCAGAAGAGCTCCACTGACTTCATCTCCTCTCACTGACCATTGGTAAATATCTTACCTTCAGAAGCATTCTATCAAGCCATTGCATATAAGGAAAGGTTTGTTGGCTTTAAAGGATAGAACCAAAGTAGTCAGAAGAGGAAGTATGATCTGGTAGGGGTGGGAACGGGAAGGGGATAGCTTTTGAGATCTTTGTGGGCCTCAACAATTTTGGGTTTCTTATGTGCAATGGGGAGGTAGAGGGTGTTTCTAGGAAGAGTAGTAGGAATAGTTGCAGCATTTTAAAAGATCATCTGGGTGGAGATTGAATTAAGGTGAGAATTTGGACATGGAGAAGTAAAGCATGATGGAGCTTTTCCATGGATGTCAGAGAGGGTCACGGAGGAGGTGGTGAGGGAACAGACAGGTGGTATTTTTAATGATCTTTATTCCTTGTCATCCACTGTTGTGTCTTCATCTCATTGCTGTCTTTGCAGGATTCCATGCCATCTGGAGCTTTCCACATCCCAGATCCCTACCACAGAACTCTAATGGTTATGATTCATAATCTCTTAGGGCCCTCTCAATACACAATATATGCCAAGAAGAAGCTCCGCGATTAAACAGCCTGGACTTTTATTCATGACAGGTGCCAATATATATTAGCAGAGGAGCTTGTACTTGGAAGCACAGAGTACCCAGAATCCCATTCTAGGAACATCCCAGTATGTTTCCTGGAAGAAGCCCCAACATCTACATCCAAATTACAACCAGCATGCAGAATCTGAGGAGAGAGAGAGCCATGGCTAAAGTGGGGGTGGGGAGGGTTGTTATTGGGATGGTCACATCTTCAACCTTCCCATCCTGGGGGAGTTTTTGTTTAAAAAAAAGTCTTCATTTTCATATTGATTTTAACTTTTTTTTCCTTCAGGTTACTTTCTGGGTAGTGACAACAAAGAAAGTGAAGAAGCAATTTTCAATCATACAGGGAAGATAAAATGCCAAATAATAATAATAGTCTGGGAAACTTAGGCCACAGTGCTTTGTGGTAGACTTCATGTTTTGTTGATTTCTCAGCAAAGCTGCAGTTCTTCAGTTTCCACCATGACACCTGACAGTCTGGTTGTCTATTTAAGAAACATCTCATCATTTTGTGTACAATTATCAAGGCATTTCTGTATTGATTAGTAAAGCACCTCAAGTTTAGCTGTAAAAATAATTATTACTTTCTATCTAATTATTTTTTTCATTGATTTTTTTCCTTAATGAGTAGATTTACACACACACACACACACACACACACACACACACACACACACACAATTAATTTAAATATAGTTCCATTTAGATTTCATGCATTTGTGAGCCGGAATCTCCCTGTATATCCCAGACTGTTGAGGAGCTCTCCAAGTGCTAGTGTCATGATGCTGTGCTACTGAAGATCTGCAGGATATTTAGGGAAAATTTAGGGAAAATTTAGGGAAAATTGGATTTTGTTAGAATATAAAGTTATTCTTAGCATCTTTCATATAAAAATTAAAATATCATTCATAAAGTTAAAAGCTGGCACACAATTAATATGCAACTGGTTTAAAGAATTCATGTAAATAAGGAAAGACCATTTAAATCTGGCAAAAGACAAGGAGAAATTTGCAAGAAAATTGCCAATTATGAATACAGGTAATTCCTGATGGTCACCTCAAACTCAAGTCATCAGAGAAGGCAAGTTAAAGTCAACACCATCCCATGAGAGAGTGCAGAATGATTAAACTACATTATCATTCACTGGAGAATGGCAGAATGTTTGACATCCCAAGTGTTGATGGGAATATTGAACAAGGAAGATGTATACTTACTGTTACAAGGATATTAAAATGAACAAACTCCTCAATGTCATCTATAAAAGTTAAATACAATGCTGGAGAGATGCTCTGTAGTTAAGAGCACTTGCTTCTCTTATAAAGGACCTGGGTCCAATTCCCACTACCCATATAACAGCTCACAACTGCCTATATCTCAAGTTCCAGGAGATCTGATCATCTCTTCTGGCTTCTATAGGCTCCTGTACACATGTTGTATGCATAAACCCACAAGGCACATATTCATGCATGTTAAAAATAAGCTTTAGACTATTATAAAAAACCAGAGGGGATAGAGAACACCAAGAAAACAAGGTCATTTAAAGCAACATGATTAAAACTCATAAGAACTCATGGAGACTGAAGCAGCATCCATAGGGCCTTCAGGGGTGTGTACCAGACCCCTTATGTATATATTATCTGTCACTTTAGTGTTTTTATGGGATTCCTGAGTGTGCAAATGAGTGGGTCCCTGATTCTTTTGTCTTCTCTTGGGCTCATTTCTTTCTGTTTGACTTGTCCCACTCCAATGTGTTAGTTTTTTGATTTATCTTATTTTACATTATATTTTACTATTGTTCCTTAGGATCCTGTTTGTAATAAGAGGCAAAAAAAAGGGGTGGGTCCAGATTGGATAAGTGATGGGAAGGAACTGAGAGGAGTAGGGGGAGAAACTGTAATAAGGATGTATTATGTGGGGAAAAAGTTCCATTTTCAATAAAAGGAAAAATGCAGACAAGTTAGTAGACAAAATCCTTTAAAAAGCTAGTTACATATACATTCATTTTTTGAAGAAACTCTCCTACTTGACTGTGCATTTGTGCTGGCTGATTTTATTTCAACTAGACATAAACTATAGTTATATCTGAGAGAAGCAAACCTCAGAGGAGAAAAATGCCTCCAGACATTTGACTGTGAGCAGGCAGGCATAAAAGGCATTTTTTAAAATTAGTGACCATTGTGAGAAAGCCCAGTCCCTTGTGGGTGGGCACACCCATGGGCTGATGGTCCTGGGTTCTTTAGATAAAGCAGGCTGAGCAATCCATGAAGAGCAATCCACTACATGGCATCACTCCATGGCCCCGGCATCAGGCTTCACCCTCCATTTTCTACCCTGACTTCCTTTAATAGTGGACTATGATGTAGAAGTATATGGAAAAATCAAAACAAAACAAACAAACAAAAAAAACCCTTTCCTCCTCAACTTACTTTTCCATCATGGTTGTTTCATTATACCAACAGTAGCCCCTACTAAGACATTATTCAAAACCAACAAGGAACAGGCAGAGAAAATGTTGCAATGGTATTAGTTCTGACAGCTGAAAATACAAGGACTCTCTAATGCTTACCTTGAGAATAAAGAGGAAATTGTAGCAGATAATTTAATGAAACTGGTACATGCCACAATACATGAGCAGTGAGGTAGTGGTGTCTTTGTGTAGGCAGGCATGGGTTATTTATGATCAGGCATCGCTACAGCAAATTTGTGCAGACCACTATTCTGTTACCTGGCCTGAGTACTCACATTACATAAATTCACATCATTCCACACACAGTTTTTACATTTATTTCTCTGGGTTTCAACCTGCTTCTTTTGTTGTTGTTGTTGTTTTGTTTTGTTTTCTTATCATGAACTCTCCCATTTTTGTGTGTATCCTGCATTCCAACAGATTTTTAATGGCAGTTATGGCACAGACTTCCAAATTGTTCTTCATCTTCATTATTTTAATCCTTTTGATTAGCAGAACACTTTGGACTTCAGCAGGGCACATAGCTGCCTGTTGCATATCCTCTCTAAGTGTGTGTGTGTGTGTGTGTGTGTGTGTGTGTGTGTGTGTGTGTGTGCACGCACGCATGTGTGCATGCACAGGCACATACATGCACATGTACAGGCAGACTGTTTGGTTTTTTTTGGGGGGGAATCAGGTCTATGTGGCTTTGGAGCCTCTCCTGCAACTAGCTTTTGTAGACCAGGCTGGCCTCAAACTCACAGAGATTCACTGCCTCTGCCTCTGAGCTTCAGCATTACAAACATGAATTTGGACTAAACAGTTATTATGAAGAGTTAAGACTAATATAGCTGGGCAGTGGTGATGCATGCCTTTAATTCCAGCACTCAGGCAGAGGCATATGGATCTATGTGAGTTCAAGGCCAGGCTGTTCTATAGAGCATGTTCCAGGACAACTCCAAAGCTACAGAGAAACCCTGTCTTGAAAAACAAAACAAAACAAAAAGACTAATAATACATGTGAGTGTTTAACATAGTCAACAAGCTAAAAGTTTTAATAATTGCTGGTGATGTAAAATAGGGGAGCAAATGAACCCTGGGCCTGGAGAGGTGGTTAGTAGTTAAGTGCACACTTACTGTACCTCCAGAGGGTCCATGTTTCTTGCCCAGTAACAATGTTGGATAGTTCACAGGTACATGTAAATCCTACTCTATGAGATCCAACAACTTCTTCAGGTTTCTGCAGACATTGCCCTTTTGTGCAAAAGGTCTACATACAGGCACTTATACAGTAAAAAAAAATCTTTTTTTAAAATAACTCCTGGCATTCAATAAACTTATGATTATTTTACAATAATTGAAATGGTATGAGAACATAATTAGAATGTATAACAAAGATTCTATGTCTGTTTTTGTAGTTATGTACTAACTACACACTATTTAGTTAGTGCACACACTAACTACACAAAATATTTGGCATTGCCATTATTCCAATAAGCACAGGCAGAAGACTAAGTTATTTCCTAGATGGAGGAACAAAACTAGTTCTTAATTTTAGCTGTTTCTCTTTACTGTGCACAGTTTCCTTTTCTGTAAAACACTGGCCAAAGTAATATCCACTAGCCAAGTCCATAAGAATAGATGTATCTATTACAGTATATGAGAAACTCTAAAGATCTCTAAAGTGTCACAAATAAATCAGACTTGGAATTTTAGTATTTCTCTTCTAGAATCTTCTGGCAGTTTCAATCTACAGGACTTCCCATAAGTATTATAATAAGGTGGTACTATTTTTAAATTTTGTTTGCCTGGCAATACTCATTCTTCAATAATAATTGCCTGTACATACAAGCATCCATCAGTATACATCCACACAAGAGTCCTGGTGTGATATTCTGGTGCCTTCTGACTGTGGATCTAGACGTCTGCTGCCAGACGACCTGCTATTCTGTAAAGCTGATCTGTCTTCTCTGTCTAGCTGATTTAAATATAGCCGTTACATGGCTATAAATGCAGTTTCTCCTGCTGCTAATTCAAGGGTAGATTCTTAATATGATATTGTCCTGGTTAAAGATGTATTGTGTTTCTTAACTCAGATTTATGTCTCTCAAGATTCCCGTAAAAACAGGGTCTTTTGTTCCTCAGCCAAAGCAAAGCCAAACATGTCACCTTGCCTTGCTTCTTTGCAAGAGGAAATATCTGACTTTTTTTTCTGGACCTCTGTGTCCCAGCAGGGAGACGTTGGCCCTTGGATGATCTGTTTTAATGTGCAGGTTCTATTCATGTCTAGTGTCCCATTGCTCACACAACCCTGCCCATTTGCCTGACTAACAGATATCAACAATTTGAACCTGCTTGTTTCCCGGGCTTTGCAGTTGTTTCATGGGGGAAACTTTCTTTGCTAAAAGAATGTTGAAGGAAGTAAATGTTTTTACCCCAGGAAACGTATTTTTGTTGTTGTTGTTGAGATGTAATATTTGCATATTTCCTAGGTTGGTTTCAGACTCAGTTTTTCTGCCTACACTTCCTGAGATTGAGGGCTACAGACACATGCTGCCACACATAATGAAGTTTCAAAAATTCCAAGAAAACACTTTTAGAGATACATATACTGTAATGCATGTAAACCTTTTGTAGGTAGGTTTTAGTTTTCTTTTAAGTCTTAAATAATTTCTATTGAATAGATTTAGCTTGCAAAATTCTGTGAGCTGGCTTTTGGTGACCTTGAGTAGGGTTTTGTCATTGCCTTTCAGGAGAGCAGTGATTTTGCCCTCTGAGGATCTCTGTTCCCTACTTTCCACCTCACTTCTGCAATAAAGAGATTTGACATTTCCAGCAACATCAAGTAAAACTGCAACATTCTAAATGTGCACCACCCACATAGGCTCATTCAGGCCAATAGCATTAAGATTCCTCACAACCAGCAAGCTGTTGATGAGCCATTATCACTTAAATGTCATAATTCACACCACTTTTCATTGTCACAGGTGTAGAATGCATGTATCCACCATCACAGTAGCATCCAGCATAATCTGACTGTTCTAAAAACTTACTTCGTCTACATATTCATCTCCTCCTATAACTTTAGTACCTACCCACTCTTTACTGTCTCTATCAGTAGAGATTTTGCACAAGTATGTACATCCTTTTCAGAACCATGCCCTTCATTTAGAAGTATGCACTTTAGTTCATTCTGTGGCTTTTCTTGAGTGGATTGCTCATTTCTTTTTTTGTGGTGGGTACTTTTTCATTCTCTGGTTGCCATGTACTCTACACATCTACTGAAAGTTATCTTGCCTATTGCAAAGTACTGGCCATTTTTGTGAACAAAGCAGACATAAATATCTACCTAATGATTTTTTTTTTGTGTTTGTGTGTGGGTGTAAAAGTTTGACTTATTGTGATTAATGTCAAATGATGTGACTACTGAATTATATCTCAAGAGTATGTTTAATGTTTTTAAAGGAAACTTAATTTATCTTCTAAAGTTGATATATGCTTTTCATTCCCATGAGTAATGGTTGAAAATTAAATGGTTTTGTATTTTGGAGGCTTTTTTGTGGATTTTTAGCCCCTTCAATAGACAGGTAGTGGGATTGCTGGTTAATTTGCACTTTCCAAGTGACATGTGATGTAGAACTTTCTTTTAGACACAATTTGCCTACTCTATAATCTTGGTCAATAGAGATACTGTCTGGTTTTCTTCTTGGTAATGTTTGTGGCCTCTTTGTATAATGTAACTGTTTTTTTTTAAACATATTTTTGTTTATATACACACATCACAGTCTGTACTTCTTTTTTTGTTTGTTTGTTTTATTTTGCTTTGTTTTGTTCTTTGAGACAGGATGTCTCTGTGTAACTTTGTAGACCAGGCTGGGCTTGAACTCACAGAGATTCACCTGCCAAATGCTGGGAATAAAGGCATGTGCCACCATCATCTGACACTGTGTTTCATTTTTAAAAATGATTTCTTTATTGTTTGGAGTGTCTTTGTAACTTTTATTATTTACTTGTTTAACTTTTTGATGCTATGAATTAGTTACATTACTACTTTCCTCCAAATCCTCCAATATACCTATCCCCATTTTTCTTCATACTCACCAGCTTTGTTTTTACAATAACAATGCATACACATGTTATATTCCTAAATATAACATTTGTATGTATGTTTTCAGGGCACAACCACTCTATTGATTTTTTGGCTCTATTTATTTATTTATTTATTCATTTATTCATTTATTTTTGCCAATGTCAGACTGTCTTGATTACAGTATAGCAGTTTTAGTGTGAGTCTTAAACTCAGATAGTACAAGACTACTTGCTCTCCTCTTCTTTTGTATTATATTGGCTATTTTTGGTGTCCGTGTCCGTTTCCTTCATTATATATTCAATGCTCTATATCTCTATATGACAATCTCTGATGTTTGAAGAACTAATATTAGCTAAATAAAGTAGGAACTAAGAACTGTTGAGTGCTTCTTAAATCCCAGGCAAAGTTCAATTGATACTGAAGTAAAATCCGGTGCTCCAAAAAGGGCAGCATCAGAATGTGTGAGGGAGCATTGACAACCCTGATGTAAGATTGAGCCCGATAGGTAGCTCCTACAACCCTGGTGTGTAATGGGTAGGGTTTTTCCTCCCGCCGCTTAGTCTTGTACCACCGCCGCGCCAGCCCCAAATAACACACAGAGACTCTGTATTTGATATTATACTGTTGGCCAGTTACTTGTTTCTTATTGGCTAGCCCTGTCTTAAGTATTAACCCATTTCTGCTGATTTATGTATTTCTCTTACCAGCTGGCATTCTGCTTCCAGACTCTCCATCTTGACTCCTCCTTCCTACTTCCTATTTCCTCCTTGTCTCCTAGTCCCTCCTATCTTCCTTTCCTATTGGCCAACAGTGCTTTATTCATTAGCCAGTATGAGAAACATATACAGAATGACATCTCCCATCACTGGTGTAAGACTATGTCTGATAGGCTGAGCTTCTGATGAGGTTGCTTTATAATCTCTCTGTGCTGGCAAGTTTGGACCTCCTAGTAACATGGCCTTTTGTTTGTGATGAAAAGAGGATGGATATTCCATGTAAATAATTGTAATTATCTTCTCATTGAAGAAACAGAAACTTGGAATGCAGCACAGTTTTCATGGGTAAATTGTCAATTTTGGAATAAATAGGATTTTTTTCCGTGTCTTTGAAAATGAAAAGCCGATGAAAAGTTAATAAATTTTGTGTAGAGTTGCTTTTCTCAGACATAATTTTTTTTGGTAGATTCAAAACCTCCATTTTCTCTTTATGTGGCTTTTATTTTGGCCTGTTTTTCTTTCCCTAAATTATTATGTGGTTAAAATTATGCCTGTTCTGTATCTGCTTCCCTTTAACAAATACTGCCAGTAACTTAAACACAGAAAAAACTAAGAAAAAGTACACTGCATGTTCAAAATCATACTTTGATTTATAAGCATATGGTTTTACACAAAATGGTGAATATCTGTAGTGATCAATACATAAGCTCAAATGTTGTACCTTAAAACTTTCTTATAAATCAGTAGATGCTTTGCTGTTTGTTTTTATAGATATTTTTGTGAACTTAAGCCTTATAGGTCAAATGGCAATATCTTTTCCTATGGCAATAAAGGTCAGAGCTTCTCATGTTCACTTCGAAATTAGTTTATTCTAGTTGAATAAATGGTGCCTTGCTATAAATACAATCTTGATGGTGACTGCAAAAATTTGATTATTTACTGGTGATCTTGTGAGTTAATCCGGTTTGGAATTTGTGAGAGTTGAGTCCTAGAAACATTATGTTTGTGTCTTTAAGCTCTCTCTCTCCTTTACTCTCTCCCTGTCTCTCTTTCCCTCTCTCTTTCTCTCTCTCTCATTATATATCAATATCATTTTTTTCTAATTAGCAGCCCTTCATTCTGCTTTTGGATCTAAATATTTCACTAGAATTCCTCTCAATTACAATGGCTACTATATGATTACAATGATTTTTACCAGTTAAGACACCTGTTAGATAACAGGTGAACTGAGGAGGGGAGAGTGGCAAATACTTTCACCCAGCAAGTCTTACTCAGTAAATACCGTGATATGTTGGTGTTAGATAATTCTATTAAGTGAATTGTGTGTGGAAAAGCAGGATAATTTGAAAAGAGATTTCTGTCATAGACTACACTCACATGTTTGCTTAGCCTTCTCATATTGGCTTAGATATAATTTTTTTGTCTATAATACCAAAATATTTTCACAGGACCCTGAATTGTCATAGTAGATGAATTAGTTTACTGAATTCTTGTTCTCTTTTCACACCTTTATTTTAAAACTTATCTCATAAAATATTCACTGAATTCAGTAAATATGCCATTCCCTCATCTTAATTGATACAAATCATTGGCATTATGACTGAGTCTTTTATAACTCTAGAGTAAATAATATCTTATTTTAATTATTCATATCTGAGAATATGACATTACTAAAAATTAGCTAAAATGTTAAGTAATTTGTAACTATAAAAATTACTCAGAATTTATCAATACCAAGCTCTTTTATAGTGTAGTTATTTATATTCTCTTGAAGGGGTTATTCTGGTAATGCAATGTCAGGGTGACAACACCACATAATATAGTATTTCTGTTCAGTATTTCTGTTCATTTCCTCCCAGTTCTTTGTTCAAGTGATTACATAGTGGTGGCTTGAAACGGTTATGATGGAAGTTTTCGACTTAGAAACCAGAAAATGCCATAAACCAGGGTTATTCTTTTATCTATTTTCATAGCATGGAATTTGAATTATTAGTCTAATGATCAAAATTTATTGATGGGTGAGATAATATTTAACAGTAATTAAACTACCATATTATACAAAAATAATTAAGAAAATGGGTGGCACCTAAGATGATATTTCATTTATGATGTAATTGACCAACAACCATAGGCCTGCTAAACATAGAAGTCCATGAAAGTATCCTGTGAGAATTAGTCTCCTACATAGAATTTTTTATGAAATATATTTTATTGTGTAAAATTATAAGCCACACATCTTTTATGTCAGTAAAGTTTATAACCTCATGTACTTGTGTACTTCCTTTATGAGATAATTACCTAATGTTTATACCCTACCCCATATCTGCTTCTATTACAGTTTAGTTTCAGCCACTTAGTAACAACCTTAGCATTTATGTGGACAACTCATTTATATCTTATTTGAGTTTTCTCAATCCATACTGCTGGGATAAAATACATGGCCTCATGTATGCTAGGAGAGTTCTTTGCCTGCTATTTGTTCAGTATCTCATCCCTGCATCTTACTTTCTTCCCACAAATCTTCTACTTATTATTAGATAATACATTTTAACAGCTTTGCTAAAAAATAATTCACATACCATATTATTCATCACTTAAAGTGTAAATTTGGTATTTTCAGTAAGTTCAAAGACTTATACAAAAATCACTATCATCTAAATTTAGAATAATTTCATTCTTAAAAGAACTTAACCATCAGTAGTAGCTCTACATTCTCCTGTTTCTAGACTAGATTTCATCAAATTTATGTTTGCATTAATTTCCTTTTGTCTTATCCTTCACATGTATTGAACCATACAATGCATGGTCTTTTGTGTCTGATTTCTTACTGTTGTATTTTCACCTCTTCTTCCAGTGGGTGCAGGTGGGGTGTCTTCTTCTCCCAGTGGGTTCAGGTCCAAGACTCTGATGACAGCAGACTCTGGATGGGTTGGTCTGTCCCCAAGTCTGTAATGAGTAAGGTTTTTTCCGCCCGCCGCCTAGTCTTGTCCCACTGCCGTGCCAGCCCCAAATAACACACTGAGACTCTATATTAGATATAATTCTGTTGGCCAGGTACTAGTTTCTTATTGGCTAGCTCTGTCTTAAGTATTAACCCATTTCTGCTGATCTATGTATTTCTCTTACCGGGGAGCCGGCCAGCATACTGCTTTCTCCCGACTCTCCATGTTGACTCCTCCTTGCTACTTTCTATTTCCTCCTTATCTCCTAGCCCCTCCTATCTTCCTTTCCTATTGGCCAATAGTGCTTTATTCATTAACCAGCATGAGAAACATTTACAGAGTGACATCTCCCATCACAAGTCTCCCTCCCAGTGGATGCAGGCAGGTCATAGTTTCTAGTGGAGGAAGACACTGGATGGCTTTATCTGCCCCCCCCCCCAGATCTCTGAAGGATTCAGAGGGTGGCATGAGGCTCCATGCTGTTTCAGGGTCAGCAGACTCCAAGGAGGAGTTGGAAGTGGGCAGAAGGAGGTCCGGCAATTACCTCTCCTGGTAGTTGCATGTGGATTCCAGACACCAAAGGTGGCAGACTCTGGTGGTTTTGTCTGCCTTCAGGTGTCTGGTAGTTTTGGCCTATTTCTGATTTCTCTGACTTGGTATCTTCAGTGTTCATTCATGACTTATCATGACCAATATTTTATCCTTTGTTTGTTGAGTTGTATTCACTTGCATAGTTATACCATACACATGTACACTTCATTTCAAAGAACTTTAGATTCCTATCATTTGATGTTAAAAGGTGCTGCTATTATAAAACAAGGAACCTCAAAATATTATGTTGAGTTCATTTTCTATTGGCCATCTGTTGCTGGGTATGAGGCCCACCCTTAAGAATAGTTTGCTCAGTGAGACTCCTTTGTAGAAAATTAAATTTTCATTTGCAAGTGGTTATAAATTGGAGATAGCTCTGGGTTAGGGTTGGAGGTATGTGTAAACTTCTTTCAGATCTATAACCCAATCTGGTACAGTCCCATGCAGGCCCTGTGCATGCTGCTATAATCTCTGTGAGTTCATATATGTGTCTGTATATAGTTTTGTTTCCTTGGAGTCCTCCATCCCTTAAGCCCTTATACTCTTTCTGCCTCCTCTTCTGCAGGGTTCACTAGTCTCTGAGGACAGAGATTTGATGGAGATATTCCATTTGTGGCTGGGTGTTCCAAGGTCTCTCACTTTCTGCAATATTCTTTGGCTGTGGTTCTTTGTAATTTTTCTTATCTGTTATAGGACAAATCTTTTTTTTTTCTTATTTTACATATCGATCCCAGTTCTCTCCTCCCTTCCTCCTTTCCTCCCTCCCTTCTTCCCTACCTACCTCACTCCTTTGCCCCCAGACCATCCTGGAAAAATCTTTTTTGATGATCTTCAAAGACATTGATCTTTGAGTAAAGCACATTATCATTAGGAATCATTTTATTGCTAAAATTCCTTAGTAGAACACTAATAGTTCATTTTACCCAGGACCTCTGGACTATATAGTTTCAGATTCTGTGTTACTCAGGAACATTAAGTATGGATTCCATCTTATGAAGGAGGCATTAAGTCAATTCACATATTTATTGGTTACTTCCACAAGCTTTGTTCTACCATTATTCTATTGTATCTTGCAGGCAGGTCACCATTGTATATGGAAAATTTTATAGCTGAGTTGGTGTTTACACTTCTCCTTTGGTAGCAAGCAGAGTGTCTTTGGGTACCAACAGAACTAGCCTATAGGGATGAAGGCTATTTGTAGGCAACAGCTTGACTTCTCCACATTTGATGAATTGTGAAGGCATGTCTTAAGCAATGGAGCCTTGCTGTTAATTTGTAAAGAGCAACCTGAAGGCTTGGACATAGCCTGGTTATTTGGGGGTAACCATGGGAACCCTTTGGCCAAATATTCAATAAGGTGTAACACATTTCTAGTACTGGACACTACATTTGGTGACAAAATATTATCATGTGAGGGCGTTCCCCCCTTAAATTTTGTTTTTATTTTTATTTTACTTTATTTTTCCTCTTTCCCTTTTTAACACTACAAGCCGTTGTGCATATATTATGACTTTCAATTTTGTGTTTTTATGGGATTCTGAGTCTGCAATCTGTTTCTTGTGCTTTTTCTTAAGCACTTTGACTTCTGATTTTTGTTGTTTTTACATTCTAAAGTGTTTATTTTTGTGTTATCATTATATTGTATTTTGAATCACATTAATTCCTTAGAGGCCTGCTTTTCTAAGGAGAGACAGAAAGAGTGGAATCAGATGGGGGTGTGTGGGGAGGACCTGTGATGAGTAGAGGGAGAAGAAATGTGATCAAGATATATTACATGAAAAAATCTACCTTTAATAAAAGAAAAACAAAAGAATCAAAAGCCTTGATGATGACCCCCCCCAACACACACACACATACAAGGAAGGGTCAACAAATAATTGTAGAGGAAAGTGAGACTAAGAGAAGAAATACACAATCAAGTGTGTAAATGTGGGAAAGAGATTTTTATATTAGAGAAACTTAACCGAGAATATATATCCAGAAGAAAGTACATATAATTAAACTGAAAAACTTGATATCCAAATGTGCAAAACCTTGAATTATCTAGGAAGTGCAGATGTTCATCAGTTATTGACAGGGTATAACTATCTTTTCACAAAAATAATTGTGTTATTAGTATTGACTAAGCATACTTTTTGCAAAAAATTATAATATACTGATGTACTAATTACTTTATGTTGCTCCAGAAATAAAATGCTCCAGAAAAAGCAAAAGTAAATGCTGCTACTGATATTTGTTCAAATTTGTGTGGACTTGGTTTATCATTCCTCTAGGGTATATATTGGTGTTGACCAGATAAGATAATCAGGCACATCTGTTCAATGAATGTTAAGTTACTGATGAATTGCCTGCAGGGTCACTGTATAATTTAGCATTTTTAGTCAACATGTATAAGGGTTTTAATGTCTCTAAATCATCATGTCTTTTCATATGAGGCAAAGCCAGTAAATGGGAAGTGTTGTCCCAGGACTTGTCTGATTTACATTCCCTGTCACTAACAGAGTAACGTCTTTAGAAAAATCCTAGTAATTTCTAATGTCAACTTTTTTATTAATTATCTGAGAATTTAATATCATATGTTTCAATCATATTCACACACCCACCCATGGTTTCTCCCTAAACCATGCTTTCATTCCTTTCCACACAGCTTTTTGTGCTCATATTTATTATCTTGTAAAGCCCATCTAGTCGAAATTGTGCTGTCCATATGCTTTTGAGTTACAGCCATCCACTGTATCATGCTCAATCTGCCAGGCAAGTGCCTCCTTAAAGGAAGTTGACACCCCTTCCCAACAGCTCCCAGTTGCCAATAACTCCTTGGCTAGGCATGGAACTTTATGCCCACCTCCTCTCTTCATTATGGGATTCCCCCTGCTGCTGCCTTCCATCTCACCATAGGAGCACTGAGATTACAGAAGTGTACCACCATGCCTGGCTTTCATTGGTTCTGGGCTAGTCCTCAGAATTTTCACATTCAGCAATTTACTCCATGAGTCAACTCCTCAGTCCCTCTTTAATGGCTTTTAGTGTTACCATAAAGCTCCCTATTAAGAGAGGTTATGGAAGAGAGGCATATAGAAGAAAAGGCAGTGTTCTGAATGCCTAACCATGGAATGTTAACAGCCAATCAGAAGCAGGAGGAGAGACTGGTTTTCCTCCAGGGATTCAAGATAGAATACAGCTTTATTGACACTTGACTTTGGACTTCTGATGTGCAATACTATGATACAATCAATTTATGTTTTGTTAAATAGTTATATAGAGCAATGACAATGTATTCTCAGGCAACTTACTCTTTAATATCTCTTTCCTGCACTAGACAGTAGGTATCATCAAGTACTATTATATATATATATATATATAATTTATATTTATATTATACACATACTAATATGTACATATATACACATACATAAATATATCACATACATACATATATGTGGTAATTCTAGTAACTAACACAGGACTTGCTAATATTTGGGATTTTCAGATACCTGACCAAATAGATAAATAGGTTATTATTTTAGATTTAAGCAGATAAACAGGTTTTATTCAAATGAATCTGGGAAAGAAAACACATTTATCTCCATTTGTAAGGTTATACAAAGTGTACATTTGGTTATTTGGCAAAGAAATAGGAGTAAATTTATACAAATTATATGATGTGGAGAAAAGCAGATAGTTTCATGGATGGCTTTATAGATGGACAGAGTTAGAATTTGGATTTATACTTAGGAGGATGGATATTCTCTGAGGATGGGAGATGCAGGCTAGCATGAGACCTCTGGGACCAGTTGTGCTTTCTTGGACACTGCCCTTTAAGCTGTGTGTGTTTCCAGAAGGGTCACTGTTGAATTCTGTGTAGTCTTTGGTCTTGTGTCCTGAGGCAGAATGATGTTATTCTTGGGATCCTAGTATAGAAGGGTTGTCCCAGGGCTTTAAAAAAGAGCTATGAGAAAGATCTGAAGCCAAATTAGAAACTGTCAGTATCACAGGTGATGTGTGATGGAGCCTTCACAAAGAAGAGTGATAAAAGACCTGGCAGTTGAGCCTACTATGCTATCTCATATATGACATCAAATAAGCCTGATGCTCCAGGCTCTGCCACATACGAAGCCTACAGCAAACTGCACATGCACAAGTAAAAGGTACAAAAAAAATTAAGAAGCAGACCTGCTTTTCATTTTGCAGAAAGCTCAGCCTGTTAGTGTTGCCATCAGAGGACAATCTTTCCTTTGACTCATTGACTGCTTAACACTTTCACTTGTTGTAATTGCCCTACCACGGAATTATTTTTGATTAAAGGTGGATGTAGACAGATTTTTTTTTCATGTGGGCTGCAAGCTCACAGAAAATGACAAAAAGACTTATTATTAATTAGGCCAAGTCTGTGGTTTACACTTGTCCCACTATCTCTTAGAACTTAAATTAACCCATTTTTTATTCATCTTTATTAGTCACATGACTAATGGCTTTTACCTCGTCAACTGCAGGTCTTGCTCACTCTGTGTCTGGCTGGTGACTCTGCCTTTCTTCTTCCAAGATTTTTATCTGTCCCTCCTGCCTAGTTATTGGCTTCTTAGCTATTAGCTTTTTATTAAGCAATCACAGTGACATATCTTTACACAGTGTAATCAAATATCTCACAACAAATTGATATTAAAATTACATTATTTCCCCTTTCCTCCTTTTCCCAAACCTTGCCTGTGTACCTACACTTTTTTAAACAATTAAAATTCATGCTTTTTCAAGGCAACCCACCATATGGAATGGGCTTTAAAAAGCCAGATCATGTTCCAGGGATAGATCCTGGCCCCACTGCCAGGGTTCCCACAAACAGACTTGCTCAGCCTTGACGTGTGTGAAGGGTCTTGATCCTGAATTAGCTGAATGTCCAGGCCTTGTTGATTCCCCAGAAGAGACCTTACCCTTTCTGAGGAATGGATAGGGGTGGGTGGGGGGAATTGGGAGGAGAGGAGGCAGAAACTGTGGTTGGTATATGTAAAAATGAGTAAAAATTAAAATTCATGGCTTCTTTAAATATATATATATATATATATATATATTTATATATTCAATTTGTATTATGTTACTTGTTTGTGTATACTATCAGAGCTGGCCATTAGTTGAATAATCAACTGGTGTACTTCATAGTGTTTTCAAGCAATAATGGCAAGGGAAGGCTGTATTATGCCAGGTTATTTTTCAGGGTCCAAATATGAACATTATGTGTGGGTGCTCATTCATGTTGTGTGTATACATGCAAATGTTGGTGTAGATGGGTTTGTAAAAACAGGAACACATTTTCTGCTGCAGTCATATAAGATTAACTTTTTGAGTGGAATATTAATCTTTTCTAGTGTTTCAAGCCTACCATTTAATATGATTTAGCATCCATTTCAACTCTTTATTCTTGGCTGGACATCCCTCAACTGAAACATAAAAACCTCCTTATATGTCAAGTTATATTTCTTCCACTGAGCTCCTTGAATAGGAGATGACATGATGATCCTTGGCATGCCTATATGACCTTAATTATATTGTAATGTGATTATTAAACTGGCAAGTGCTGCCAGCATTCAGACTGGATCACATGCTGTACATACTTGATTTCACTTAGTGCTCACAATGTTCTTGCGAAACAGCTTCTATTGTCCCCATTTTGCTGTAAAAACTTGAATTTAGACATGCATATGCAATTTGCTCAAAATATGAAGTTTTGTTTGGGAGATCCATTGGTCACACACTGGCTATTCCTTATAACAGTGGTTCTCAACCTTCCTAATGTTGTGACTCTTTAATACAGTTCCTTATGGTGTGGTGACCGTAAAATTACTTTTGTTGCAACTTTATAACTGTAATTTTGCTGCTGTCATGAGTTGTAATGAAAACATCTGCTAAGCAGGTTATCTGATATGAAACTCTTGTGAATGGGTCATTGGATCCACAAAGGGGTTCTGATCCACAGGTTGAGAACCTCAGCCTTAAAAAATGGCTTTCTAATTTTTAGTACATCTGCTACTCAGTTTACAATTGGAGAGAGATACCTTTTATTTCTCAAGTTCACTGTTTGGAATTAGAGACCCTATATTATTATCTGTCTTTTATTTTCTAAATACAACAGGCATGACCCATTAACTCAAATACTGTTTGCATGGATTGAGAATTTTCTAGAGTAGAATTACTACAGAAAAAATTACCAGGCTCTAAAATGTAATTCATAATTTAAAAATTATGCAGATGGCTAGGAATCATTATAAGAACTCAAAAGATGGAGAAAAATGACTCTAGAGAAATGTTCAGAGACCTACAAGACTGACCCCTACTAACAATTTGAGCAACAGTGGAAAGGCTACTATTAATGCCATTTCCTGATAATGAGATTGATGACTAACTTATTCACCATAATAGAGCCCCCATCTACTAGCTGATGGAAACAGAAGCAGACACCCACAGCTAAACACTGAGCTGAACTGGAATCCAGATGCAGAGAGAAAGGACCAGACCAGACTGAAGAAACCCATAGAGACAGCTGACCTGAACAAGGGGGAGCTAATGGGCCCCCAGGTTGATACCTGGGAATCCAGCATTGGACTGACTCAGATCCCCCGAACATGGGTATCAGTTAGAAGGCCTGGGCAGTCTAAGGGACCTCTCACAGTGGAACCAGGATGTATCCCTAGTGCACAAAAGGGCATTGGGGTCACATTCCCCATGGAGAGTTACTCCCTTAACCTAGAGGTAGGAGGGAGGGCCTAGTCCCTACTCCAAATGACTTGACAGGTTTAGATGGCCCCTCTTGGAAAGCATCA
Organism: Phodopus roborovskii; assembly: GCF_943737965.1. Lineage (NCBI taxonomy): Eukaryota > Metazoa > Chordata > Mammalia > Rodentia > Cricetidae > Phodopus > Phodopus roborovskii. Next base: position 22,382,471 of record NW_026126563.1, on the reverse strand, counting down.
CCCTACATGTGGAGTGGGGGATATGGGAGGGGAGGGTGGTCAGGGGGCATGGGAGGGAGAGAGGGACAGAGGTAGGGAGAGGAGAGGGAACTGGGATAGATATGCAAAATAAGAAAAATAAATAAAAAAAACAATCAAAATGGAAAATTAAAAAAAGAACTAAAAAGATGGAATTGATGGGTAAATATGATTTACTTCTTATTAACCATGGTTTTCGCTAACATTTTATAATTCATTGTGTGTAATACACTTATTTATGGGATTTCTGGGCATGGTGGTTCTGTCGGAAGCAGCAGATCTGAGAAATTGAGTCCAGCCTGGGATACATAGAAAAATCGTGTCTTAAAAGAAGAAAGAAGGCAAGAGTTTTCTTGGAGAAGATTTGGTTCATTTTATCAAAATAGTTTGATTTAATCAGCCTCATCTAAAACTCAAATAATTTCATTAATCTTATGTGTTTTTGTTTATTGTCGTTGTTTGGTTTCATCTCCAGGATGGTGTTGGAGTTGATGAGAAGCTGTCATTAAGGAGAGTGGCTGTGGTTGAAGATTTCTTTGACATCATCTATTCCATGCATGTTGAAACAGGGCCGAATGGAGAACAAATTCGGAAACACGCTGGGCAGAAGAGGACTTACAAAGCAGTAAGTGGAGGAGGAGAGAGGAGGCATGTGTTCTGAGTTTTGTTAGTGTGTTTCCTGTTAACATGAGTGCAAAGGGATAGTAATGTCTCCTATTGAGCACAGACTAAGTCCTTATGCTATAGTTTATTATTTGATGTTTCAGTCATGGGATCACAAGTCTACTATGTAAACTTTAAACCGTTTCTAGAATTCTTACGTTATTTTCTCTATATATAAAACATAATATTCTCAGTCAAACACCTATAAACAGGAAGAAATATTAGAAGTATGTATTCAATATGGCATAACATATTAATCATGTACTGGGAGATAAGAACATTTTTACAATCATTAAAATTTCTTCCATCTCTAGTTATATGAATGTGTTTTCATATTTCCTATCCATTCTTATAGCAAATATAGATTAAAAAATTTACATATTTTTATGTTATTTTATGTCTTAATTATGTTAAACAGAATGATAAAATGTTATTTTCATGTACTGATGCCCTTGAGTATTAAAAGCTAAAATATACTATTTTGTTCTAAGTAATGTGAAAATCAAATTTAATTAACTATTTGATAGTGGAATATATGTTCTTGAAATGGAATTGGTTGTTTCAGTTTTGAAATTACTATTTGTACTCTAAGTTTGATATACACATTTTAATTTACCCTTCACTTAATTAAAATTTTTATGAAACCATATTACTATAGATATTTCACCTTTTCTAGCAAAATTGGAGGGTAAATTATTTTTTGGCAATAAGAGCAAAGTGTCCATTATAAGATCTTTCTCAGCAGTGGGGATGATGTTCTTTTTATGAATTCTTACTGAACTTCGCTTTTGGCTACCTTGATATGAACTGTTTTCAGCTATCTTGATACCACAATATCAGTTTGGATCCATTTTTTTTTTCAGATACAGAAAAATGTGTGAAATGCTCAAAGTTTCAAATACAGGTACATATGTTTGAAAATTAGCTCTGAGCATAAGAAATAGCTTCTTTTCATAACTATTTTTTTGCTATACTGCTAGGGTCATATTGAGTCTTTATAGCTGCATAATAACCCTTAATACAATGTTGTTATTTATCCCTCCTTCTATACGGTTTTGTTTCTTGGCTGTTTCTAAATTGCATGGTTTGTGGGCAGGCACTCGTGTAAGTTTCCTTACATAACTCTGCCACATAAACTTGCTTCTGATTTATGCACCCAAGGAGGCATTCTTATCATGACTAACGAAAGTGACCTAGCATCTTGGGATGTTTTTATGTAGACTAATATCACTGAATATACTCCTTCCTCCTGTCTCCTAAGCCAGGGCTATTCTTTAGGTAGTAATGGAAAAATTACATATTGATATACTAATATAACTAACTGTAGACTCTTAGGATAATGCATTCTCATGAAGTAGCTATGTGCACTTGACAGGATTTTGTGTGTCAGGAATATATAAATTATATCATATTAAATGGAAAGAAACAAAATTAAATGAAAATATGGGGGGAAGTGCCTTCATTGTTGGGAGTGTGGTACCAAAAGCAACTTTAAAATGAATTCATCAGATATCTTAAATTCAGGCAAAAGCATGAACCAACAACAGAGCTAAGCTTTCACCCCATGTTTTCTTAGGTGAACGTGGATAAGGATAATCTAATTCATGGTCATTACTCATGCTAAACATTTACAATGAATTTGTTATCGTGTTTCCCATGCATACAATTTTGTATCCCTATTTCATGAAAGCCCTTCTGCATTTTGAGGTTGGGAAAACAGCCCCCAAAGCTAAAGCAGCACCTTAAACTTTGTTCCTCCTGAGAATGTCTTATTGGAAGATCCACTACTTCCTCTCATTTAATTATTATGTCCACATTAAATCTTTATCTCCTTGTCCTAACATCCAGGAAAGTGCTGTATAGCTCCAGCTCTTCCTCGTTCTGCCTCTCAAATGAATTTTAATTAGGAAACATTTCCATTTTATACATCTGTAATTCAATATGGAGAAAATTCTGCAGTATCAGTGAAAGTGTGCACATGACTGTACGATGAGTTGAACGCAATGATAAAAATTAATGTAAATGTGCAATTAATGGAGCATGAAGCTAAAGTGCAATTAGAAAGAAATGGCATAGTGCTGTTAGAGTCAAAGGCTGTTGGGCCAGAACTCAGTTCTTAACAGTACCAATGGCTTCATTAGCTAGAAACTTTTCGCATTATTAACAGTTCCGATTAGAATTCAGTTTTTTTTCTTCTAACACTTTAGCACATAGAGCATGCATGGTTGTGTTTATTGACCTTTTTCTACCCCTTTCTACATGGCCAAGAAACCATACTTGTACAACTAATCATAAAAGCATACCATGTGTTAACAATATTATCAATAGATTTAGTGGTCATTTTATTTACTTTGCCTTTTTGCAAATATTCTTTCTATGTTTCCAATCTGCAGGAAATGGTGGTCTTTTAATATAGAATTAACTGTCGATTGCTGTTTGGTTTTCTATTTGCAGTATGTCATTACTTGAAATATCTAGGCACTGTATCAATTACAGTTTCAATCTAATTTGGCCATAGAAAAATTTGGAAGGTATACAGTCTAAATTATGAGCTCTGAAAATCCACAAAAATGGCACATTTTGGGAATAGATTGGGTCTTTCACAATTATTTAAGTAGTTAGTCATTACTTTTCAGGATGCTCTTTTATTTGAATACATTTATTATTAACAGTTAGCATTGTATGTGTTTCCTGTAATGTATTTGACTATAGTCAACTTTTAAGCATCTACATTATCATAATGGACCTCTTTAAGTAGCACTTGTGCTTGAGCTTAAAATATATCTTTGTAAGGAAAATTGAATGCAGAGATACATTTTAGGGATGTGCAATATTACTTCAGAATTTATGATACAATAATAGTTTTCATTTATAATTTAGAACATTGTCCTGTGCTTCAATCCTTAACTGTAATTAACTCTGACCTAAATGATTCTTCAGTGAACACATCACTGTCCTCCAGCTGCATTTTCTTACTACCATTTCATTAGAAGCTGAGCATGCTGCTTTCTCAGAAATGTGTTTTAATTTAGGGCCTACCGGAAAGACAGGGTTATCTGTGTGAGAACATCTACATATGTTTGTGTGCACACACATACAGAATTTGTAGTATGAAACAATTAATATACATTTACTACTCTCTCTCCCCATATATATTTGTGCCAATAAATGGCATTTCTTTAAATTATGGTAGACAGCATATGCTATATAGCAAAAAGAAAAGGAAGCACTGGGAGCCAGGCAGCCATAGTTCTAAATTTCAGAGTTAACATTTATTCGCTGTCTGTGGTGCTATAGGCAATTTGTATTTTCTTTGAAAAGATGCACTGCCTTTGAAAAGGCGTACCGATGTGCATGGTGGAGTAAATGGCTTTTCATATATAAAAGGCTTGACAGATGTTGACTTTGTGGTGAGTACTATGTTTTTCTGTTCTCAGCCAGTTCCTGGGCTCCTACTAGGAGAGTATGCAGGGCAGGTGGCCTAACTTAGCTCTCCTGACACAGGATTATAGGGCCTTCCATCCTTTGCTTTGCTTGTTCAAAAGTACAGGTATAAAGATGGCAAATTTTCATATTTTAAAGATTAATTTTTGCTTAATTTTTCCTATGATGTTTTCATCTTAATCTTCTGAAAAATATTAAATCTGACTTTTTAATATGTTAAAATATAATTTTAATAAATATTTGATTTAATAAAATATGAAATCTTAATGTATTATATTAGCTTAATAATGGAGTTCATTATAAGTTTGTGCATTTGCATAATGTATTTCAGTCATATTTTACTGTCCATTATTTTCTTTTGTCCCCTCCCTTTTTGCTTTAGTATCCCTTTTTTTCTGTTGACCAGCTGAGTTCCATTTGGGTTGCTTACAAGAGCTTCTGAGGGAGTTGTTCATAGGAGCACATATGTGCTCATTATTAGCTACACTGAGAAAAAGGAAGTCTCTCCCCCAATCATCAATCATGAAACCTACTCTTTAAAGACTTGCTCTCAATGGGAATGGAAGATATTTTTTTCTAGAGAAATAGCCTAGAAATAGCACATTTATGCAGGACTTCATTCCTTCTCCAATCCTTTTCTGACAGGTTTTAAGAGAAACACTTGCTGTATTGTATTTCGAACATACAGCTCTCAAGCTTTAGTTCACACCAGTTTTGTCCTGTACTAAATACCTGATGTTTCCATGGATCTACCTTCAAAATGGATATTTTGAGATGAAAGCATTAGATGAAAAATCAGGAAAATTAATTACATTCCTTAGAAAAAGTTCTTTGTATGTGTGACACACTAATAGAATAGAGAACATGGTGTGTGTGTGTGTTTGTATCTATGTTTGTCTCTGTGTGTGTGTGTGCGTGTGATAGAGAGAGAGAGAATGGATGAGTGTATATCTGTATGCGTGTGTGTGAGAATGTATGTGTGACAAAGAATGTGTTTGAGCCTGTTTATGAATATGTATGTTTGTGTGTGAGGAAGAAAGAGATATTTCTCACTTTTCTTAGTATTTTTCATCTTTTGCCATATATCCAATATAATAACAGTTTTCTGCTGAAGTAAATACAGGACACAGGAGATATACTGTGAGTCTCAATTAAGTTCATAACTTTAAGCCATAGTCTTTAACTTGAAAAAGAAAATCAACATAAAATAATGAACAAATTAACATCCTGCTTACATGATCTAGAATATATTATTTATTTACTTTTTAGAGATTCAAATGCATTGATATATGTATTTTAGTTTCCTGTATGCACACAGACACACAGACACAGACACACACACAAACACACACACACCCTCTTATACACACATACACACCGGTATACATACCCATTCATACTGGGGTGTTATCCATTTTGTTCTGCATACTGGAAAAAAGCTTAAATTTAAAAATCACACACATAATGTTACATCCATTTTGTGTGTATGTGTGTTAAAATAGTCTGTCTGGGGACAGCTGCAAGTTATTATTTATTCAACCCAAGTAAAACGTGTGAAAAATCCCTAAGATGGGGGAAACAACTCAAAAAGAATCAATAGCATGGTCATTTTATTCATCTACCAGCAATCCTAAATCAGAAGGTCACCATGCTTCACTTATCAAAACTGACACATTGTAACCTATGACAGTACAGTGGCAGAGACGTCACACAGATTTTTGATATTCTGGAGTTATTTTTGTTGGCCATGGAGATAGTCAAAAGATACAAGGACTCACAGAAGCAATTTTATCATTGACTAATATCACATTATATGTCATAAATTAATTTCTTGTTAAATAATAAAGTTCAAATGAATGTTTATTGAAGGAAATCAACCTGTGTGAGAATTTCCATTAACTCAGTATCTACCAAGTAAATTGCAACTTCAGTGCACCCTAGTGGTGAAAATGAGATCCTGCAGCTTTGAAAAGTTCTGGGAGTGGTTATGGGATTCCTGCTCATTTCAGAGGCTTTCCATCGTACCATTGTTGTGCTAAATAAAACCCGGAATTTCTCAAGAAAACTCGTACATATGTCTAATGCTTACCTAGGTGTTGAATTGGTAAGGGCTATAATTACAGGCATTAGCAGGACATAGAGGGTTTGGGCAAGGTAATAGAAAGAATGTTACCAGCTACAGTGCCAGGCAAATTTGAGTCTACATCGTGAAAGTTGGAAATTCTGTGTTTACTTGGCATTTGATTACTTTGAAACTACTGTTCTGAGGACCATAAATTGTATATGTAAAGATTTTAGTACAATGCTTCAAAACTGTAGTCATTATTAAAATTATATGAATATTTTTCTTCTAAAAAAATAAAGCATTCCTCATGTGGGAAGAAGCAAGAGAAATAAATGTTTTCAATTTAAGTGTATGATGAAAAGTCTGGTTTGTGTCAACTATGCTTCACAGTGAGCTATAGCCATTACCTCCCAGCCATTTAGGCATTTCTATCCCTGAACTGAGAACGGCTTTCAGGGTTATGAAAATTACTTGTATAATTTTCACGATAAATGAAAAATACATGAGTTTTTAACCTAGTTCTTCTGTGCCACTCCTTGACCAGCTCTCTCCCCTCAGGACATGTCTTCTCATGGTCAGTGGGCATCATGCAGTATTTGAGCATCACCCAGGCACTGTCATGATCAGTAAAGATATCTGTAAAGAAGACAAGACAGTGATTTAGATGCTTCTGAGAATTTGAAATTTGTACCGAGTATTTCCTTTTTTTTCCTCTTTGGTATGGGACATGTAAACAAGATAGCTATTGCCAGATAAGTCTAGTGGGCAAATAATTATTAGTATTGTTAGTATAGTATATGCAATATAAAACAATATTCGTCCACGAAGAGATGATGGGGCAGAGAGGTGACATCTCTGTAAGTACTCCAGGCCCTTAAAAGATTCTTCCTCAATATTATGTTTCAGCAATACAGCCCCCAGGCATGATGGCAATCAAAACAGTTCTGCATGGAAAACTCACCTGTGATCATAGTGTGTACCCCAGACAGGTGACATTTTCTAAAGGGAACCATGTGATAAGTTCTTTATGTAGTGTCTCCAAAAACTATTTTTCCAGATGTTGAACAATGAAAAGAATGCAGACAACACATGTTGCCTTCATGGTACACTCTCATCCTGCCATGCCCTGAATCTCCCCTGTATGAGTAAACAAGGGTGGTACCAATGGACCAAACTCATTAGCAGACCCTCAGAGCCAAAGATTTATTTATCCAGTCTAATGTGTATGAGTGCTTTGCTTGCATGTATGTATATGCATCATGTATATCCATGCCCACAGAGATCAGAAGAGGGCAACAAATCCCATGGAACTAAAGATAAAGGCTGTTGTGAGTTGCCATGTGGGTGCTGTGTATTAAGTCCAGGCCCTCTGCAAGAACAGCAACTGCTCCTACTAGTTGGACCATATCTCTATCTCCTAGAATTTGAAATCTAAATGACATGTTTTTATAGGCTTTACTTTTGTTTTTTTTATGCATGTGTGTGTCTGTGTGTAGGCATGTGCATGTTAGTGTAGGTGCTTGTAGAGGACAGAGTCACCAGCTAGCCCTGGAACTGGAGTTACAGGTAGATATTAGCCACCTTTTGTGGGTACTAGGAACTGAATTATAGTCATCTAACAGTACTCTGAGCACTCGTAACCACTGGACAGAATCTTCAACACTAAACACCATCTGTTCCCATCACCATAACATGGCTAATTTGCCCATGCTGGGTGGCTACAACAACTGTATATTTGGTGTGCATGCACCCAGGAAATAGGTGCTGCTTTCTGGACTACCAGAAAACAGGAAGGGCACAGGCTTAGAGTGCAATGATTGCAGGAGGCCAGGAATGTGATAGAGAACACTAGACTAGGGAGAAATCTGTCTAGCCATAGTCGATACAGGACTGTATCATATTACTGTATCGTATTCTACTCACTCCTCACTGGACACAGAAGTATATTTCCCACTCTTATTAAATAAATGATAGTGCATTTTATTGCAGTCATTCATGTTGTTGGGAATTCTATAAACACTGGCTTTGCTGAGTCCTATTTTCGTTCAATATTTAGGGATTTTTTCATTTTACTATTAGGAAACATGTATGAACAAACCCTTTTCCAGGACCCATCTGCTCATATTTTATTCATCTAGTGTCAGAATTCTCTTTTACAACAATCTGTTCCTAGAAGCCCAGTAGCCCTCAATAAGAACGAACACAAAAATGGTGCTGTTCACTTCAGGGAGCCACCTTTGTTTTATCTGAACTATGATAGTGTCACATGTAATTGATTATTTTAATTATTGTAAAACAAAGCCCATTATTGTAAGAAAGGAAAAAGATAAGAAAGCTCTTGGGTCAGTAAGGTAGGAGAAGAGCTGCTAGGTGGGTGACCTCAGTTTGATCTCCAGAACCCTTGTTGAAAAAGAATAGTAAAGCTGAGCAGTGGTGGTATACACCTGTAATCCCAACACTATTAGGCAGAGGCAGGCAGATCTCTGTGAGTTCAAGGCCAGCCTGGTCTACAGAGTGAGTTCCAGGACAGCTAGGGCTGTTATACAGAGACACTGTCTCAAAAAAAAAAAAAAAAAAAAAAAAAAAAGATTAAAAGGAAAAACAATAAACTTGTGTAGTGTCTCAGTTTTTGTTCCCAGACTCAGGGTGCACATACAGATGGACTCTCAGGCCCTCTGTCCAGCCATCCTAAACTACTTGGTGAGTTCCAGGCCAGTGAGGGAATCTGTCTCTGAAAGGGGTGGATGACACCTAATGTTCTCTGGGATCCACATATTGTATGTTAATCTGCACATATGTAGATGAACATGCAAATAGAAGAGACATTTTCTTTATAAAGCAATGTATCTAAATTTGAGGTATAATGACTAAAGTGAAGTTATTTCCAATACAAAATACTTACTGAATCACTTCATTTCTCCCTTGTCTTTGCTTTTCTGGGTAGGGTGATGTAGTTCAAGATTCATCTGCCATGGCTCAGGGATGGTTCTTCTGTGTTTTTCTCTGGTAGGCTCTTGAGGGCTTTCAGTAACTTTATATGTCTCTGCAGAAAAATGGCACTATTTTTTTTTTTGGCCTCTGTACCACATGCCATTATATATTGCATTCCACACCACATTTGAAGCATTTGCCTTAAATCTTCAAATTGCTTTTAGCTGTCTGAAAAAATTACCTGAACTGTCTAGAAATATTCCATTCCTGCTCACTTTAGTCCTCTATTGGCTTTGCCAACTTTCATTTTAAATATGGCCACTTAGCCCCACCTTCTCTTGGCACCACACGTAAGCTTTTGGATAGACGGATGCATGCTTTGCTTGTCAGCTAGTGCTGCTTTCACATTTTGTGGAATATCCCATTAGGAATTATCAAGACACTTTAGTGGGCTGCATAATTAAAAATAAAATGAATACTAGAAACAATCGACCATGTGCCATGAATGTGGGATATGACAGTTTATAGTTTGAAGTATATGGTTTAAGGTTAGAAAATACTGTTTCACAGCAATGTTGTAACTTAAGATTTCCTCTATTACTTCTGCACACTTTGACTCAAATTTCTGATCTCATATTCTCAGATGTTCCTGACCAAATAATTTATTTTAAATTTGAAACAATAAATGCCTTCAGCTGGAAACCCATATTTTCACATGTCAAATGATATTGGATTGCTTATGTTTTGTCTAGCAACCTTATTTGTGTTTAATATTCAGAGTCTGGAGAGATGGCTGTTCTTCCATGTGACCTGAGTTTGGCCTCAGACCCTCCATCAGCTAGCAAATGACTACTTGTAACTACAACTCTAGGAGATCTAATGCTTTTATCTGTCCTTTATAGACACCCATTCAAGCACAACATACACATAAAGACATGTATACACGCGCGCACATGCACACACACACACACACACACACACACACACACACACACAATTAAATAAACAAAAGAAACAAACAAAAAAAACTAACCCTAAATATCCTAGGTTGGGCTAAGTCATACTTCCCTGCTTCATCTAAGTACAAACAGCCTAGGGACTGATTAAGTTACAAGATTAAATGTAGAAAATGATTTAAGAAAGAAAAAATAAAATGGGCTGTAAATAGCAAAGTGGAGAAATGATAATAGTCTCAAGCCAGGAGGAGCAAAGCTAGTCGTTCTGTAGGACTGAGAGGAACAAAAACAAAACGTGAGAGCTCTTCACAGGTCAGCAGTTGTGGGTTAGGATGGGTAGGCTGGTTCCGACATTAGATACACCATGAAGACATAGAAATTTAGTGGGTCAGCAGCTGAAATAGTTCATTTGGGAGAGCATTAGACTGAAGAAATTCAGTGGGTCATTAGCGCAGATTTATAGAACATAGAGACACAACACAGCACAGAAATTCCAGGAGTTTTGAAGCTAAGTACAAGGTCCCCAGTGAGCACATTTTGATTGGCAGGTTGGCATGCCTGACTTTTGTCCTAATTGCTTGTGGCTATTTCTATATCTTTCACTTGGCAGACATTTCGAGTGAATCCCCATCAAAGTAGCTCTCAAAAAAATCACTGCAAAATTAGTCAAGTAATTACCAATAGGTGATTCAAATAATTTGACCTATTTAGTCATATTAGTTCTTGGAACCTTATCTAGCAGCATTAGCTAATAATTACAGTGATTATCCATTCAATAAGATAAAAAGCAACTGCATCTTAGCTGAGTCCTCAGTTTTATATGTATTCCTTTACATTTCCTTACCAACTAATTACTTCTGTAGCAGCACAATGGTGTATATAGCTGTTCTCTTCTTAGCATCTCCATTTTGTAAGTATGTCAGTTTTGTGGATGTATGTCATGTATCATGTAACATTTCATTCTTCCTCAAATGTGCGAGTACCATAAGTGCTTTTTGTCTTAAGTCACTTCTATGAAATATTGTGCTTTCATGATAAGTAAAATAAAGGTCGAGAGACTTACTCAATAGGCAATGCTGCCCACAGCTGAGGTCTCTTTTCTTTAGACAGGATTCTTTGTGTACACCACTATATGTGACTTTACAGATATGAGTAAGATTTGTATTTATATATTCTTTTCAATTCTACTTAACTTAATTAAAAATTTGTTTCAACAGCTGCATCATCATATTATATACATTGCAGGTGGTTTTTACAGATGTTTTTTCAGAGGAAGAGAAAAGAGTTTCACTGGGAAATTATTATGTAATTTATTCTTCACCAATTATGAATAATGTAAAGAAAATTACAGAGATTTGATCTCTATAGGAAAAGTTTTACAAGGACATGATGTGTAATATTGGGGGAAATTTGTGATTTTCAAAGGTGTTAATTCCTATTGTGTAAATTAATGTAGAGAGAAGTTTTTTTATAAATTAATGTGATTATGTGAAGCTTTTGCCCTCTGGCTCAGTATCTGAAAAAGGTCACATCCTTCCCACACATCATGCCAGCCACTTTGTCACTAATGCAGCTCAGTGGCAGCTCAGTGGCAGAGTGCTTGCCTACTGTGCCTGAAGCCCTTGGTTTGGTCATTAACACTGCAGAGAAGGAAAAGCCACCTTCCCACATGAGTGGCATTAGGATTGCTCTATTCTAATGGTACATAGTCACTGGTATACTTGGGTCAACATGGTACAATATTGAGTATACAGTCTTGTGAGTTCTGTTTGTTTCCTATAAATAATGGTCTGTGTTCACAACTTACTATGCTTTAGCTCTATTTCAGCTCATGCATTAACTTCAAATCTTAGGCCAAGCTTCAAATCTTGTTATCTAATCAGAAAAAGACTTTATTCTCCTTTATTTTTTTAACTTTTAAAATTAGTATTGTTTTGGGTTGATGTATAAAATGCTGGTTTTCTATATGACAGTTTCATACATTCATAAATATTTGCACACACACAAACACACATCACATTTTCCTCCTTATCTCTATTGTCTGCGCCTCCTTTCTGCTAGTTTCTTTCTGCTCCCAAATACTAGCTTTTCATGGTTTTGTCAAATATAAATGACATGTGCTTATTGAAAACTAGGTAAAAATACATAAAAGTATGGAAAAACATGTTGGGATCCCTTTCTCAATACATTACATTCCCCTTCTGTTTACATGCCATATATATGCATAAGTACATATACACATATATCTAGTTTCTGTGTATGAATAGACACACACATTTGAGTCTATTTTGCTTACAATTTTCCTGCAAGTTACACTAGTTTATTCTCTGTGTCTAGATATACATTTTCCTTATCCATTCACCAGTTAACAAGTCTTGGGTTGGTTCCCCATTTTGTCTGGTTTGAATAATGCTACAAGGACCTCCATGCTATGATGACTTTGATTCCTTCAGATATATAACCAGCAGTGGTGTAGCTGGATCATACAGTAATTCTAATTCACTTACTGATGGATTTTCATACTGATAACATTAGTGGCACGAGTAACTACATAGAGTAGACCATTTGTGTAGACAGGTTCGCGTTGACCTTCATCTTAACAGCATTTGCTGTAATGTTTTCTTTCTGTTTTTTGTCCCTGTAACAAGTACCAGGTTATGCTGTCCTATTATCTGTGTGCATCTTAATCATGAGAATGGTTAATTCTTTACCATTTGTGGACCTGAGAACTGTGTGCTGATGTACAAGATGAATATTCTTCTGCTGAAAGGAGACATGTAGTTCATTTGATATTAGAGAAAGATGATTGGCATTGAGAATATAATCATGGGACAAATACTCTCATTTCAAATTCCCTGGTATAAGTTTTTCTCAGTTTCAGTATTTTGTGTCCTGAGTTAATGAAATAAAGATGGATTATACAACCATGAGACACAAAGTCAGAAAACTTCAGCAAGACAACTGCTTGTTATTAAATGAATAAATTATTAAATGTTAATAAATGGAATAACAATTTATTATTTAAATACAAAATTCAAATATTTGAAAAGTGCATGTAAGGGGCACATCTCAGTAGGTAAAGTGATTGCCCATAAGCAGGAAGATCTGAATCTTGGTCCCAGCACCTGTGTGAAAAGCCGAATGTGTGGATGCGTTCCTAGAGTTCATTGCTAGAAAGTAGGAGTTGGTGGGAGCCCTGAGACTTTCTGGGTCGTCAAATGGATAAGCTAAAGTGTCAGTCATAAACTTATCTCAAAAAAATAAGTTGAACAACTATTGAGGAAGACTCTTGATACAGACCTCTGACCACCTTACGAGCAATTAAATTAACATAATTTTAGGTAAACAGTTTTGGTACTGTTTGCTGCTGAGTTTAGAGGATGAATTCTGCAAGTTGGTTCACTTATAATTATTTCTTAATTTCAATTCCTTGTGGTAGCTGACTTTCTTCTGCCTACATTTTACCTGGTTGGATGGGAGATCATTAGCACTTGGAAACTGCTAGCATGACTTATGACTTTTAAATACTGCTTCTCTTCCTAGCTATAGGGCATTGATTGGCAAGATAGAGTGCCCTTTTTCTTTTACTTATAATACTTGTCGGTGGACTTCTCAAAAATACATTCACAATTGTTAGTATTTATTTTGTTTTGTTTTGAAACATCCCAAGAAAAAAATCAAAAGAGACCTTTTTACAGCTTGATCATTCATTGATCTGATCTTGTAGGTGGGTCAGTTTGCCATTATTTTTCAGAGTACTTCTCTGGATTCAACTTGAGACAGTTATAGCCACCTTGAGTCATACCTGCTGTGATTGTCCTTGAGCAGTCCTGGCAGTTTTCCACAAATACCAAACACAGACATCCATTTGAGTGTAGCTTTACTCGACTCCAGTACTAAAAATGGACCTGACTGTGCTCTGTTATCTTCAATTAAACCAAAGGTATACACCGTCTTAGATAAAGTTACTTGTGTTGATGAGTACATTCTGTTTTCCATTCTACCCCAATTGTGGGAATTCATTAGCATTTCCACCCAGGGCCATGCTTTTGTCACAAATATGGCTGCCTCCTCCTTTGGTCTCACAGAATCTGGGAAACAAGTCCTATGCACTTCAGTTCTATTCTTCAGTTCATATTTGTGAGAAAATTGTGTTATTATCAGGATGGATACCCAGCCTTTAATAGTTTGGTTTTGTTTTGTGTGCATAGGTTTTTCATGTTTAAAATTGTGTGTGTGTGTGTGTTGTGTGTATGGGAATGTATATGTTGTATACATGTTTGTACATGTTTACCTCCAGGTAGAGGCCACAGGCTGACACTTCTTCCTCCCCATTGTGTATCTTACTTTTGGAGACATGGTCTCTTACTGAACCTCCATCTCACAGGTTCTTTCAGGCTGGCTAGACAGCCAACTCAAGAGTTCTTGCAACACCTGCCCAGTGATGGAAGTGTAAATGTGCACTGGTCCCCAGAATTCTACAGGAATGCTGGGGATTTGAGCTCAGATTCTCATGCTTGCCTGGCAAGAATTTACTGAGCCATTTTACCAACATAGTTATAGATTTCAATTAGAACTGTTGTTATTTATCACATGAAGGGTGTTGGGGCTTTATTGAACTGTCAGACATGAAGAATACACCTCATGCCAAGAACTCATCTCTGAAATGCGTTACTATTTATGAACACTCATTTAAAGTTGACTTAGGGTTTCAGAAATTTCCTATCAGCCAATGTAAATAGTGCTTTCATTGGCACAGCCTTTGCCATCTGTCCCATATTAGCTCAGTGAAGAATATCATTGGAATTTAATGTGAATGTCATTCAGTCTATAAGTTACTTTAACTTATAGACTGAATAGTTGTTTTCATAGTTTTCATTAATTCTGCCCAATCCAGGATGTAAGTAATTACTAACAATTTTTGTCCAGTGCCTTCTTCAAAAACATTAAAACTTGTTTTTTCAGATTTATTGATGTATAAATAAATGACAAGTTGTTGTAAATATTTACAGTTGGTAACATGATATCTTGGTATACTGGTCATTGTGAAATGAGGGCTATCATCAAGAATCTTCACAGGGTATAAGGGCAATAGAGAAAGACAACCTCCCACAAGTTTCTTTGTTGAGAACAGTAGTTAAATGTCTTCTTCCAGGTTTCTCTCATGAGGGAGATCTGTGATCTATTCATCTCCCAATACCACAGCAATAAGAACTAAAACATATCAGTTTGGACATAATGCAATATTCAGGACACAGAAAATCATTTTTAAAAGCTGTATATTTTTTTATTTGAGTTCTTCATATATTTTTAATATTAATACTTGTACATATACATTGTACAGGCTAACTCTTCATTTTATTCATGATTTTGATTTCCTTCCTTTGAAAAAATATCAGTTGCAATTTAATTTTTTGTTTTGGTTTTTTGAGCTATAGCTAGAAAGCCATCACTCATTTTCAAGATTTGTACATATATTTCCTTTCAGTATTTCAAATTATTTAGGTCATTTAAATCTTCCATTCATGTTGAGATGATGTTTTAGAGTAGAATAGGAGTGGCCTACCTTTTTCTTTTGTACGTCTCATTTTCTATTTATCATTTATTAAAATAATTATCCTCATGTACACTCTTGGCTCATTTGTTAAAGGTAAACTTATTGTAGTCTATAGATTCATGTTCAGAATGTCTTGTTCCATTGATCTGTCTGTATATTTGTGTTATTGTCAGGCTATTTTGATTGCGGTAGCCTTTGAGGATAGTTTGAAGTCAAGTAGTTGCCTTGATTATTTACTTCTTTCTCAATTACATTGACATGTCAGCAGTCTCTTGTGGTTCCATATAAATTTAAGTTTTTTACGATCATATGAATACCATTGGGATTTTATAGGAATTATATTAAAACTGTAGCTCATTTTGAGTGGTAAGGGCACTTTAACAATATTAATTCTTTTAGTCATGAACACAGGGTATTTTCCCATTTACTGGTATATTCAGTTTTATTCTACAATTTTTGCTTAAGCTGCATGTAGTAGCTGATGCCTGTATTCTAAGCATTTGGGGGTAATGAGTTTGATCCAAATATGGGCTAAATTGTGAGTTCCAATGAAGCTTGACCTTTAGAGTAGAACACTGCCTCATAAATAAAAATATTTTTTAGTTTTTAATGCATGGAATTTTAAAACCTTCTTTTTGATACTATTTAAATGGTATTTATAAATTTGAGGATAGTTTATTATATGTAGAAATGCAACTGGTTTTTGAATGTTATCTTTTATAGCTTTCTTGAATATATTTACTAACAGCTCTTGGTGGAGTCTATAGTTTTCTGTGTATGTAAACATCAGGCCACCTATAAACAGAGACAATTTTGCTTTTTCCTTTCAAAGTTGTCATCTTTTCTGTGGCCTCTAGGTTGTGATCCCTTTTCAATCAAAATATTTGCTTTTAGTATTCTCTTAGGGGTCATTTGGTGGACATGAATTCATATTTTTTTAATAACATGGAAACTTCTTTCTCTGAACCATAGTTGACAGTTTTGCACTGTGCTTGTCTTGTATTTTTTCTGTATTATTCAGATGCAAGGTTGTTCATTTGAAAACTTTTCTTTTTATCATAACGTAGGTGTTTGTCACTAATACTTTTCTCTTAGGTCTCTTTGTCTTGCACATAAACAGTTTATGATTCATTCTTCCATTTTAGTTGTCTCAAGGTATTTTCCCTTTTAAATTTATTTACCCATTTATTGCTTAGAAATTTGTTAACTAATTTCCATGCACTTATATCTTTTCGAACCTTCTCCAATTGGTAATTTCTTTTTCTTTTTAAAAGATATTTTATTTCATTTTTATTTGTTTATCTGTGTGTATGTTTTGTGTACACAAGGGTTTGTGGAAGCCATAAGAAGGCATGGGTTCTGCCGCAGGCAGCTGTTAGCTATCTTGTGTATGTACTGGGACATAGACTCCAATACTCTGCAGCAAGCACATTTAACCACTGAGCTATCTCTTCAGCCCTCCTGTTGATAACTTCTAATTTCACATCAGCATTCAGAAAAAGTAAGTTTTGTGGTGTCTGAGTCTTGGTTTAATGGCCACACATATGCTCCTTCTTGGAAGCTGTTTGTGTGCTTAAGAAGGATATACATTCTGTTGCCATGGGTTCAATGAACTACTTGTATCCATTCTTTGACTTGAAATGTCACTCAAGTATGCTGCTTTTTCACTTTGTTCATGTTTGAAAGGAAGGTACTGAATTCCTCCATTGTTACTTCATAGTCAGCCTTTCACTTATGCAAGTTTTACATTCTAAGACTGAACAATAGATGAAAAACTTTTTTTTTTTTTTGAAAAAAAAAAAAACTGTGTTTGAGCCAAACACATGAAGATATCTTTTTTTTTTTTTTTTGCATATAGAGTATTTTTTATTTAATTTTATATAACAAAGTCCAATTAAATGAAAACAAACATTTATACACAATATTTGGGAATTTGGGCGTCGTTCTTTCCAAACTACTTCCTGCTGGTAAGGGGCGCTGTCTTGGGGGATTCGAAGAAGATTCAGATATCCTAGCTGTAGTCTGTAAGGCTGTTTTGTCCAGCTGTTTGGAATGTAGGATCAGCTTGTACTCTGTTTCAGGCGGTCTGGTGTGATCAAATCACATTAGTCTGGAAGGAATCCACATCTTTTCATTTTCTGTGGAAACAAAAATAGAAATACTTTTCCCCAGTAACTTGTTCTTCAACTTAAATTTTGGAGTCAAAGCGTTTTTTTTTTTTTTTTTTTTTATTTTACATGTCGATCCCAGTTCCCTCTCCCTCCCTCCCTCCCTCCCCCCAAGCCTTTCCTCCCTCCTTCCCTCCCTTTTGCCCTCTCTACCCTCTCCCATGCACTCTAAACACCCTCCCCTCCCAACCCCCCACCACAATACAATATGTAGGGGAATGCCATCCAGTTGGGGTCATGTAGATCTGACAGGTCCTGTGAAGTAAGGACTAGGGCTTCTCTCCAATCTCTAGAATAAGGCAGTTATCCCTCCATGGGGGATATGTTTGGAAAGTCCTTTTGTGCACCAGGGATACATCCTGGCTCCACTGTCTGAGGTCTCTTAGACTGCTCAGACCTTCTGGCTGAGACCCATATTCAGGGGGGTCCGAGTCAGACCCCTGTTGGCTTCCCAGCTATCAGTCTAGTGGCCCTTAGCTCCTCCTTGTTCAGGTAAGCTGTCTCTATGTACTTCTACCGCATGGTCTTGTCCTCTCCATCTGCTTCTGGGTTCTAGTTTGACTCAGTGTTTATGTATGGGTGTTTGCTCCTGTTTTCAACAGGCATTAGTTGAGGACTCCATGGAGAAGTTAGTTGTTGATCTCACTCTCCGGGAAGGGTATTTATGATAGCCTTTCCACGGAAGCTGAGATTGTTAGTTGGGAGCAGTCTTGTAGTTCCCTCGACCTTTCTTTGTGTTCAACTTTATCTTCAAACCAATATTGGCTCCCTCTTTTATGTTCTCTCTCTCTGTCTCTGTCTCTCTCTCTCTTTCCTATTTTCCATTCCTAACCAGGCTCAATCCTCCTGGTCGCACATGCCTTCCTCTCCTCCCTCTCATTTTCTCCTACTTCTCTCTCCATTAGCTGTCCTCCCCCACTATACCTGAGGTCTGGGGGACTTGTCCCTTCCCAGTTCTGTGAGGGACTTTATATGAATCTCTTAGAATACAACTTGTATCCTAGTTCCTCTGGTGATGTGAATTATAGGCTGGTGATCGTTTGATCTAGGTCTAAAATCCATATATGAGTGAGTACATATTGTGTTCCTCTTTTTGTGACTGGGTTACCTCATTCAGGATGGTTTCTTCAAGTGCCATCCACTTACCTACGAATTTCTACACAATGGAATACTACTCTGCAGAAAAAAATAATGGTATCTTGAAATTCGTAGGTAAGTGGATGGCACATGAAGATATCTTTCTTGTCATTATTCCATGGAGCACCTCAGTATGATAAAGATTTGGGAAGCAAGCATTTAGCTTTTGTCTTTATTTTTGTTGTTATTTTATATCCTAGTCACAGTTTTCCCTCCCTCTTACCTCTTCCCCCACCCCCATCTGCACTTTCTCTATTATTTTTCAGAAAATGGTGGGGCATATTTTCAGACAGGATTTTACTATGTAGCTTTGGCTGGTGTGAAACCCACTATGTAGACCAGACTGGCTGTGAACTCATAGAGATATGCCTATATCTTCTCCCATCCTATCCCAATTTGCCTAACAAACCGTATAAAAGCAGTGTAAGTGATTTATAGATGATTTAAGGCATTTGGGAGGATATGTGTGTATAATATGCAAATACCATGCCATTTCACATGGGTAACCTGAAATGCTATAGATTTAGTATCCATGAAGATCCTAGACCCAAAAGTCTATCAAAGGAATGGTTCTATTTCAGTCTTCCATGCTCTTTCATTATATTAATGCCTGCTTTATATGTTTGGGTACTATGTTAAATATGCATATACTTAAAAAACATTATATCCTTTTGATAATCAATGCATTCATAATGGTTTATTGATTTTTATTTTTGTGGCAATTCTATTTCTGGTACAGACATAGACACTTACACCTTTTCATCAGATGCATAGTTTTAGACATATTCATTTTCAGCTTACATATGTTTTAGACTTAACAGAAACAGATGACATATGGATTTTATCTTGCTTTTTACAATTCAGTCCTCTGTGGCTTTTGATTGGAGATTTTAATCTATTTGAATTTAGAATAATTCTACATGAGTAGGGATTCACTTTAGATTTGTTCATTTCTCTCCAACTGTTACGTAGTATAAGGTACCTTCCTCATAAGCTGTCTTCATTTATGACATGGTAATTTTAGAAGCTGTGTTGTAATTTTTATCAGCTATCTGCTACACCTTTTTTTAAAAAATATTTCTGTGCAGTTTACATCGGACATCTCATAGCTATATTATTTTAAGCTGATTACAGCTCAATATTGGTCCCATTTTTTAAAAAAAATGAATGCCGTAGTAGAGTGTAGGATGGCTGTTGGGGTCCAGTTAAAAACTGAGGTCAAATGATTGCTTCTCTCTTCTTCAGCCATGCATAGGAACTCCTTAACTAATCTTTGCTGTATGGATTTGAGGAATAGTTGTAGCATGTAACATATGTAACATGGTAGCATGAAACTGATGTTCCTACCTTCCTCATTGAGTTTTCTCCCTATTTCTGTGCCCCATCCAGATGGTACTTTCTCACACAAGTGTGGTAGCCTTGAATGGCAGCATCATTTTTTAATCTAATATAATTTTTCATGATGAGATTATTCTGGGCACTCTTTCTTCTCTTCCTTGGTGATATCACTGTTGACAAGTTTGATGTCCTAGTTTGGAAGACATCAGGAAGGAGTATAGATTAAGGCTGTTAAGGAATAGATGTGAAAACCTTCCATGGTCTTCACTGCCTATGCCTGAGCAGTTGCTGTGGTCTTGTGCATCCTAGTAAGAGGAGAATCAATGGAGAAACCTGTTGAAATCCTGCTTCATCATGACTTTGCTGTTCACTCCACTACTCCCAATAGGTGAACCTCATGAGTCAGAACCAGGAATTACAAATTTCCTTTTTACTATAGTGTTATTGTCAAATAGAAATTTACAGAGTGAGAACAAAATTGACACTAATCATACAAATCCCTGGTGAGTGTATTAGTTTCCTGTATAAAAAATGAGAAAATAAGAAACAACTTCTTGTACATGTGTGTGCATTGTGAACAGAAGTGCAGAAAGAAGCAAAGAGGGAAATAGAGTGAAGGCAATTTTTAGTTTATTTTCCTCTACCTGATTCAGAAAGAAACAGACATAGATTAGCAAATATGCTTTCAAACTCTTCTGCTCATTTCTCTCATAATATATGCATTTTGATCTACATATTTTACAATGAACACATGTTGATTTTTTGGGGGGGGATGAGATAGGGTTATCTGTATTGCTTTGGAGCCTGTCCTGGAACCAGCTCTGTAGATCAGGCTGGCTCAAACTCACAGAGATCCACCTGCCTTCCTCCCGAGTGCTGGGATTAAAGGCATGCACCACCAATGCTTCGCCACATGTTGATTTTTAATTACATTTTGCATGTTAGATTTAATGTCAGTGATGAAGTTTACATACTTTTACTTGGCTTATCCATAAGTGTTTTTAACATAGGCTTCCTTTTCTTCTTTGGGTTCTTAAGAAATTATTCTTTAACTCTTTTTCTTCTATTCTTTGTATATTTTTTGAAGTCATATATTTTATTTATTTATTGTTTAAAATTTCATTTTACATTCCAACAAAGTTCTTCCTATCACCTCTCCTCTCCATTCCACCCCTTGACCATCCTGTTCCTTCATTTACTTATCCCTCATCTCCTCCCCTTTATTGAGTCCCCCCCCCACATCTCCAGTATACCCAGGATATCTCTTTTAATTCCCCTTCCCATGGAAATCTGTGTGCCCCTATAATTTAATTACATTTTCTCCTTCCTTTTCCTGTCTCAAAACACAACCATACACCCCTCCCCATTTCCTTCAAATCACCAATTGTTAATGCATGCATTCATAAATGCATATATTTATATATAATCCTAACTATAACCTGGTGAATTCATATAATGTTAGTAGTATATATGTTTACAGGACTGACTATTTGGCAAAGAACATCCATTTGGCATGTTTTTCCCTGGGATAACCACCTCTCCTGCCCTCAGCTTTCCTTGGTTGCCTGTAATTATTTGTGTAGGGTTTAGGCTGCCTGGTTGGTTCTCTATCTTCTTTGGCATGATCATTGGTGTCATCTCCATTTAGCTCATGTTTGGGCAGTCATGTTGGTGAGATTTAATGAGCATAGTTTCTGATATTACTGGGAGACACAATCTCACAGCAAAGTGCCTGATCATGTGACTGTTATAATCTTTCCACCTCCTCTTTCTCACTATTCTCTTAGGAGTATTTTGTAGATATATTTATTGGGACTGGGCTCCACAACTCTACATTTTGACTGGTGGGTTTTTGCAATGGATTCCATGTGTTGAAAAGAGATGATTCTTTTATGAGGAGTGAAGACTGTGTTGATCTGTGGGTATAAGGACAAATGCTTAGATTGTTATCAGGAATTATGCTTGTGTAATAAATTAGCGGATAGTCTACTCTAATAACCATGAATTCATAGTCATTGAGTAGTTTTAGTTAGGTTTTCAGGCATAGTCTCCTTCTTGTTAAGCAGGTTTTAAATCTCATTAGAGAAAAGTTGCATGCTTTTTTTGTAAGAGTCAACTGGACCCCTGAGGAAGGAAAACTGACATCAATGTCAAGCTCAGAAAGCATGAACTTTGCAATGTTGGATTTCACTGATTACACCGTGTGCTGCTTCTTCCATGCTGTGCTCCTTCGGTGGCATGGGGTAGCAAAAAATGACCTCCTCATGAGCAAGGGAATTGGCACACATGTCCTTGGAATGATATTTCAGTGACACATTTCCTTCTCCTTTATGACAGACTGAAATACACCATTATTTGTAACAGCCACGCATACACCTAAGAAATTATCCTGTACATTTGGATCTAATTTATAACTCAGTTGTACCTCCTACTGACATCATCATCTGTTTTGTCACAATTGTAGAACACTAGCAGAAAATTAAATGCCTGCATCAGACTTCTTAGTAGCACTGTCTGTGTTAGTACTAGCTTTCATAGAGAAATACTTAAAATCTATATTTCAAAATCACAGGTGAGAGAAATACTTTATGTTTCAGCGAGAGAAATACTGTTATGAAAAACTTAGTATCATGCAAATCATCACGACAACAATATCAATTGCTACCTTGAATCAAGACTATAGTTCTGAACATTTTCTGTATAAAGTATAGGAAATACTGCTCTGGCAATGTGAGCTATTCTAGACATAAATTATGAAAGCTGAATAAGTGAGCTAGTAGCCCAAGCTCATTCCCAAGTGTGTCATTTTTTGTGGAGAGGATAATTGACTGCTGCAGTATATACATGAATTTAAGTTTTGTTCTTAAAACATTTTAAAGTGATAAAGGAGAAATGATCACTATGCAGAATCCAAAGTTTATTGTCTCTCATTGAGACTAAATTTTAAAACATATAGATTAATGAACCAAAATTTGAACTTGCTGTGGGTGTGTTGAAAAGCAATATTTAATTCTGAAAATCCACAAGAATCTCTGTACATTGTGATTATTTTCCTAAAAAGAAATGCAAAAACAAAAAGCACATATCTACCCAGATGCAGCCAATGCTTTTCCTCCATATGGCATTACTGGCCACTATTAAGAGTCACCTGATCAAGCTGGATAGATATTTCTTGAAATGATGCATGGTTTGCCGTGCATGCCTTCATTGTGCTTACTGCCATTATGGAATAATGCGTCTTATTGGGAAAGAGAGTGATTATTTCTGTGGAATCTTGATCAGTCAGATACTATAATAACACTGATACTTTGTGAATCATTTCAGATTTCAGAGAGCTACGCCTTCCTACCAAGAGAAGCAGTTACACGGTTTCTAATGAGCTGTTCCGAGTGCCAGAAAAGAATGCACTTGAACCCAGATGGAACTGATCACAAAGGTAGCCACAGTACCCAATAGAGAGATTTGAAGTAGTGTTTCTTCATAATATCAATTTGTACCTCACATTTTATAAAAATGTAGATGATAGAAACAGTTCAACAAGTCATATCATCTCATTTATTTAAGAGCAGTGGATCCTAACTTACAAAGTAATTCAGGGTCCATTCCTAGAAGGTAGTTTTGTTTATGCAAGTAAGTTTTTGATAATAATCTTTTGTTTGGTGTTATTTCATGGAATTTTAGCTATACCCAGCAAGAAAGTCCAACATTATTAATAACCTTTCACATCTATGGAATCCTTATTTCCAGAAGTAATAGCATAATTTGACTTTCCATTCATTGAAATTATACAAATAAGTTACCTATGAGGTTAATCTTTCCGTGTGCTGGAATGTAGTCTATCTCCTAAATGAAATTAAGAATTACAATATAATTTCCTTTGACTCCTAGTAATTTACATATAAAACAGCTGTTTACTGAAAGATTGTTTTGTTGTTTTTTAAGACAAGGTTTCTCTGTGTAGCTGGCCTCGAACTCACAGAGATCTGTTTGCCTCTGCCTCCAAACTGCTGGATTAAAGGCATGTGCCACCACCATCTAACTTCACTAAAAGATTTTTAAATGATTAATCAGCATACTAGTTTTATTTATTGTTATTCAGGTTACTTAAGTCACTCTACAGTAAGAAACAGTGGAGTTGTCCAGTCTTTGAAATTGGGCCAACATAATTTGTAGAAATTTGCATGTTATATTTGTATAATTCATCTACAGTGCTTTCATCTTTTTTAATCATTAATTGCTGAAGAGTATATTTTAATTAGACATATCGATTCACTCTGAAGGTGCAGCTCAAATAGAGTGTTACATTCATCATGGATTTAAAATGTTCTGTTGCAGATAATGGCAAGCCTCCTACATTGGTGACCAGCATGATTGACTACAATATGCCAATCACGATGGCATACATGAAGCACATGAAACTGCAGTTGCTAAACTCACAGCAAGATGAGGTAAACCAGAAACATCTGTGATTGCATTATACATATTGGCGACAAAGCTCTAGTCCCATGACTATGGGGTTGCTCATGGTGCCACTTGAAGACTTTAATTTATATTGTTAATGAGAATAAATGTCAGGACCTCACTGATTCAGAAAAGGTGCAGACGTGCCACAGCCTTGGATACAGAGTCTTTGGATGAATTCATCTTCCTTAGTGCTATGTGAGAAAGATTCCTTTTTTCTCACTAAGTCACCACCAAGGAGGCAGACTTGGTGAAGAGCTAGGAAGTCCTGAGCATCCTTACCAGAGAGGAGACAAGGGCAGAGAACCTCTGAAACTGTCTTCTCTGAGAAACTGAAAAATCAATTCAAGATGACTTCCAGTATAACCATTTCCCTACCGGTCACATATATACCTTTTTAAGTCATGTTTCCCCATGAATTATTACTTAGTAATCTTTTTGTTTACACATCTTAATTTTTGGGAGATAATTTGTCACAACTCATTTTAATTATTGATATTTTCATGTTTCAAATTATTGTATTTTATTTGAATCTAGCAAAGTACTCTCATATGTCAGACATCAAAGATATGCTTGTTTGATATTTTCTAGAACTCTAGTTCTATTTTGACAAAAGAATTTTAAATGTGTATGTGTATGTTTATGTGTATGTGTGTGACTGTGTATGTGTGTGTGTGTGTGTATGTGTGTAATAGTTTGTGTGTTTATCTCTGTGTTTTCGAGTTTACACATGTCTATATGTGTTTATAGGTATATATGTGTGTTTGTGTGTGTATCTAGGTGAGTGCCTGTGTGTGTATACTCATATTCATAAATAAGCAAAGATAATCGACACATTGTGAATTTAGCAAATCCTCACTAACTAGTCCCCATTAACTAGAAGAGATAGTCAGATTATCAGTGTTGGACATAGACCTTCAGACTAATACCTTTCCTCTTTGAACTTTCCTTATAGCAGGAAATGTGGTTAAATATTTACTTTTAAAATACTACATGCAAGCTTATTAACACTAATTTTTTTGGCTACATTGTTCATAAAATTTAAACCCATCTTTTTGTTTTTCTCTGTACATGACAAAGTTTTAATCTTGAAATTGTAACATTACTTATCTCCACAGATTTGGGGTTCACTTTCTAATTATATCTGTGAAGTGGCCATATTGCATTAAATATTACCAGATGGCCAACAATAAATGATTGAGATAATGGTAATAAAGCCATTATACTAAAGACCTCAAAGCTAGATTTTTAAAATGTGTCTGTTATTAAGATTGAAGGAACTTACACACTAGTCATTGCAGAGTTGAGAAATAATAATGTCTCATAGAAAATCTAAAGCTGTCAAATTATTTTCAGGAAGCTAATTTGGACCTTGATAAGCTTATTTCTATTCCCCAATTATGATCAGCTTTGTGCCAGCCACACAGCCCTCATATTCTGAGTCCTTATCACTCTAAAGCATAATACATGTTTGAACTAAAAAGCCAAGCCTTTAAAATTATAATTAGACAAATTATCCTTATTATCACAGTTTGAAATTATTAAATTGGATACATACTGTTTAAAAATATTAAAAGAAATTACTTGTCATTAGAGTCATTAGAAAATTTTAGAAAAATGTACTACAGATTTGAGAAGTTGAATAATATAAGTCATTCTGAACTGAAATTCAAAGTAAATCTTTATTATAAGTTGTATTTTAATATAAATAAGAATTAATCCAATAAACTCACCAATATTTATCGAGTACCTCTTTGTTACTCTTTGAAATAAAATTAACAAAAAATCCTGTATTTATGAAGCAGATCTTGCAGTGAAAGGAAAACACAGTAAAGAAAGTAAACCGTAATTCTCAGCAAGTAAAACGATGTTTAAATTCTATTAAAAGAAGAAAGGTCAAAAGGTAATCTGTGCGTTGCAAGTCAGTTATAAAGAACTCACCTCCTGCATGTGAAATCTTGGGTTCAATGCCAAGTACCCCAAAAGTGAATAATTGGGTGAACAGAATAAAGAGAATAAAAATGTGGATGACATTATTTCAGAAAAATGGAAAGAAATGAAGTGTGTTGTTAATTAATTCTATTGCTGTGATAAAACACCATGACCAAGGCAACTTGTAGAAGAAAGTTCCTTTTGGCATTTAGTTTCAGAGGATTGGAATCTATGATGGCTGACTAAGTTAAGGAAGGGCAGGAAGCTGAGGGATCCCATCTTGAATTACAAGCACCAAGCAGAGTGTGTGGAGGGAATGGCATGTGGCTTTGAAACCTAATACATTGCCCCCAATTATATACTTCCACTAGTAAGCCATACCTCCCAAACCTGCAAGACCAGTGCAAGTGGGAACTATGTATTCATAGA
The DNA here is from genome assembly GCF_943737965.1 of Phodopus roborovskii. Classification (NCBI taxonomy): domain Eukaryota; kingdom Metazoa; phylum Chordata; class Mammalia; order Rodentia; family Cricetidae; genus Phodopus; species Phodopus roborovskii. The sequence goes on along the minus strand of NW_026126563.1, from coordinate 22,355,372 downwards.
AGTCTATGGAAGACTTTCTGATTCAAGCTACCACAATCTTCTTCTTGGCCCCTATTGGCTCATGTCCATATCATAATGTAAAATACATGCAATCTAACACCCACAGTCCTCATAGTTTTTCAGTCTCAAAATGGTTTATATGTCCAAAGTCTCTTCTACAACTCATGAGAATCACTTAACCGCTAGTTCTGGCAAAAGAAAACAAAACAAATCAGGTAATTATATAATACTAGCTTTTATTGATACAGAATAAATATTACCAGAGGGAAGAAATCTGCACATACTGGACCAAAGCAAGCTGGAATTTAGTAGGGAAAACCTAAATCCTGCAGTTCCGTGTCCAATATTAAAGGACTTAGATTGCTCTGTCCTCCAAGTTTTGCTGTCTACAACACCCTTTTCCTTTCTGAGTAGTGAGAATTTGTTTTAGATAGTGCAAGGTGAATGGTAATGGAGATTTTTAGAAATATTCCTCTGTCTACTGACAGTTCTTTTGTGATAAAGAAAGCAAGAGCAAAGTTGTTGGAGAAGCTGTTAGAAGTTTAAGAAAAAAATGGAAAAGTTGAATTTTGATAGTGAAGAGTGAGGATATTTGACTCATGATCAGATAATTTTATAAAATAATTTAAATGAATGCACATGATTGTGTTCATTTGTGTGGGGGCATGGGTATAGTGAGGGAAAAGTAAAACCAATTATTTGAATATTATTAAAAATGAGGTCATATAAAGGACTTTAGACATGTTATGGAATCTTGGTCATTAGAGAGCTGGTGATGTAGCCACAGGTCGCTGAAAAGGTGTTAGAAATAATTGATTATAAACTGCAGTGAGATGTATTAAAGGGAGTGATACAGAAAATTTGAGATGCCATATAAATTGGGATTTCCTAGTGGACACTTCCAGTCCAATGGTAACATAGATGATCCTGGTGAAACTATGTGGGTCACAAAATGAAAACCAAAGTCATGGAGATTATATATTTGTAGTTTTTGGTGATGAATGTATGGTCAATGATTATGGGATAAACTTGGCTTTAAAAGTTGGAGAGTATGATCATTAAAGAACCCATCATGAAAGTGAAGATCAAGTAACTGATATAGCCACAGGTTACAGTGTGATGAAATCTAAAAAGAAGTCAGGAAAAGAAAGGATGGAGCTGCAGAAAGAAGCATGGTTGCCCCGGACAGAGTGTAGGGCTCTTTGCTATAGTTTTGGTAAATGTTTTATACATTTAAAATGAAAGCCTTGGAAAGCACGGTAACAGGACATCTGCAATGAGAGTTTCATGGAGTGGTTTAGAGGGAGGAAAGGGAAAGGAGAAATATTATAATTTATGATCTCAAAAATTAAATAGTATACTATTCTTTGTGTTTTAATTGTTTGTACTTGACATTTTTGCCAAATTAGCCATTTTGTAAACATTTATGTGACCTGACTTTTACTGAGAGTTTTACACATGTTATATAGAACTCCTCTTTCATCTATCTGTCTGTCTGCCTGTCTGTATGTCTATCCATCCATGCATCCATCCATCCATCCATCCATCTGTCTAACTATCGTCTTCAATATATATATCATCTTTATTCATAAAATATGTTAATTCCGTGTTCTATATTAAGTTCGTTGAATCTGTAATACATCTTTGTTTATTATTGAGTCCATCCTGTTTGTTGATGAAAAATTTTCACTGCATTATAAGATCTGTGCTTACACTATTTTACAGAAGCATTTTGTTTATTGTACAACTTACATTTTTCTTTCCACCATGTTTTATCATCACCTCTTTTATGATAAATTCATTAAGACGCGCATTTTTATTTTAATGCTCAGGCTAATTCCTAAATTACCTCCAATAAAACACATTATTCTACCTTTAAAATGGTAATGTGAATAATGTTGTTTGAACATCCAAAATTCTTAACATTTCTAAAAGGGAGAAATAATTCCATCATTTATTGTTCCAACCATTTATCAGTATGCACCACATTTTACAGAGTCTGGTAATAATTTACAAACTGGCTAACTTCTCATTGACCACAGAGACAGTTAAATTTTATGGTGCCTTATGATATTTTTAAACAATTTCAGGATGAAAGTTCGATAGAAAGTGATGAGTTTGATATGAGTGATTCAACACGGATGTCAGCTGTGAACTCTGACCTCAGCTCAAATCTGGAAGAAAGAATGCAAAGTCCCCAGACTCTCCATGGCCAGCCAGACGGTAAGCCTTTGACACTGAACAAATGAAAAAACAAAGCATTGAGGGCAAGCAATGAGTAAGAATCTATTAAAATCAGAACCACCTCTTCACTCTTGTGTCCATTTTTAAAAATCTGTTTCTATGGAGACGTTTTCTGGGCACTCAGGTTATGTCATCCACTTTATTATTTTTAGATTTAAGTACTCTTTTCAAAATGTAAGTGTTAGACTGATTTATAAAAAGATGTTAGTTATAAAATCCAAGCACATCACTGTTTTGCTCCTCAAATATAAAATGTGCTATAGGAGTGCCGTTGGATATCTATGATGTTGCTTTCTGGCTTTGGTTCCTTATGTCATCATTTATTTTTGAACAAATGAAGAGTTTAAAGATTATTAAATTTTTGTTGACCTAACAGATAGTCCCAAATATAAAGGATCATATATTAAAGGACAATCTCATCAAAGGGATATTGTAGGAAGAAATTACTGTGATCCTGACCTCCTTTCTTGCCTGAAGCAAGGAAGCAATGACTATCATTTTCTATTCCAGAATCTCAGAAAGATTCATAGGTCCTCCCACTGTTGTTAAAGAAATAAAAAACTCTTTGTATATTTTTGTCACTGTGAATTTATAATTTGATGCAAGTGAGTATGATAATAGGTATAAAATAGAAACCAGAGAATTTCATTAAAATTCAATCATATATCAATTTGCATGGTTCTTTTGACTGGTATGTTTTTTCACTGCATTAGTACATAGTAAAAAAAAGCTATTATTTTTGTTTGTTTGTTTGTTTTGGGGGTTTTGTTGTTTTTTGCTTGTTTGTTTTTCCTGAAACTTGACACTAAAAGATAGTTTTAAAAGTTGCCAGTATTTCAGGCTGATTCTTCATTCAGTGTGCACTAGCAGGCTTAAGATATCCCTAGTGTTCAATACACTAATGCCCTCTGGATGGGGTCCTTCTATTTTCCTCATTTTAGAAGAGTCTATGTGGAGTGGAAGTCACATCATTTTGATTTATAAGAAAAAGATAAGAAGGCTATGAGTGACTTCACGATTATGACTGACTTGCTATACAGTAGAACAGCTGTTCAGCAGAAAGTATTTTATTTAGGAACACTATAAGGAAATTGTCACTTTAATATAAAGTAAATAGATATTCCTCACATGTTAATGGTGTCAGCATCACAAAATAACTGTTAAGTGTATATCAGTTATTATATATGTCAGTTATTATGTATATGTATATACATTATAATCAATTAAACTTGCCTTTTTATATACTCATTCTGTTCATATGTAATTTAAGAGAATATGGAGAATGTACATTTCAGGGCAATGACTTTAATCATGAAAACTCATTGTTTTCTTGTAGATCTTTGGCTAGGGCACAACACATGTGATGAAAATCTATACTGACTTAATAAGATGCCATGGAACAACTTCCAATATTGTCTGCTGAGTGTTCATGCCTGATGCACACGAACATTGGTTAGCTCTTACCCAGCATCCTTGTAACCCCCCTCTTAGACATTGGGAGCTCCCCTAACAATCAATGTCCATTGAGATTTCCTGGGAATCACTTCTCCATCTAATATTGAGAGGTTTTCCCATCCTCATATATTATTTGGATCATGACCGGGAAGTAAGATAGTGAGATCTTAGCTTTCCCATCATCTTGATGTCTCTGGGCCACTTTCTGCTCACAGATGTTAGGTGTATTCCTTAATCCTCAGCAAATGTAATCATGTTACTTTCAAAAACATTTGAATCCACATGAATCCCGGTTTTCTTTTTCAAGACCTGGTATCTATAAAAGGACATCTGCTAAAGACCCACCTCTGTCTATCCATGCCCTAATTGTTAACATTATTCAGATAATTTATTACCATGTGAAACTATATTATTTTCTCATTTGTTATCCTTTTCTCTTCAATATTGCAAGAATTATTAATTCATAAGTCTTCTCAAACTATGAGTTTCCTGTCATGTGCTCCATTTCAGATAGTTCTTACATATTCTGTCATTTAAATAATTAAGGTATAGCTTTCCAAGGTAATTATGGTTTGTAAAATGAGTTTTACATATTTTCTTTCTTCTTCCCTAGTAATGTATTCTCCTAAGTAATCCATGCTACCACCACACTGTGTATTTCCTAATACCCCTTTATGCATATGTGCAAGTGCACACACACAAACACCCATAATATTTGTACTATTTTATCATACTTGTTTTATAATTATGGTGTGCTCTTTATCCTATGCCATTCACACCCAATTATCCTTCTTTTACAAGTAAAATATATGTGTGTGTGTTTGTGTTGTGGCATGTGTCTATAAAATATTGTGTGTGCAGACACATACATGTATCTTTGTATGTAATGGTGAGGAAACAAATAAGTAAAATGTTTCAAGGCATAGCCCCAAATTTAATCCAAGGTACAAAATAAAGAAATTAAAGTTATCTGTCTAACCTGTATGCTCTTTACAAATAAAAACTTTTAGTAATAACATTTTAAATATCTGTATCTTGTTAAAATAACTGGAATGTTTTAAGTACTAAGTCAAGCTTAGCTTGGGATATGTTACTGTCTTGTGGATGCTGTACATTGGTCATCAGAGTGTGTGAGAAGGTAAAGGCTTGGGATGTAGCCTATCTAATTTTGGGCAGACTCCTACTGTGGGCCCAGCATAGAATTCAGGGGGCAGAGTTTCTCCATGATTCTCATAAGGAGAATTTCTAGGTGTTCTTCCAGCTACTGACTACATGGTCATTTCACGTTTCCCCCTAGAGAGAAGTGTGGCATCCCCAGATATGACAAAGGTGTCCTTGGTGGGCAGGGTTGCAAGCAATTCCACAGTTACAAACAACTAGATTAGGCAAGAAAGAAGAGCCTGTGAAAGACAGAAGCTGGCCATTGAGGAGAAACCAAGGGATAACTTTTAAATAGAAGTCTGAGAAAAGAGTAGGAAGTGTGACACAGTAGACATATATGAGGAATGTTCTATGATTATGCTGTTCCATATGGTGGTCACTGTCCATACAGTGGGCTCAACATACAGATAGTTTTCAATATCAATAGCATATAATTTAACTTTAAATGACTGCACATGATACCAGACAGTGCAAGAGTAATATTTTATTGTTAGGGAGTGCTCTCCTCTGTCTGTACCAATAAGTCAGATATTTCAAAAATGTTAGGAGAAATTGTGGATAAACTCCTATTTTAATTATTGGTCAAACTTCCATTTTTTTTTGTATCTGAGATCTTTTATTGTCCTCGTATTTTTGCGTATTATTTCATGCTTACAGGGTTTCATGCAGTCCAGGCTGGCCTCAAATTCCTCATCCTCCTGTCTTGTCCTCACTATGACCATCTGAAACACAAACAGTGTGATTTCTAAAATCTGAACAAATAAAATTTTTTAAAGTTAGAGTAAAACATTCTATTTTTCTTTAGCATCCATTTGGAAGTATTTGCTAAAGAGACTAAAGTGGATGTTGTGGGTTTTTGAAATTCCTAAAATTGTAACATAGGCACCATATAAAATGGAGAATTAAAATTAAAGTCTTTCTTTTCTGTTTTCATTTGACTACTGTTACAAAAGATTTGTATTCTAGTCATCAGATTCTGGTATATTGGGGAAATGCAGGAAAATGCTTTGTGCAGGGTTAGATAATTAAGCAAAGGTCAAGAAGACAGACTGAATGAAGAATTTATGAGAGAGGTATTTAAAAATCAGCATAGAATTGTTTTGGGTTTTTTTTTTTTTTTTTTTGGCTTATTGCAGTTCATTTTGCTTCCCTCACTCAGCAAAAGCATAAAGATAAGAAATAATAGTTCCTATCTAAAAATAAAACCAAAACTATAAGAAATACTTAAAAAACAGTTTTTGCACAGGAAGCATTTTACCCTTAATTTTGGTTTCATGAAACCATATTGTCAATGTTTAAATGGTTTAATAGGCTTAAAAGAATATCTTTGGATTAAATTCACATAAAGGCTCTGCTTGCATTTGAGTTTGTTTAAACCGAGGAAGCATGTGATCTTCAGTGTAGATTTGGAGGCTAGAGAGCTTGTTAGGAATACAACTTGCCATGCAGTGGCTGAGGCCACTGACAGACCACAGCTGCTTGGATTTTGAACTGCCTGTTTGTTACTTTTCATGCTATGGCATCTATTTAAATAGATCCCAGGGGAAAAGGCCACTTGCTATGTTCTCACCTTTACATCTCGGGTCCTAGAATTCCTTAAGTTCCAAATAGTCTTTCCTCCTCTGAGTGGTTGAATTGCCACCAGATGCCTGCAGTATCTGACACTTTTTTTTCTGCAGTTGCCTGGGACAGGATAGCTGGCCAGACTGTCTGCCCTAGGAGCAGACTTAAGCTTTGGTTTAATGGTGCATTGGATTGTCTTTGGTAGGGTCAATTGTGTTCAACAAAACAATCTACTTGGTTTTCTAAATTAAATAATATACAGTAAACTACTTCTGATATATTTTGTAAGAGGATATCTGCACCTGATTTAACTCAAAAACGTTCACTTCAGATTTCTCTCTTTCTGTAGTCACAGTGAGCTGTTTCTTCCTCTTAAACAAGATAAAAAGGATGTCAAAGGAAGCTGAGACACATCCTTATAAATATCTGCTCTTCATATTAATCAGCTTTAAAACCAAAGGTTTACAAAGAATATGTCTATTCTTACACTTTTCTATTATTGGGTAGTAACTTCATGTACATGGTGTCCTTGGATAGCTAGTCAGGGCTATGACTGCAGCCATTCAGCTCAACCAATGTAGCAAATAAGAGAATTTTTTTCCTAGGCAAATTGGGTTTTGTGTTGTGTTTGGTATAGTCTTGCAGGGCACATCCTAAAAAATGCGTCACTAAGTGCTTGTACCACTGTGTGAACATTAGTGTGCTTCCATGTCACTGAAGAAGGTGTTGTTATGGGAACACGATTACACATATGATCACTCTGCCATCTACTGAAGGCTATGTGGCTCATGACTACTTCATTATTGCACAAACAACTTAGTAACAGTATCTGTGTGCCAAGCACACGCCTGTGGAAATGCCTAGAAAAAGCAGAGGTAAAAGCACATGCAGATTGAGTTTTCAACAGTCACTTCAACATATACCCAAATTTATCTTTTAAAGCATATATACTATTTAAGATTTTTACTCAAGAATACATTTGATAATTCTGTTAGCATTTAGAAATTCATGATTCATTCACTCGAATTAATATTTCCTATTTCATTGTAATATGTGCCTTTTAGAATTGCTTTGATATATTCAAACTGGTCATGTTATTTTCTTTTGAAACATTACATTAGAATTTAGTGGCTAATCCAAATACAAACATTGTACTGTAAAGTACACATGCAATTGTATATACATATGTATGATCTTGCAACAAGCATGGTTAATTATAATAAATTGGGATGTGAGTCAATATCTATGTCACTACTAAGAGTATGTATTTTTTTAACTAGGAATATTCACTTCAGAAATAAAATTAAATTCTTGTACAAACACATTATGTTAAGTATGGTAGCCTAAATCTGTTGTCTCAGCATTCAGGAGACTGAGATTAGAAACATCTAGGCTTTAAGACCAGTCCAGGCTACAGTGAAACCTTATCCCATCAAGTAAATAGATGAAATCGGCTTTATTCCTTATTGAAGGAGTTAGTTTTATCATTGTGGTAACAATACCACAGGATAGATATCTCTTACAGTTTTAGAATGGATACAGTCTACCCTGGTGAGATAGGTATGGTAGCTGGAGAGAGCTGGTCAAAGACATGAATTCTGATGTTCACTTCCTTTTTCCTGTTTAATCGGTCCAGGACTCCAGCCCAAGGGTGTTGCTACTCATATTCTGAAAGGTTCTTTCTTCTTAAGTTAAACATTTCTGAAATTACTCACAGTGACCCACTCAGAGGTTTGTCTCCATGGTGATTCTAAATTTAGTAAAGCTGACCATGAAGATTAACAGTTATACCTTGTGTTCTTTATGTCCAAGTTATTATGGGAATGAAACATCTGGATAATTTTCAGGATCTAGTGTTTCTTATTCCTGTCTTCTGAATAGAAAACACAGTTTATGAAGCTATTCTTCTGAGTAAATATTTGGGAGACAGCTTCTGAGATTTCAAAGTCTCTTACTTTGAATACTCTCAAACTAAAACTGAAAAAGTCCACTTTTGTTCTGTAAGGCCTTGTTAGATGAGAATAATTTCAACAAGTATCTCAGAATCTAGACTGGAATTGCTACTGTGGCAGTATTTGGGTACTTCTTATAGTAACACACTAATAAGAGAACTTCCCCCAAATAATAATGTAGAATTATAGCCTTAAAATGTATTCTTAAGAAAACTATTTAAATACTTTATATTATTTGTTTTCAGCTTTTCCTTTTTCTATAGTTAACAGTGTTTGAGTCAATTTGCTTCTATAGTGGGAATTTCTGCCTCCCTCAGAGACATATATTACAAAGAATACAGCCCAAATAGGATGATTGCTTTAGTGTTGGGTAGTCAAAAAGGTATAATTCGAAAAATCACTGTTTGGATTGTGGACAAGATTAAGTGGCAAGAAGTATAATCATTTCCATCCAATCCACATGTAGATTAAATCCTAGAGTGGTTAGATAATATAAATTAAACATAACATGTCAGAACTACATGAAATTGTCCCATTCCATTTTTTCATCTAAAAAGATCTAAAGTAACCTGACCATTAAAAATGGGGAGAGAGGGAGGGAGGGAAAGAAGAAGGAGAGAGGGAGGGAGGGAACTGGGATCTATATGTAAAATAAGAAAAAATAATTATAATAAAAATAAAAGAAACAGAAAAAATCAATCAAATAGTATTTGAAATTTAGCGCCTTTCTATTTCAGTTAACAGTAATACCTATACAAATATAATGATAATAGCCATGGGGAAGTATGAATGGTGTATATTAAAAATAGACTGCTTGAATTGTGTGATGAAGCAGTAAGAAGAGAGATTTTGGATAGGGCCCATATTTTCTTCTATCCCAATGTTGACTGCTGAACTGGCAGCATACAACTGCTGCATTACAAATTTATCTTAAAATTTACAGATTGATGAGCTACCATGCACATCCTTATGAGGGATATCAAGGGAGATCATGTGAGAGCCAATGCTTCCATCTGTACTTCTTTCCACTTTTCCATAGCTGCACTTAAATTCCACAATGGCGGTCATGTCAAGTGCAAAGCTTGTATCCAAATGCTATTCTGTTTAGCACTTCCTAAGTTTATTTCTGAATGAGAGTTCATGTGAGGCTGTGCAGGGTTCAGCTCTGTCCTTTCTTATGACAGTTTCCATGGGTTCCTTTATAATTTGTGGAAATTCCTATATAATGAACTAGGAAATGTTCAGCATGGGATTATTTGCTAAAATTTGTCCACATTGAATGTAATTTAAGAATACATATATAGAAATGACATTTAACTATTCAGTGTTTATATGTAATCCTCTTTTACTGTTCAATGGATATGTAAGTAACATTTTAGTAAAAATAGGCTCCTGACTAAAATTGCATCAATTTGGCTAAATATGGTAGTCTTGTGTAAATTTTAAGGCATATAAACCAACAATAAATGCATGTACTGCTCAACATTTAATTTAGTTGGGAAATCTAATAAAACATGTTTTTAATAAAAATGATATAAAGCTATACTTAGTGGGAAATTAAATTTAGTGGTTAATTTTTTATGATGTGGAGTTTTAATTAGAAAACCTATTAAAAGTGTTTTTAGTCTGAATGTCAAATTCTCCAGAGAGTCTCCTGCCTATGTAAGTCTGATTGTTTTCTTTGTATTAAAAATTTTTTTTACTTAACAATTTTGGGATTTTCTAGAAGTTTCATCTGAACTAAACATTTTTTTCAAAAATAAATGTAATAAAATTAACTTTTTAATGAAACCTGTTCACAAATGTGGTTTTGTTTTCCATGTTTAAATCCAAAACATTACTGGATTTAAAATACCTGAAAATATAACAATGCTACTATTTTATTCTCATCAAGTTCCTTTAATACCAAACTGAAATCATTTACTTAATGAATTCATTTAATTAATTTTTGAGTTACAGTTGTTAAATTAATAAAGCTTTTAGTATGTACTTTTAATGGCAATTGATCTACAAATATCAGATCATAATTTTCAGAAATATAAATGAACTATAAGAAATATAAAAAGAAGAGGCAATTAGAAAGCAATTTACTGTGAATTATAAGGAATTTTGATTCTTAAATCCTTTAGCTATATTTGTATATGTATACTTGTATGCACATGTATATTTAATCATTTGAAATTCCTCATAAATTGTAGTTATGATTCTGATAGCAGAAGGAAGAAAAATTTTGGCTTACATCTAAATCCTAAATTTTTTTTTTTTAAAAAAGGCTTCTACATTTACTTAAAATGCATTTCCAAGGTTATTACATTTGTTGTTCATGAAGAATTGCAATGTTATGAAGTCTGTTTTCTTTGCCCAAGCTAAATCTCTTCCTCTTAGCATCTCATTCCTATTATATAAGTGGTTTTCATATAAGTAAGTACTCAAAGAGTTTCCTTGTACTTTCACCAGAATTTAGGATCCAGCCAAACCTCAAAGGCTAGCCCCTTTTAGCAGGATCCTGCTTCTCTAACTCAGGGGGCCAGGCTTAAGACCAAGCTTGATTTGACACCGCTGCTTAAGTCAGCACAATATGTCAAATGACTTGGGAATTTTGCTTCCAGCCAAGTTATTGTGAGATACTGTACTTGAGGTTTGCCAGTATTTTCCTGACATGTTCCAGTCTGTGAATGACTGCATGAGTCACTACCTTGGGAGATGACAGAATCCTGTTAAAACTAACAAGTAGATCAAGACCTTTATAGTCTACATATTAAGTCATGTGTGTCTCCCAATGCTTTTATTAGGTGTGTGTGTGTGTGTGTGTGTGTGTGTGTGTGTGTGTGTGTGTGTGTGTGTGCACGCGCGTACGCTTCTGTATTAAGAGGTTCTGGCTATATACCAATGTCTAGCCTATAAATTGCTCTGTATCCCAGGCTACCCTCAAACTAGAGGTGATCCTCCTGTCTTGGCATGCCAGTAGCTATGATTATGATTATTCATGAACTACCATGCTTGGCTTACTCAAATACATTTTGAGCCTGTCTAAACTCATTCTCTGAGCCTTATTGAAACATGAGAACCACCTGGGTTTCCCTTACATCATTGTCTTGAGCAACAATTTTCTTTGCTCTAGTTTTTATTTAATTGGTGTGAATACCACACAACCATTTTTATAAACTTTCATAGACAGTCAAATTAATGCTGTATTTCTTTTCCATTTTTTGTGCTCATTTGTATCATCTAGCTACTATTAAAGAAAAGAAGAAAAGCAAAACAGTTTGACTCCTTAGGAAACTCAACAACTCAGTAAGTTCAGTATTGAATAGGGTTATGAAGCTAGAGTTATATGACAGCTGGGTAAACAGATAAATCAGCTACATCATAAAGCTAAATTGACCATAAAACTTTATTTACTGGGTTGATAAGAATCATAGTAAGATTGTGGGTTGATAAAAAGAAAGGACAGCTGGAGGGTACTGAAGAAAGGGATTGAAAGGGTAGTTCATTGTTTTATTATAAAATTGTAGTATAATTATTTGCTTATCAGTCTCCCTTCACTATCTCACTGGGTGTGCTCTGGGGCCAAGAAAGAAACCTATCTTATTCATTTTTGTATATTCACTTTGAGACATCTGGAAAAATAAGCTCATTTCTGGACTGAAACTGTGCTGTGATGTTTCTTCCCTGTCTGCTTGTCTCTGTAGTCAGAAAAATTCCATTTTTATTTGGTTTCTTATGACCACATGTTTAGTGATGTGTGTTTTCTTGTTTTCTTGCCTCTCAGGTCCACAATGAAACAGTAAAGTTGTGTGATCTTAAACTGAGCTCTTTAAGAAGACAGTGAAGAAATTTAACAATCAATTTACTAATGATAATTTGTGAAATTGTTACTTTTAATATCCACTTTTAATTATCCACATTAGTATTTATAAACATCATACACATTCATCACTTATTTGTTTGCCCAGCTGTCATACAACCTTAGCTTCATAACCCTATTCAACACTGAACTTACTGAGTTGTTGAGTGAATAAATTTAAAGCTCTTTAGACTATAACCTAAAGGATTATGGAATGGTGCTTATCACCATCCTTGTCCCAGCTCATCTGGGAGCCATCTAAGCAGCTATATTGCACACACGAAGAGTTCTTAGAAAGCCAGGAAACTGCTTAAAGGACAGACAATGTTTTTCCTGCAAAAGTGAATCAGGGCCCCTGCCTTCTTTTTCTGCTACCCACCATGCACTGGTGAAAAGAATGTGATCAAAACTTACAGGCAGGAGGAAACCTCACAGTGTCTCAAGAATATTGATAAAGGCACACCTTTCTTCCTCTTTTGCAACACACTTACCCATTGGGTCTTGAATGTAACACGTAACTACATGTTAGCTTTTCAGATAGTTCAAGGAGTTAGACCACAGCCCTTAGCTGTATTGATTATAGCCTCCCAGCAATGCAGAAAAACCACGTTGGAGAAACCAATGACTAAGGCTACTCACCCCATGTTGGACAGCAGGCAGAGTAAAGTGAACACAGGAAAAGTCAAGGGACATGCTACCATGTTTGCCACAAACACATGCCATCAGCGATCATCTGGAAGTGCCTCCACAGACATGCCCAGTGGTGCACATCACTAAACTCCCTGGCATCTCCCAGTTCCTACCAGTTGACAATCAAGACAAAGCTTCAGGAATGGGCATGTATTTGTAGATTTGTGTGCAGTGAGTAATGAGAGCAGAGTGAGTAGAGGAAGCTAGGATGACAGGAAGAAGTAGAAGTAGGAAAGAGAAGGAATAGGAGGATGAGAAGTGGAAGAGGAGAGGAGGAGGGAATGGAGTGAGAAAGAGACAATTGCGAAGAGAACCATTTCAACAATAATGATTACTTTCAAGTCTCCCAAAAGGAAAAAAAAATCCATTCTTACTCTTTTTTTTTTTTTTTTTTTTTTTTTTTTTTTGGACTTCATAAAATTGCCTCATTATCTGTTTGGTGACCTGAAATGTCAGGATATCTTCCAGAATTTTGAAGTTTTCTTTTTTTTTTTTTTTTTTTTTTTTTTTTGTAAATTCACTATATTCAACTAGTCTCTCAGCACAGGGATTTATTTTATTAATGTATTCTTACTTTGTGATTACAAAAGCTTGGAGGATCTCAACTCATCAAGGCTTGGCTTTGTCCTTATCCAAATCTATGTCAACACAGCCAGGGAAATGAAAGCAGAATTCTCCATACAGTGGAGCTGGTGTACTAAATTCTTATCCTAATGTCCTGATGTAGTCTGAAAGACTGTACATGATCTTGTAATGCATGCCAATAACATTAGTACCTTATTCTTCTAAATTTCCATGTGCACAAGTCTTTTAGAGTCAGAAAAATATCTCTAAACTCTCCAACTGTGTAACTATAAAGTCAGATTATTTTAAAGTTACTTCTAACAGACAATGGGCATAGACGATGGAAGCTAGCCTTTCTTAATTGTTTATTACATGCCACATATGGGTTACAGAATTAACTTGGTAAATTTGCTACAAACATACAAAGAAACTGTTATTTTCCTGTTACAGATGAGGAAACCCAAGCTCATTAATTAAACTATTATCTAAACTATCATCTCCACAACTTGGAAGTGCTAGAAGCATGGTTAGAGTACAAGCATTCAGTTTTTGGAGCCTCTGATATTAGATGTGAGTTTCTATGGCCTCATGCTCTCTCCATTGCTATTCCACTCATTGTACTCTGCAGCTTGTCCTTGCCTCCAAGGTTTACACCATGCAGGCTCAGTCATTACCTGAAAATATAATTGATGCTCCAATATTTTCATGTAGCTTATGCTTTTGAATCCACCTATAAAATAACTTCCTTTGAATGATTTTATTTCATACCCTCCTACTTCACAGCTGCACCCTTTTTATTTTACACTGCATGCAGATCATTCAGTGTTATTCCTAGTTGTTAAAAACTATTGATTCTGGGTAGTTTTCCAAATCGGGAGAAACAAACTTTGAATTCTATTCATTTCAATAAGATCTCTTGACAATAATTACTTTGTGTTTAAAATTCCTATTTCTTTTTATCTGTTAACAGTGTAATTGACTTCTGACAATTCTTTCATTCATCTCTATTCTTCCCCTGTGTAGAAAGGACAATAAGAAATTGTGACTGGCTTCCTCTATTGCTTTCATTGTTTTGAATCTACTCATTTCATTTTACTATGCTTTATTCTAAATAATGGGGCCATCCTGACTTTGGTAGAAGGTAGAATAAAAACACTTTCATTCATGACTATCTATCTACTCATGCCAATAGTGATTTACATTATCTCATAAGTCTTTTATGTTATAACATTTTGGAGCTTTGCTTCACATAAAATAACAATAAAATACATTTTGAAGAGTACCATTTTCCTACACAAAGCATCAAAGAGCTGCTTAATGTATTAGCCATGCAAATATGGTGCCCTAAAATAAATATAACCATAGTTGTCTACAGATATAAGAAGCATCTTAAAAAGAGTTCTAAATTGTATGTAAATAGAAATTATCCAGGGTATAATTTTTCTATCTGAGTAGACCTGGATGATAATAGGGTACTCGATACCAAAGCAAACTGAAAATAACGCAAAACAACAAATTTCAACAGAAACATAATGAGGTTAATTGTATCTGTGAACAGGAAAGGAAACTGCACAGTAAACTTCATTAAATGCTTACAGGACACAGGCTTTTGGGATGTGTTTGGTGAACTGAGAAGTTAGCTGTTTACCACTTGCAGTCACTACTTATCAGTCACCACATATTTTTGTCTGATATTTGTAAATAGTATCTAACCCTCCCTGGGTTATATAGCTTGTCAACTACCCATCTGTAAACATGACACTGCCTGTATCTTATATCCATGGATAAATGAACAGTCCCTAATTATTACAATGTAATAAAAGATGCTATTCTAGGCAAGAACAATTTTATAAAGTAGATATTTTGACCTTTTCTTTGAAAATAATTTTTTTGACCCATGGAGGTGAGGATATCCTAATACAAGGTAAGAAATTTAACAAATCAAAATTGTCTGCTTTCCCTCTTCTATTGTTTGTAATTGTCATATAAAATAATGGGTTGTGATGCCATTTTCATACATAATCATTGCACTTTGTTCATTTTTATACCATCACCCTTCATACCCCCTACTCCTCCTATTTCCTCTCCTTTAACAAATACGTTATCTGTGCTTTCACATATATATATATGAAATATATATATATATACATATATATATATATGGTGAAATCTACTTCATGTGAGAGAAATACATGCAATATTCATTTTTCTGAGACTGGCTTATTTTGCTCAACATAATGAATTCCATCCATTTCCCTGAAAATAGCATAATTTTCAAAATAGTCTCTTGTTATGCTTCCTTCCCATTTTATAAAATAAGCTGCTTCTTTTTTTCCCCATTAAACCATGTTGGGATGATTTGCTGCTAAAATATAATATTTTATTATATGCATGAAAGTTTACTAAGAGTTCTTTGTGCAAAAGATTTCAATCTATTTTTAAAGTAATGATGAATGAGGGCCATGGGACTGTGGAAACTGAGCTCAGATCCCAGTTCTGTGACTTTGCATGTGGTATAAGGTCTGCTAAAGAGTCTCAATGTGTGGTTAAAAGGAATATTTTCCTCAACTGCATCACAGAGTATATGGAAGGAACCAATTAGATTGCATAGCCATTTACAATACATGTATTGGTTGCTTCTTGTATGTCATGACTATTTGAGGTGCTGAAAAATAGAAGGCTCCTTCACCATTATAGTTATAATGCAGTTTACTATAGATCCTTTAGATAACAATGATAAATAACAGAAATAATTGGAACCACAATTTATCATTGTTATCTAAAGTATCTCTAGTAAACTGCATTGTAACTACTAATTATCTTAGTAGCCTGCTGTCCACTTCTGTATGGTAAGGAAGCTTTGTGGACATTGCACCATTCGTACATTAAATGCAAAAGTTAGCAATGACCATCACTGGGCTGTAGCAGGGGACTGAAATGACCACTTCTCAAGTTCCACAGTTTCCTTCAGATAATCATTACTCATTGTTTTTTGTTCTTTTTGATACCGTATGGGTGTTCGAAATTATGTTTATTACCTCACACCTTTGTTATTTTGTAAGTAATCCCTATACATTTCAAAAATTCTCCTCCAGGCCAGATGGATGCTTTAAACTATTTTCTCTATGTTTTGTTATTATCTAAACAATTATTTCATCATTGCTTTAATATTGACCTGTCATTATACAGTTGTGCATTACTAAGCAATGAAGATGCACTTTGAGAAATGTATAATTAGGTAATTTTGTCTTTGTTCAAATGTTGTGTAATACACTTATACAATGAAGCTGACTATAGTATCATTAGGCAATACAAGTCTTTAGGATGGTGGACATGAATTGTGGTCTATTGCTGAGCTAAATATCAGGCAGTGTGTGATTATACACACATATATGTATGTGTCTGTATGTTTGTTATCTTGAACATGATTTATTAAACATTTCATGCTCCATCTTTTACACATCTGCATTTAAAAAGTCTCACTGATATGTAAGAGAGGAACATACTGTAGATTGTGACAAACTACTGAAGTTAATTTAGGAAACACATTGTTCCACAAGACTCATTTTATGTTGTAATGTTTGGTGTGCGTGTGTGTGTAGTCTGAGAGAGAACATTCATGCATGCAGACGTGAGTATATGTTGCCACACGTGCATGTAGAAGTCAGAGGATGACTTCTGGTGTCTGTCTTCACCTTCCATCTTGTTTGAGACATGGTCTCCTTTGCTATTTCTTTTCCTGCTGCAGATGTCAGGCTACCTGGCTCAGGAACTTCTTAAGATCCACTGTCTCTGTCTCCCATCTGGCTATAGGAGTGTGGGATTACATACATGTCACCACATCAAGCTATTTTACCAAACTCAATTTCTCCCATTTTCACAGCTGACTTATCCGCTGATCTCTCTGCTCAGGACAAGCTCACTGTAATATCTGCAGTATACAGTATCTCTTCTGAAATGAGGTTGACTGAAAATTTAGAAACAGGACACAAGATCATCCTTGATACGAAGAGCTTAAATGTGAAAAGGCAGAATTAACCTTACATGAGATATTTTACTTTTAATGAGAACTAAGTTTATGTCCACTAATATGAGTGTCTGTAAATACATCTATGCTGGTGTCGTTATAATGCCTGTTTCCATAGTCTATCTCCAGTTCTTCAATTTTAAATTAAATTCATGTATTAATCTTATCTGTAAGGGAAATAATGTATTTATTGCTTATGTGTTTCAATGTTGGCTAAAACATTTTCAGATCAGTAAAATATCAACAGATTTAAAATAACCTGAGATTAGAAAAAATAAATATTTATAAAGGAAATTAAAATCTGTAGATTTAAAATGTTTTTAAGTGTAAAAATAACAACATTTTATTTAATGGCTTGTTGTTAAGTTACTTAGGAATTTAAGTTTTTTTTTTTCCAAGATAGAACAGCTATCCATTAGTCTTTGTATTATGTCTCTGAAAAGGGAAATCCAGGAATTCTTAAATACTGTCTTGGATAGACAGGAAAGGAAGAAAGGAAAGTAGCCAGTTACTCAAATCACCACTAGAGGTCCACAAATAGAGCATTTCTGAGAGTATTTTCCACTTCTACAATATTTTTAAGTAGCTAGCTCAACTGAATTAAGGTAAACTTTCTGCTTTTTATTTCTAGTACCATTTATCTTATGGACTTTAATTCTACAAATGGGTAGGATGCCAAATAACTGATGATTATTTTCTGTTTTTTTTTTTTTTTTTTCCGTCATATGCTTAAATGCTGAATTGTGGCTATTGATTTTAAGAAACTTTAACTGGCAATGGTTGAGTAGCCACTAGGTTTAATAATATATATATATTTAATAAATACATGTATGCATTTATTCATATGTAAAATTAGTATTTATATGTGTAAATATATCAATTAAAGAAAAATTGGTTTGTCTTAATGTTTGCTCAGTAGTCTGTGTGAATTCCATTTGCTCTTTTAATTTAATTCATTTGTTTACTTTACATTCATACCACAGTTTCCCCTCCCTCTGCTCCTCCCATTCCCTCCCCCAACATTCCCTTTGCCTCTCCCAAATCCATCCTCTTCCATTTCTATTCAGAAAGAAGCAGGCCTCCCATAGATCTCAACAAAACATGGTATAACAGGTTATAGTAAGGCTAAGCATCTCCCCTTTTATTAAGTCTGGATAAGGTGACTCAATTTGAAGAATAGGTCACTTATGCCAGCAAAAGAGTCAGAGACAGCCCTATTCCCACTGTTAGGATTCCCACAAGAACACCAAGCTACACAACTCTCACGTAAATGCAGGGGCCATAGGTCAGTCCCCATACAGACACCCTAGTTGTCAGTTCAGTCTCTGTGAACTCTTATGAGCTAAAGTTAGTTGATTATGTGGGTTTTCTTGTGACATCCTTGACCCCACTGACTTCTAAAAAAATCCTTACTCTCTTCAGCAGGATTCCCAAAGCTCAGGCTAACGTTTGGCTATGGGTCTCTGCACCTATTTCTTTCTTTCTTTCTTTGTTTTCAATGTACAAACAATCTTATTTTACAAATCAATTTCGCCTTCCCTCTCCCTCCGATCCTCCCATACACTCGCCACTCCTTCCATGGGGGATCATCAAAGTCTGTCACATCATTTGGGGGAGGGCCTAGGCCCTCCTCTGCATCTGGGCTGAAAAAGTATCCCTCCATGGGGAATGTGCTTCCAAAGTCCATTTGTGCACCAGGGATAAATACTGGTTCCACTGTTAGAGGTCCCTTAGACTGTCCAGGCCTCCTAACTGGCACCCACATTCAGAGGACTTGGTTCAATCCAATACTGGTTCCCCAGCTTTACAACTGGGGTCGCTGTGCTCTCACTAGGTCAGGTCAATTATTTCTGTAGGTTTCTCCAGCATGGCCTTTACTCTTTTGCTCCTCCTCCTCCCTCTCTACAACTGGATTCCAGGATCATGGATCAGTTCTTTGCTGTGGGTGTCTGTTTCTGCTTCCATCAGTTACTGGATAAAGGCTTTAGGATGGCAATTAAGGAAGTCATCAATCTCATTAAAGGGAAAGGCATCAAAGGGGGCCTCTCTACTTCTTAGTTGGGGTAATCTTTGTGGATCTCTGAACATTTCCCTAGTGCCAGATTTCTCTTTAAACTATACTGGCTCCTCTGTAGTCTGCCCACATCTCAGACCTGTCCCCCCTGCACCCTCTGGGTGAGGAGAACACCAGGAGAGTCTGGGCCATCCAGAGTTGCCAAATCTGCACCCATTTCTAACATATTCTGGATGAAGTCTCTCTGATGACTATGTGGCTAGTAGCAGAATATCATTGGGCATCATTACATTGACAGTCTTCTCTCCATTCATGTTTGGTTCTATCCTAGGTCTTTGGGTCTTCCAGGCTTTGGGTCCTGACACTCCAGGCAGTGTCAGGGTTGGGCACTCTTTTGGCATGGACCTGAGGCTGGAGCAGTCATTGGCTGGCCACTCCTACAGTGTCTGTGCCACCTATACCCTAGCAATCCTGTAGTCAGAACAGACTGTAGGTTGAAAGCTAGGTGGCTGGGTCTCAATCCCTCCACTGGAAGTGTTGCCTGGTCACAGGAGATGGCCATTTCAGGCAACATATCCCCTATTGCCAGGAGCTTTCCCTGGGGTCATCTCATAGATTCTGGGCAGTTTCCCTTGCACCAAGTTTCTACCTCAAACCTGAAATGCCCCTTCTTTCCAGTCATCTCTTTCAGTATTGTCCCCCTTCATCCTTCCACCTGATCTCTCATGTCCTCAGCCCCACCTGCCCTCAGGCATCCACAAAATCTAATCTATTTCCTCTTCCCTGGGAGATCAAAGCATTCCTCCTTGAGCCCAACTTGTTACCTAGCCTCTCTAGTTCTGTGGATTGTAGCTTGATTATTGTTTACTTAACAGCTAATATCTACTTATAAGTAATACATACCATCTTTATTTTTCTGGGTCTGGGTTAGCTGACAGAAGATGATTTGTTTGTCTGGTTCCATCCATTTGCCTGCAAATTTCACTATGTCATTGTTTTTAACCACTGAATAATACTCGCTTGTGTAACTATACCACATTTTCTTTATCAATTCCTTGGTTAAAATTGTGACTATTGGGTTTTAAGCGAATTGAACTGTTAATGGTTGAGTAACCTTAGATTTAATTATATATATATATATATATAATTATATATATATATATATTCACATGTAAAATTAGCATTTATATGCATAAACATATCCATTAAAGAGAAATAAGTTTGCCTTGATTTTTTGTTCATTAGACTATGCAAACTCTCTTTGCTCTTAAACATTGTATTTCTTAGCAATACATTTTTCCATGCCACTTTGTGAATGACCCTTCAGAGAGTTTCAGACATACATGCAAATTAAATATAAGCTGAGAGTTCACCATTCTTTGACCTACATTTTACTCAGTGATGTGGCTAAAAATAAATGCTTTCCATTTGGTTATGTGCAATAAATGCTACCATAGCCACCGCTTAGAACCCTGAAAACATTAAATGCCACTACTATGATACAACTTGCCTTTTATATTCTTTCATGCCTTAGCACAAATCTCTGTGAAACAAATGAAGTGTTCTGTCTTTGAACTCTGGTGCACAGAAGGAACTTGCTCAGTGCATATGGACATGACAGCTTTGTCTTCCTGCAGTGGGCTCCAGTGATATCTGAAGAACTAAAATGCTCTGCAGGGAGACTCTCTTGCATCTGTAGTACTTTGAACAGTTGCAACAGAGATAACTTTTTTAAAACCTATTCTCTTAATGAGATAAAACCTAAAGTTGGATTATAGTATAATTTTGTTGGAAAAATTGGATGAATATATGTATTCACAATGTTCAGGAATTCTTGAATCAAGATAATTATAAATACATGTGTAATGAAAAGATGACCATCTGAATGCAAAGAAATATTCCATATTGATTACCTTACCATTTACCTTATGATGTGACTGTTTTTAGATAACACTTTGTCTGGTAACAAGGAGGCTGGTGTTTCATCTAGCTAGAGTTAAGTTTCTTTTGTTTAATGCTTCTGACTACCTGATATTTTAAATTACTTAGGACAGCCTTTTGCAGAAGTATAATGCTAATGCCAAAATGAGTATTTGGAAGATAGCAGAAATGGCTTCTTTTGGCCATGTGAATGTGCATGATACTTTGAGTGGGGAGATTTAACTGTCTTTAGAGGCTTTTCCTTCCGGACTAGGTTCTGATTTGCCCACTGCACTTTTGGAAGTTGCTCTGGTACAAGGAAAGGTAGTGGTGTGTGAAGCAGGTAGGGAACACTCTTTGCAAGTAGTCAGCCTTTCTATAGTTTATTCACAGACACCCAGTGACCATCTGTGGTGTGTCTTTCCTTTTCTCTATCATGCTTGGGTTTAATGGTTTCCTTAATCTTACTCCAAAACTACCAACCTTTCTCCAGCCATGTCCAAGCTTCTGCTAAAGATATTCTGTTAATTTTAACTTTAGACAATTCCTTTTCTCAGCTCTATAATTTCCATTTGGGGTTTGCTAAGGACTTTTGGTTTTTTTACCAAATCACTGCATCAAGGAATGAGTGTCTCTGTCCTTTGCTATAGATTAGCATATTAATAATTATTAGTTTAAAGCACAGAGCATGCTAGATTCCATCTCTGAATAATCAATGAATCATCTTTTATTTATTGTACTTTCCCTTTAAGCAAGTAATTTTCCTTAATATCATACTTTGGGATCTGTCTACAACAGGATGACAAGTAATAGTGTTTTATGGCTGTTGGGCCAGGGTTACTCTATGCATCCCTGCATGACTTTATAGTTCCCCAGTGGCTGACTTATCAAGTCTGGTTTCCAAACTTACACAGCTATATTTTTTATTAATTTTAAAACCATACTTTATGTATAATAATATATTTTACAAGTTAAAACCACTATATAGTTTCAACAGGAGGGGGAATGGGAAAGAAATCAAGTTAAAGATCTCTCTTTCCAAAGGTTTAAACTAAATAACTTTTCTTAAGTGGATCATTTTCTAAATATCTTGTTCCTGTTGCACTAACAGGAAATAGAATTAAGAGGCAAGCCCAGTTTCTATTCACTGCCTCAAAGGAATGCCACATGTTGACATGTTGCGTTATTTTGTGAAAATAATGATTCCTGAACTCACATATTTACTAAAGGAAAAGAGAGAGAGGGGGGAGGGAGAGAGAGAGAGGAGAGAGAGGAAAGAAGAGGGAAAGAGGGAAGAGGGAGGGAGGTAGGGAGAGAGGACGGGAGGGAAGAAGAAAGAGAAAGAAAATCTATGGAGTTCAAATTAGAAAAAAATAGATTTATATCATTTTTTTTTCTGCCTCGTTTTCCCCTACATTTCATCATTCTGCAAAACCTAATATACTTTCTTAGTAGCCTTTCTAAATTGCAGACTGTACACATACCCAGGCCTGTCCACAAAAAGGCATAGGATCGGTATATAACAGAGAACACATATTTTTTTTTCTTTCTGAGTTTTGGGCACCTTATATTGATATTATACAGTATTCAGGCTAGATAGGGTTTTGTTGCTTTTCTGGATTGGTATTGTTCACCTTGATAAACATAGAAGTAACTTTCCTAATAAAATTACTCAGAAAGAAGCAACAATTTTTTTTCTCTGAATTATCTATCCTACTGTTTTACTATTAAATTTTGTGTATAGGAGGAGTGTAGTGGCAACTTGGTCCTCCAGGGAACTTGTAGAGGTGGCCACATCCTATGGGCATGGCTTCAGGTTTGCAGATGTGTCTCCTTATAAGGAGGAGGAGGGGCTAACTCACTCTCATGGGTAATAATCAGAGCATCAGAAGAGCAGAGAGTACATCTTCAGGAGCAGGAAGATCATAGGGATTATTTACTATTAATTGTGTAAGTACTTCCCCAAAAATACATGTTTACTTTTATCTTGGGTCTTGTGAACTCATTAAAATCCAGTCTTCAGAGGAAGGAGAATAAATTAATATACTAGGATATTTCTGTGTTTAAGCCTCTCTGCCACTCCTATCAACAACTTAGACATGGCTGACTTTTCTCTACTCCTACAAAGCCATTCTAGCCATAGCAGACCAATACCACACAGCAGGGCTGTGAACCTTTTTCTACACAGGCCAACACCTCTCTCTTCACATCCAACTTTCCTCCTATGTCTCTAACTTTTCCTTCTCACTTTTTGCTTTGATTTTCTCTTTTTTAAATCTGTTTTTGTTATTTTGGCTCCTAAAATATCTTGTTTCTTTTTGTAGTTTATACATCATTTAGACTTCTCTTCAAATGTCACTTATTCAATAGTGACTTTTATTTTTCTCTAAAACAGAACTCTCTTTCAACTTAGACTTACATACCAAACTGCTAATTTTGCATTTCCACATAGACACAAAATGAAATATTTAATCCATATTAAAATGAGTTTATCTTTAATTAATCCTGCTATCCCTGCAAAATTTTCCACATTAAACTCATTTCACTCTGTCAGATGAGGTTGGTGAAGATCTTTTCCCATTTTGTAGGCTCCATTTTGTCTTATTGAAGCATCTCTGTTTCAGAAGGTACCATTTATTTGTTGCTCTCAGTATCTAGTCTGTGCTACTAGTATTACATTTAAGAAGTGGCCTCCTTTGCCCATGTGTTCTAGGCTATTTCCTACTTTTTCTTCTTTCTGGTTCAGTAACTGTATTTATGAAGTCTTTCATCCATTTGGACTTGAGTTTTGTGTATGGGGATAGATAGAATCTGTTTGCATTCTTCTACATGTCAACATTCAATTATGCCAGCAACATTTGTTGAAGATGCTTTCTTCTTTCCATTATACAATTTTGGCTTCTTTGTCCATTGGTGTATGGATTAATGTAAGGGTCTCCAATTTGATTCCATTGATCCACATGTCTGTTTTTATGCCAATACCAAACTGTTTTTATTGCTATAGCTCTGTAGTAGAGCTTGAAATCAGGGATGTTGATGGCTCCAGAAGTCTTTTATTGTACAGGATTATTTTGGCTATCCTGGGTTTTTGTTTTTCCATCAGAAGACTGTTCTTCAATATGTACAAAGAATTTGAAAAACTGAACACCAAAAGTCCAAATAATCCAATTTTAAAATGGGGTACAGATTTAAACAAAGTATTCTCAATGGAATAAACTAAAATAGAAGGAATTGTTCAACATCCTTAACTGTCATAGAATGGTAAATCAAAATGAGTCTGAAATAACATCTTACACCTATCAGAATGGATAAGATTAAAAAAAAAACAAAACAAACAAACAAAAAAACCCCAAAAAACTAGAGACAGCATATCCTGGAGAGGATGTGGAGTAAAGTGAACACTCCTTCATTGCTGGTGGGAGTATATTCGTGTACAGACACTTTGGAAATCAATATAATGGTTTTTCAGAAAACTGGGAATCAATCTACCTCAAGAGTTAGCAATACCATTTTTGGCATAATCCCAAATGATGCACAATCAAACCACAAGGACATTTGTTCAACTATGTTCATAGCAGCATTATTTATAATATCTAGAACCTGGAAATAATCTAGATGCCATTCAACCAAAGAACAGATAAAGAAAATGTGGTACATTTACACAATGGAGTACTACTCAACAGGGAAAAATGATATCTTGAAATTTGCAGACAAATGGATGGAACTAGAAAAAAAATCCTGAGTGAGGTTACCCAGATGCAGCAAGACAAGCACAGCATGTACTCATTCATTCTTGGGTATTAGACATAAAGCAAAGGATAACCAGGTTATAATCTATAATCCCAGAGAAGCACATGGAAGTCCCAAGGAATAAAAAATAGTTAAGATACATTTAAACTGGGAAAGGTGTAGAAGGGAGGGGATGAGGGATGGGAACATGAGGGATTAAGAAGACCCAGTTAGTGCAGGGATAGAGGGGGAGAGCAATGAAAGGGCTCTCTTGATAAAGCGAGAAAGTATGGGGTTAGGGAGAAACCTGGTGCTATGGAAATTTTCCAGACTCTATAAGGATGACCCTATCCATGACTACTAGCAATAGTGGAAAGGTGCCTGAATGGGCCTTCCCCTTTAATCAGATTAGTGACTACCCTAATCGTCATCATAGAATCTATATCCAGTAACTGAAGGAAGCAGATGTAATGACCCACAGCCAAGTTCATGGAGTTAGGCTGAAGAGAAGAAGGATGGATCATATGAACAAGGGAGGTTAAGATGGGGAATAGAACCACAGACAGCTGACTTAAGCTAGTGGGAGCTCAAGGATTCTGGACTGACAACTGGGGAACCTGTGTGGGACCAAACTTGGGCCTCTGAATGTTGATGACAGTTATGTGGCTTGATCTGTTGGAGATGGTGCTGGCAATGGGACTAGGACCTATCTCAGGTGCATAAACTGACTTTTTTGAGCCCGTTACCAATGGTGGGATACCTGGCTCAGCCTTGATACAGGGAGGGGAGGGGCTTGGTATTCAAGACTTTATTGACACTCCTTGGAAAGCCTTACCCCACTTTTAGGAGTAGATGGGAGTATGAAGAGGGGAAGATGAAGTGGCAGGAGAAAGGGAGAGAGAGGGAACTGGGGTTGGTATGTAAAATAAAATTTTAAATGAAAAGTAAGACAACAAAACAACAAACAAACAAAAAACCTCATCTCCATCGTCTTAATCACTCTAGGCATTGGTCCATTACTTCCCTCCTTTTCTAATTTCCATTATTTCATCTATAAGAACATTCTGTTTGTTGTTCATCCTACCTTTAGAGCCTCTCCAAATCTGAACAGTTATCTTTACATCTGTACATACTTCCTAACACAAACCTCCACCATAACTGGTCCTGGTGACTAAAATTGCTGTATGTTTTCACTGATGGCACTTCTTGCTCTAGCCCTACTCTACAACAAGTTCTTTGTCAGAATTAATCCCTAAAATAGGGTCAGCTCACATAGCCCTTTCACTGAACTCCATTGGTTTGCAGACCTCTCCTAATGAATAGTAAAGTCAACAAATATGATTTCCCTGTCACATTTTAATCATACCAGAAGTACTTCATGTTCCTTTGTGATTAGTGTGACTTTTGTCAAAAATTCTCTTCTCTATACATCTGATCACAGAGTTTGCTTCAATAGTTTGTTTAAATACCACCTTTCCCATGTTTAAAAAGATCATTTTATGTAGACTACAATGCCTACATATCTCCTAAATTTCATTTTTTTCCTCTATAGTACTTGTCTTCTCTATAGTACTTGTTTTTGCAACTTATATTTTGTACTCTATTTGTTTTCTTTTATATGCCATCAGAGTTGGAGTGTCATCAACTGTATTACTCTTCTGCATCCTTAGAAAAATGTCTCCAACATGCAATGTTTTTTAAATGTGTTAGTATTTTAGTGCTGACATATTGTATTCATATTGCAAGCTTAAACTTTTTACACAGTCACACTCTAAACAGATGAGATATTTTGACCTCTTGACCTTTTCAAATCATCTGGAATTTTATGTTACAAGTTTTGATTATTTGTGGAGATGGGTTAGTAGATGCTAATGTAATATTCTTGAGCAAGAGTTGAATGTGACATGAACAAGGAGGAGCTAACAGGCTGGGAAGCCAGCATGGGACTGACTCAGGCCCCCCTGAATATGGGTCTCAGCCAGAAGGACTGAGCAGTCTAAGGGACCTCAGACAATGGAACCAGAATGTATCCCTGATGCACAAATGACCTTGCAAACACATCCCCCATGGAAGGACACTGCCTTAACCTAGAGACAGGAGAGAAGTCCTAGTCCCTACTTCACATGACCTGTCAGATCTACATGACCCCAACTGGATGGCATTCCACCACATGTGGAATTGGGGTGGGGTGATGGGAGGGGAGGGTGGTTAGAGTGCATGTGAGAGGGCAGAGATGGTAAAAGGGAGGGAGGGAAGCAGAGGGAACTGGGATCGACATGTCAAATAATAAATTAAATAAAAAAAGAGTTGAATGTTATCTTGGGAATAGGAGCATATATTTATACTATGTCTTTGAAAAATAATTTTCAGTGTTTTTAAGCCCTTTTCTAGTAAAAAGAACTAAAATCTTTGCATAATGCATAGAAAGCCTTAGTGATGATTCCTCATGAAAACTCATCACCAGTAAAGACAGGCTGCTTTAATTAGAAGCCATATTTTAATCAGGTAAAAACTGAGATAATTGCATAAACAGAAAAATTAGGACTATTCACTCATTAATTATGAAAGGAAATAAGGAACTTTATATTTTAATGTGATAAAATGTTGACATCTTTTGAGAACTATTATGATTCTCAGAACTGAATCAGTCATATCTCATAGTGAATGCTTTACCATATGACACCTCAATGAAGGAAAGGGCTATCCCAATTTATACTCTAAGCTGACTAGTTTTTCATAATCAACATACCTTTTTTTCCTTTCATTGAAAGTAGTTTTCTCACATAATATATCCTGATTATGGTTTTCTATCTACTTACATCCACATCCAATCACTTTCTGTCTCTCATTAGAAAACAAACAGGCTTCTAGGTGACAATAATACAATAAAATAAGATAAAACAAAAGTAACACATTGGAATTGGACAAACCAGCAAACAGAAGAAAAAGAGCCCAAGAGAAGGCACAAGAAACAGAGACCCACTTGTTGACATATTCAGGAATCCCATGAAAGCATGAAACTTGAAGCCATAACATATGCATACACGAAGGATCTGGTACAGACCTATGCAGCCCCTGTGCATGCTTCCACAGTTTTCTCAGAGCTCATATGTGCTTTGATCATGTCAGTGTAAAGGGCCTTGTTTACTTACTGTCCTTCCCTCTTTCTGGCTATTATACGCTTGCCCTTCCTCTTGTACCAGGTGCCCTGAATTCTGAGGGGAGGGCTTTGATGGAGACATTCCATTTATGGAAGAGTGTTTCATGGTATCTCATTATCTCTGTAATGTCAGTCTCTTGGCATCTGCTTCAGGAAGAATTGTCCCTGATGATGGCTGAGCAAGGCATTGTAACCATACATCTAGCAGGATGTCATTAGGAGTAACAGGAGAATCATTGTACTTGTGACTTCATATTGTTAACTTTGTGTTTATAGTGTGCACTGGAAATAAGTTTATCCCATGAAGTTTGGTTCTAGTTGTAGAAATCACCTATGCTTAGATCAAACTCTTCAATATTATATTTTGGAAAAATGCATAAATATGTAAGTGTTTTTCAAGTTTAATAACTGCCTACTAAATTGCAAAGATTTGACACTGCAACTTTCTTTTGGTAATGTATTGACATTTCTTTTGATATTCAACCAAAGTCCTCAATTTAATCAAAAGGACAAATGGTCTGAAAAAAATCTTGTGTAACTTTGTGAATAATCAGATTTGTTTACAGGACCTAGGGAAATGGTTTAACAGGTAAAGTGTTTATTGTGCAAACATGTGGCCCTAAGTTTGGATACTTGGCACACACATAAAAGCACACCTGAGTAGTGTGTTAGCAACCTTCTGCAGCGATTGGATTGATGAGGTGGAGGGCAAGGCAGGAAGAGCTAGGTCTTGAGAACTTCGCAGAGCTGGCAGCCTAGTCAAAAGAGGCAGCTCCAGGTTCACCGAGAGACTGTGTCTCATAAGTAAAGTGGCAATCTAGGAAGGAAAAGGCCAATATCAACTCCTGCCCTGCATACTTGTAGGCAGCTATAGGCCGGTACTCCAGAACACGCATGTGTACACACAAACTGTTTTCGTACCTATTGCTAGGCTTTAGATAACAGATAGGGGTTTTTTTTTTTCTCAAAATTTGCAAAATTATTCTGATATGCAATAGTGATCAGAGTCTGTAGTCTAATTTAAAAAGAAAGAAATTCATTATAGTTTCCTTGCACTTCATAGCACATAGCAACTCATTGAGGATTTTTGCATGGAATTTATTTGCATGCTAAATTCTTGTTAGTAGCACAAATGATAAAAGCTCATTAATTTTGGCCTAAAAAAACCTCATTCCAGTTGATGAGACTATATTAAATATTCACTTTAAGAATGCCTTATAGTTTTCATCTCAAATTTATAATGCATTGTAACATCACTTGAACTTCAGTGGGCAGGTAGACAAGACATATTTAACTAAAGACCAATAGACACCAGTTTATTTGCAGTTAAAAACTAGTAATTAGTTCTTTAATGTTTTATCCTTCACAACTAATAAATGCTTATAGCTACATATTCAAATGGATTTAAGAGATGATGATGGAGGTTGTTTAAGTTGTGTGTGTTCTCTTCTAGGCATGATGGTCCTACCATGCTTTCTAAAATTGCATCTGCTCTAAAGTTCTGTTCTGCTTTCTAGGTAGAATCACATTCTTACTTTTCCCAAAGAATATAATAGCACCCTTATGTGGATATCCATTTCCAATTGATCACTTGGCATTACTGACTAAATTTAATCAAATTCACTAACCCTATAAATTGGGCTTATTACTCAACAAATTGAATGTATTGTGTTTTGAAAAAGATATATTACATATAAGTTAAAATATCATGAGGGTATGAAACTCATGGGGATTTTTGTTTGAAATTTTTATGTGTTATAGGGATTTCAGTAAGCCCTTTGAGTAGAAAGAATGGATTGCATTTCACCAATTTATGAGAATTAAATCAAGTTCTCTAATTCTGGAGAAAATGATGAGGCCTAATGACAAACCATGGGAACACATATACTGATTGGCTTATATTGCTACTATTTATTTTGTTATATACTTCTTTACAGTTCTCAACTAAAGTGTATGCTGTATGTCCACTGGTATTCATATTACTATGCATTTGCAAAGACTTTAGAGTATCAAAGGGTATTTTTCTTCATAATGTTGTCTGAGAGCATGAAGCAGCTATTTTATAACTTGGACTGCATGGTAATCTATTAGGATAAAATATATTCTAGCATGTTGTCCTTATAGGAAAAAAACTCAATTGTGAAAGGTCCTATGCCATATTCTATCATTATTACTGACACATCAGAAAAACTTCTGAAATAAAGAAATATTTATTATATTCTGATACTAGAGGAGTGGAGTAAAGGGCACATCCCTGGGCTGTATATATATTCTCACAGAACAGGAGAATAATTAGGAAAAAATGCACATGGTATTAGTAGGAATCCCTTATTGTAGATATCACTTTCCTGTATCTCTTGACTCGCTCCATTGTAATTGAACAAATCAAAGAAGTCAGATAAGACCCCAAACTCACTGTCCTCAGAAGTGTGTCATGCTTCCTAACTGACAGTGTTCTGATTTTATCATTTAAGGTATGCTAATTTTTCTATAAATTATGTCACTCATAAGTGTTAATTATCAAAAAGCATGAGATATAACTAACCATTCAATCATATCAGTTAGTGTATGTCAAGGAAAGAGATGTGCCAGCCTTCAACTGCATAAATGAATCTGAACTTTATACATCAGTGTCATATAATAACGACTTTTATAGAATTGCTAAAAATGATTCTCTTTAAAAGAAAGATAGCCTACCATCAAGGAAAATGGTTAATTTATTATACGAGTGATGAGCCGCTAATTTTTTTACCATCAAAATACAATATCAGCCATCAGAGTCTATTAGGAAATTACAGGTTTTACATGTTTTCATGATACTGTGGGTTATACAATGTAAAGGTATTTAGTTAGGGTGTGACATAAACTTTCAGGATGAGAGAGGATTAGATATGCCCAGTTATTAAATATGAAGACATCTATCAAATGTCTTAATTTAATAATTAAGAGATTAAAGAAATCAGCTGCTTCCAGTAACAAACTGTTTATAAGTGCAAATGCACAGGCTGCTTCCTTTTAATACCATCCTCTTCTTCGGTAATATCGTTTTTATTGTTAATAATGAATGTTAATTTTACTTAGATAAGTTTTGTCATAATACTTTAGACATATATTCTGGGGGTAAAAGTAAAGTGCAAATAGAAGGAAATAATTATCGCCCATGAGTGAACTGGGGATAGTGAGCGATAGAGGTGACACATGATTAAAGTTAGGAAAGCAAAATATTTGCTTATCACTTTTCTAATATGAGTGAGTCTCTTAGTCATCTTTTATCCCAAATTGAAATAACTGAGGCAGTTAATTTATAATACAAAGGTTGTCTTAGTTAGGGTCACTCTTTCTGTTATGAAACGCCATAACTAAAGCCAACTTGCTGGAAAGAGTTTGGCTTATGCTCCACCTCATGAAGGAAGTAGGACCCTGGAGGAGGGAGCTGATGCAGAGTCAAAGAACGGGTGTTGCTTATTGCTCACTACGGCTTGCTCAGCCTGCTTTGTTATTGAACACAGAACCACCATTCCAGGCACTGCTCTGCCAACCATGGACTGTGTCTTCCCATATCAAGCACTAATTCAGAAATTTCCTTATGGGTTTGTCTACAGCTTGATTTTTATCAAAGGACTTTCTCATTTGGTGTTACCTCTTAACAGCTTGTGTTAAGTTGACATACAATTGGCAAAACAAAAGGTTCTTTAACTTAGCCCATAAGCAGCAGGGCAATTGTTTTCCCTTTTCCTTTATTTAATTCAGGCAAGAGGTTATCCTACGTCCACTCACTAGTTTTTGTTGTTGTTGTTGTTGTTGTTTGTTTTTGTTTTTTGCTGCTGATTTTGTTTTAAACACTGTAAGCAAAATATCTCTAATAACAACCTGTATCCAGTGAACAGCTCACTCCAGGTAGAACCTACCTACCCCTGGAAACTTCTAGAATTTCCTAAAGTACCATGACCTACTAAACCATGGATATTTTGAGGAGACATTTAAATATCAAACAATTACTCTCATGCAGGATTTTGAGTGGAATGTGGCTAATGAAGGAAGCTAATTTTTTAAGAAGACTATCAATAGCTATAAAAAAAAAAAGGCAGTGAGTTAGGTCACTGTTTCTCTGCCATGAAACGATTGAATGATGAACATTGTTTTATGTGGAACACTTAATTATGTATAGTCATGTCTGTAAATGAAATTTTAGCATTACATTGACCTTTTCTTCAACCATTTAACTCTAGACATTGTTAATATTTATGTGAATGTATACTATCAAAATCCAAGTGAAGTCATTCTTTGACAGCATAATATTGACATTTTCCCCCTCTGCCTATTTGAATTTTAATATATAAAAGTGTGCTAGATATTTGAGTGAAGCTGAGCCTGTTTGAATCTGGTTTAGAAAACCAGATGATCTCTCTATTGATACTTAGCATACTAATCAGATTGAAAATGTCTCTTGGAAATATTATAAATTTCAAAGAAGGAATCATTTAGAAGTAGCATATTTTATAAGTATGTTGGGACATATTCAAGCATTTTTAGTTCATTTATAATATTGTAGTAGAGATATTCTGTTAAAATTCATAAGGAAAGGCTCATTTATTGAGAGCCACCACTCTCCTCGTTGACCCTCAGATGATGGACAGTTGAGAACTGAGGTTCATCCAGGGATCAGTTTTTTACAGTTCTTAAAAGTGTTTCATCTCTTTTATTGTTTCTCTTCAATCAGACTTCTGTAGTCTTTTCATATTCCATCTGAACCATCTTGTTAATTGTTAATTTCACAGACTTTGATGTTTACAACATCTTATTGCAATTCCTCACCCACTGCTTTTTGTTTCCCTTGTCTCTTTTATCCTTATTGCATGTTTCCCTCTTGCTGCTTTATCCTTTTTTTCTGTCTTGGTAGGACTGATGCATCTTTGATAATGCACAGTCCTAATGAGTGCATAATTATTTATCTTGGTAATCATAGTAGGTTTTTTAAAAATCATTTTTTAATTTAAATTTGTAACAAGCTTGTTTTACATCATGTCAATCCCAGTTCCCACACCCTCCTGTCTTCTCCTGTTCCCCCCCTCAACCTCCAACCCATCCCCTTTCTGCACTGCAAGGAGGGTGAAGCCTTCCATGGGGAGTCTTCAAAGTATCATATCATTTAGAGCAGGACCCAGGCCCTCCTGCATGTGTCTAGGCTGAGGGAGTATCTCTTTGTGTGCAATGGGCTCCGAAAGTCCATTCATATACTAGAGATCAATAACTAGGCAGTCTATAGGGCCTCTGCTAATCAAGATAAACTCAAAAAAATCAGTAGCCCTACTTTTTTCAGACGACAAAGAGACAGAGAAAGAAATCAGAGAAACATCACCCTTTATAATAGCCACAAGCAATATAATGTATCTTGGTGTAACGCTTACCAAACAAGTAAAAGACCTATATAATAAGAACTTTGTGGCTCTAAAGAAAGAAATTAAAGAAGATACCAGAAAATGGAAAGATCTCCCATGCTTTTGGATAGGTAGGATAAACATAGTAAAAATGGCAATCTTGCCAAAAGCAATCTACAGATTCAATGCAATCCCCATTAAAACCCCACCACAATTCTTCACCAACCTTGAAAGGATAATAATCAACTTTATATGGAAAAACAAAAGACCCAGGATAGCCAAAACAACCCTATATAATAAAAGAACTTCAGGAGGCATCACCATTCCTGACTTTAAGCTCTACTACAGAGCTATAGTTCTGAAAACAGCCTGGTATTAGCATAAAAATAGACAGGTAGACCAATGGAATTGAATTGAAAATCTTGATATTAACCCACACACCTATGAACACCTGATTTTCGACAAAACAGCTGAAATTATACAATGGGGCGAAGACAGCATCTTCAACAAATGGTGCTGGCACAATTGGATGAGGGTGTGTAATCATAGCAGTTTCTAACATAACATAATGTAACATAACTAGGGAAGTTATAGCAATTCTTTTTAGTCTTAGTTTAGTTTACATTTGAAATTTTAATGTATTATAATGTTTCTCCATTTCTTTCCTCCTTCTGAGCTCTCCCCTCCCATACTCCTCTCTCTGTTCTCCCTCAAATTTGTGGACTTTTGTTTAACTAACTGTAATTGTAGTCATGCATGTATTTGTTTATATCATATATTTCTAAGTGTGACCTGCTCAGTCTGTATAATGTCACTTGTATGTGTATGTATGTTTTCAGGGCTGATCTTTTGACAATGGACAACCAATTGTAGTATGCTTCCCTGGGAAAGACCACCTTTCCCATGCCCAGCTTTCCTCAGTTGCTTGTAGCTGCTTTTCTAAGGCTGAGGCCTCACCAGCCTTTCCTTGTGCAGTTTCTCATGTCTGTTAGTGTCATCCTTGCTCAGTTCATAATCCCTGGCAATCATCTATAACCATTTGTCCTTATGCCTATAGGTAAGTGAAACAAACACTTAATGTTGGCTTAGTAATGGCTTTTCAGGTTTTCTAAACCTTGCTTCACTTTCTTTCAAATGTAACAGCACTTAGGATACAATCTCTATGTCAATATATTTATGTTACTAGTATAATATTATTCTAACTATAAACACAATAAACATCGAAATTATAAAAAGCAGCTACATTTTATGTATGCATGGCTTTTGTGAATCATGACTCCATGTACATGGGACTAATTAGAACAATCTCCTCATCCGTAGGCCAGTTTATAATAAACTCAGTTTGACTCCAGCAATATTGGACATGTGACTTGAAAGAGTGACCTTTCAGAAGCATAGTGCAGTAGCCACCATCCGTGAAGGGAATCTCATATAAATTGTTATTTGTCCAAGGAGCCCAGGAGTTGGCATCATTTACAGATGCATCAATGAACATTATACAAGCTCATAATGCTCTTCTCTCTTTTCAGGATTTGGATGCCAGCATAATTTTCTCACTCACCATGTGTCAAAGAACACCATTAAGATAAATTCACTTTTTCTACCAATTCATCAAATATTTCAAATATCTAGTATAAACTAATGACTAAACTAAATACTTATAATTCTTCATCACATTCTCTTTGGTGCTTTTTCTAAATATCCTTTAACATTTTAACATTTAAGTGATAACCTTAATACAAGTGCTTTGTCTTGTGTGTGTGTGCTTATTTTATTTTTACCTTTGGGTATCCTTCTCTGAGGCACTCAGCTTAGCTAGGGCACACTAAATCATCTACATTTTACATTTATTTGAATTTACATATTCTGGAGATAAAAAAAAAAAAGAAGAAGCCTGAATTCTGGAAATGACTTTGTGGCTAAGATTACAATGTAGCAGGTAAAGAATGGAATTTCTGCAAAGATAACACCTTTATTCTGAGGAGGCAAGGATTTTTCAAATTCTTCGTCTCATTTTACCCAGGGTTTTTATACAAAGATTCCTTCAGTAGAGTTTGCTCAAACTCTAAGAAGTAAATATTCTTGCCTGGGTTTATGTAAACTCCATCCATTTCTTCTCCAAATAATCATTTTTTCCCACAGTGTGCTATTAGTTACTTTTCTATTGCTGTGACAAAACATCATGTTCAAGGCAGCTTATAAAAGAAATAGGGGCCCATAGTTGCAGAGGGGTTAGGGCCCATGGCTATCAAAGTAGTGAGCATGGCAATAGACTGGCAGGCATGTGCTGGAGTAATTAGTAACTCACATCTTGATCCATGAGTATGTGGCATCAAGGGAGCCTCTGATAACAAGGTCTTTTCAAACCTCAAAGCTTGACCCAATGACACAACTCCTCCAACAAGGACACACCTCCTAATCCTTCCCAACCAGTTCTGTGAACTGGTGACCAAGTATTCAAACATATGAGCCTATCTATAGAGGCCGTACTCACCCAAAGTACACGTGTATCCTTTGCCTCTACAAATAATGACAATCCAACCAGCAAGCATCAATGTTAGGTTTTATTCTGGAAACTGGGTAAATCAAGGATCCAAATAGGAAAAGACACTAAAACATTCCTTCTCATCCTCTGATGTTGTAATTAATTGACATTTTATAAGGGATGGGTAAAGTACAAAATAAATATTAAGAATTAATAATTACACTATTTCAATAAAAATGTATACAGTATAAAGATTGTGAGGGAACCCAGATTTTTGTCCTTAAATATGTGAACAGGGTCACAGCAATTGATTTAATTTAAGTCTCCATTGATGAGAAACAATACTATTAAAAATGAGTTTAACTCAGTAGATAAAGCATTTGCCACACAAATGATGTAACATGAGTTTGTATCTCCAACACTACGAAAGCATTGAGCATGTCTGGTGGCTTGGTGGACTAGTGAAATTGGCAAGCTCTGGGTTCTGCGATGACACCCATGCAGTAAAACAAATGGAGGGCAATCAAGAAAGATACCTACAGTCGATCATTGGCCTCCATATGCATGTACACACACACACACACACACACACACACACAAATCTGTACCAACTCACTCATGTGCCTATATATGTGAACATGCACAAACAAATGTATAACACACACACACGAATCTGTACTCACTCATGTGCCTATATATGTGAACATGCACAAACAAATGTATAACACACACACATACACATACACACACACACACGAATCTGTACTAACTCATGTACCTATATATGTGAACATGCACATACAAATGTATACTATAACACACACACACACACACACACACCATACATCATTACCTACACCACCACCAACAACAACAGATCTGACAAAATCTGAAGTATGAAATCAGCAATATTTTGTATTTAGTACTCAAACTGATACACATTGAAGTTATTGATTTAATCCAGTAAGCACTTATAACCACCACTCCATGCAAAGTATTTTTAAAGGAGTTGTAAAATCAGAGTAAGAAAGAAGGCATATTCCCTTGGGACTGATCATTGACCAAAGATTGGGTATTTTTGTTACTTTTTGATGCATAATAATGCAGACCCAAATCACAGCTATTCAAAATAATAAATATTTTATGTCTTTTGTGACACTGTGATTGACAGAGGTTAACTGATGGTGCCAGTCTGTGTCTGTGGGGCTCACTTGGCAGGACAGGAAAGATGTGACTTCCTCAATGTCTTGCTGGGCAAGTGCTAGCAGGCTTGTTTCTGCAAGCAGAATGGCTCACTACAATGGCCTCTTTTTCTCCATCATGTCTCCAGACACAGCCTTTTCAGCCTCGGACCCACCAAGGACAAAAGAATAAAGAAAGAAACTTATAGCTTTTCTTAAAAATTTAGTTCTCAACTTAGAGTCATCCCTCCTTCTACATGACAATGATTATGGAAGATCCAGAAACTCCCAGGAGGGGGAGACTGTGGGACACAAACATCACTCATGGCTCATGGACAATGTTTTCATTTTCCTTTTTTTTTGGTTTTTTGAGACAGGGTTTCTCTGCATTGCTTTGGAGTCTGTCCTGGAACTCATTCAGAAGA
This sequence comes from Phodopus roborovskii, assembly GCF_943737965.1. Lineage (NCBI taxonomy): Eukaryota > Metazoa > Chordata > Mammalia > Rodentia > Cricetidae > Phodopus > Phodopus roborovskii. Next base: position 22,317,577 of record NW_026126563.1, on the reverse strand, counting down.
CCAGGCTGGCCTTGAACTCGTGATCCTCCTGCCTCTGCCTCCTTCAGCAAATTCTACCAGTGTGCGCCACCATAACTTATTTTTTAAGAGCAATCCCATGAAGCGATGCCACCTTGCACAAAGGTACTGTGCAAACACTGAATAAGAGCACCTGGCAGAGTTAAGGCCCTCAGGTGTGACTGCCACAAACAAGAGGCCATTGAGCTACCCTGATGCAGTGACTCTCAACCTTCCCAATGCTGTGACCCTTTAATATATTCCTGATGTTGTGTTGACCTCCAGCAATAAAATTACTTTGTCGCTACATCCTAACTATAGCTTTGCTGCTGTTATAAATCATAATGTAAATATTTAATGCCAGAAGCCATGCGACTTCTTTGGGGGGACACGCCTAGGAATAGCATGAACAACTTAGCCTTTTGACAAGGCCTCGGAGAATTTAACCCATTTTTGGCAAGGCTGATAGATAATCTGCTGTATAACTCTGGGCATGACCCCAGGAGCACATGTGCTAGCTGCTGTCCCTGCTTCCCTTATCCAAATCATATTGCTGTTTGCCTCCAGTTCCATCTTCTCAGAGCCGCACATAAAATGCCTATTGTGTTAGGAAAACTTTCTGCTGCTCATGCTCATCTGGGTTAGCCAGAGAGGGCATTGTTAAAAGTTTACAGTGGCTCTGATTCAACTTCTGAAGCCTCAGATGTTACAATTGTGTCCATGATGAAATTTCAGGTTTCTCAAGAACAGGATATCACCTTTCCAACACACCTTGTAACCAGCCTGAAAGAGTCACAGAAGTTCATGACAATATTGCAGAATTGCAGAATTGCCCTGAAGAGAATGATTCTAGCCACAAGGGTCTAAGAGTAATGCAAGTGAATAGATGATATCAAGAGTTAATGGAAGGCCAGGTAGTAGTGTAGCCCATGACTTTAATCCCAGTACTTGGGAGGCAGAGGCAGGCAGATCTCTGTGAGTTCGAGACCAGCCTGGTCTACAAGAGTTAGTTCCAGGACAGGCTTCAAAGCCTCAGAGAAACCCTGTCTCGAAAAACAAAAAACAAACAAACAAACAAACAAGTTAATGGGAACAGTCTAAGAAAAGGGAAGTAAGCAGAATCAGAGAAACCCACAATGTCCTCATTTCTGTAGCTATGCCAATACCGTAGGAGTCAACACTGCAGGAAGCTGAGAGAAAGGGGACATGAGAACAAGAGATAATCAGTGCCAAATAGTAAGAGTAAGCTTTTAAGTTGTGTAGTTTATAGGATGGCAGGAGAAAACCTGGTACATTCCCCATGGGAGATAGAGTAGTATAGAATGAAGAATGAATTGATTTAGCCTTGACTGGTGAATTGATTGTGAGAGTTTAGATTTCACTAGATATAAACATTAATGATTAGAGACAAAATTCTTCCTCTATGCTTGATGCTGTAACCACAAATGCTGCCAACTAGGCACACTGTTTAACCTGTAGGTATGCCTAGTTAGAAAACTTCCTTTGTTGCTTGCTGTACTGCTTATCCTTTTAGTATTAAAGCAATGAATCAAGTAGGTAATGATTGCTGGTGGGGATTTTGGGGGATGAAAAGGGAATGAGGTAAGGGAACAAACTGGCAATTATTGTATTAGAAACGTAAGGAAACAGATATGATTATAAAACTGTTTATGCAAACTATTGCAATGGTATAATTAAAATCAGCTCAGTCGTCTGAGGCTACATGTTTGAAACAGGTGATCAATATTTTCTTTGTTTCACCGACTCCATCCCAGGTCATTGGACCTGTTAGGAGCAAGGGGCTTCCCACAATTTAATATGTAAGGTATCTGATATGTGAGCCCTGTGAAGGACTTGTTCGATGCCAAAGAGGTTGAGTCCACACAGGTTGAGAACGTCTACCCTGAAAGAGTAATCAGGAATAGCCAGGCAAAGAAATGAGAAGCACACACCAGAAAGACAGGTGGAGATGGTGGAGAGGAAGGAAAGAAGAGAAGGAGGAAAGAAGAGAAAGAGCATGCATAAGAACACAAGACATGCAGGGCATGGTGGCACACGCTTTTAATCCCAGCACTCAGGAGGCAGGGGCAGGTGGATCTCTGTGAATGTAAAGCCAGCTTGGTCTACAGAGGGAGTTCCGGACAGCCAGGGCCACACAGAGAAATCCTGTCTCAGAAAACAAAAACAAAAAACAAAACAAAACAACAACAACAAAAAACTCAAGACACATAGACCATGATACCAAAAGAACTTAAATTATGTGCAGAAAATTTCTAGTGATTTTAATATGAATGCTTCCTTGGCACATGCTGAACAAAAGAGCTGGAGCAAAAGGAAGGTGGGCTTTGAACAAGGCATACTTCATGGAACGGGACAAAATTTCAGAGATGCCATGAGGTTTAAGTTATACTGAATGTCCAGCATGTGCACCTGCATGAGGTACAGGCATATGAAAGCTGTGTGTGCAGCAAGCGCATAGCAAGGTGTGTCACTAGTAAGTTTCCTTACTGATATTCCCAACACTTTTAAGCTTTGATATTCAACCTTATGTGGATGGGAAATCAATGAAGTACAGAATTGGCATTTGATAAATTCATGTTCAAGCAGAGTCCAGAGAACTGATTAGGAAGGTAGAGATTAGAAGAGCAGAATCATCTCCTGCACTTTCCAGGTCAGAAAGAAAAGATGTCAGAAGGCAGAGACTACGGGGATGGAGCTGAGAAAAGCATCCAGTAACTATTATCTGAGTAGACACTGCTTAATTGTATTCTTTAGAGAGCTAGTTATCCATTCATTTAATGATTTACTCATTACCACAGTGTGTATGTTTGTAATTTTAAGGATTTTCTATTGTAGGTACCATGCAAATAAATTGTGAAACCCAGTAGTAAAAAGTATTGTTTTACACTAAGGGTGTTCAGTTTAGTTATGACAATTTCAATACTGAAGACAATTAACAATGTGACAAATACATGTTCTTATAAGAATATAGAAGTGTCAGCTGGGTGTTGGTGGCACATGCCTATAATCCCAGCACTCAGGAGGCAGAGGTAGGCAGATCTCTGTGAGTTCGAGGCCAGCCTGTTCTACAGAGCTAGTTCTAGGACAGGCTCCAAAGCAATACAGAGAAACCCTGTCTTGAAAAACCAAATATATCTATGAATGTATGCATGTATCTCTCTCTCTCTCTCTCTCTCTCTCTCTCTCTCTCTCTCTCTGTGTGTGTGTGTGTGTGTGTGTGTGTGTGTGTGAGTGAGTGTATGTGTGTGATGTGCCAATTTATCCAAATAGAAACATAGTGGAGGGTTCTGGGGAAGGTTGCTTTATACAGGAGAGTATCAGATCAGATAATCTTAAAGAGGTGAAGGCCTAGTAAGTACACAAAGCAGGAAGAACAATGTTGAAATGAGAAACAGGCCTCTGGGATGATTATATGAATGCCAAGCCTCCTATGAAGGTCCAGCCTCTGGTAAAGTATGGTATTAATGTGGCCAGCACATGGTATAAATAAGAGGGGGTGGGGGCAGATCATAATGAAAATTATCTGTGAGGCTGAAATCAGTAGGCACATTAGCCATTTGCAACTCCAGAAATTGTGCTCTGCCTTTTTAAAAGTATGCATGGAATTTCAGATAATATTATGGATAGAGAGAAGTAGGCAAAGCTATTAATAACTCACAATATTGTAATTAATACTGATTTTTATGAGTGGTATTTTATCTCCACTTGCTATCTCCATGGCAATGTGCAATTAGATGATGGTAACACAAAAGAAACATTTGAGTATAGTTTCTGTTATGGTATATTCCATGGACACTCAAACATATAATCATTTAGCTTTTAAAATTTTTTTTTGGAATATAGTATGGCTAATATTGAAGCAGTTTCTTATTTCCATTATTAGTAGTAAGTATAGTCTATAAATATTTTAGGGTAAGACAGATGCCATCAATGAGCCATTTATCTAGAGGCCTAGTCTTAGTCTGAAAAACAAATCCAATTGAGGGCTTTTAGCTTCATTTATAGTAAACTTTAGATTTCCAAAATAGTTTTTAGACAGATATTCCATTATGTTTTCTTAAAACCTGAGCACAATTCAATAAAATGGTGCTCCATTTTTTTTTCATTTTTTTTTTTGACTATACATCTTTGTAACGTTTAAACATTGGAGAAAGAGGTAATGCATATCTGCACCTATAGACAGGTTCTAAATTTCACAGGAGTCTTCAGAACTCCCAGCAGTATAGCTCCTCTGTATTAGCGTACAACTAGACCCAAGATTAGTCTTCTAACTGCCTGTTGCTTAGCTCTGGAGCAGAATATGACAGTGTTAATCAGGGCCCTGAAACTACCTCTCTGCCTTGACATGAATGGCACCAAATGTAACTGACACAAAGGTGATGTTGCCTTGTGCTCAGGCCCTTTCAATGTCTGTTCCCAGTAAGCATTTATGAGTTTAAAACACTACAGACATTTCTGTTAAAATGAAGCATGCAGAGCGACAAACCAACAATAAAGAATCTCAGAGCCCATTCTCCCTTGAAAGCATGGAGCCAACAGCAGTGTATGTTTGGTAATACAATTTATTTTTTCAGAATTTCAAACAGAGTGATAGTAAAAATTTTTATGTAGAAACAATAAAGGATCACAGGAAAGTCCTGGAAATCTTACATGCACATATCCTTTCCTATAGCAAACTAGTACAATGCACACAGGAGAAACAGATGAACTATGACTCACATAACTGGGATGCCTTACAGGTTTCTGGTGCACTGAATGGTTAATGTTTGGCCTTAGTAAAAGCTGGATGAGATAATGGTATAGTTGTGAAACAGCTGAAAATCAGAGGCCAGTGCATGGCATGTTAGAGCAACAGATATTCTGAAGTACCACAGGCCGATGCCAGGGCAAACACCAGCTACTAATCTTTCAGAATAAATGAGTAAGCTTCTTTGGTATTTGAGGATACTTGAAAGTTACTACATAAACTCAAAGAGGACTCCCTTACATAAAATATTTGAAAGGTCTAAGACTTTATAGCTGATATGATTGACTGATAGATGTCATTTCCTGCACAAATCCAGTCCACAGAGACTGACACGGAGCCCGACCAAATGATGACAATAACAAACTCATAAGGCATACAATGATATGAGGAAGTATGATTCAATCAAATTAACAAATCCAATCAGTGAAGTTTCTGAAAGAAGGTTCAGAACACTGGTGTAAAATATGAATGATGAGCTCAAAGAGAAAACTGGATGAAAACCCTGGATTCAGTGTATCATAAAAATGGGGATGTTGGTGAAGCATACAGGTGGGACAAGACTAACCAAAAGAAATGCAGGACTCCAAAAATACAGTGACTAGATCAAAATTTTCTCTTATAAAGTTTAGTAGCAGATTCAACCAGAGAAGGATCCACTAGTGAACTTGGAGACAGGTCGTATTACTGTCATTGAATAAAAATAATGAAAATTAAAACTAAGATAATATAAGGAACATATCAGGCATTGTCAAGCAGACCAATATGCAAAAGGTTAAAATTTAAGAACAGTATGAGAAAAAGTTGGGCATGGAATTTGTTTAAATGAATAATAAACACAAATGTTGAGATCTAAGTCAGCTCTAATTTAGGATAATTCCCAAGAGACCTTCAGTGAGAAGGAGAGCCAAACCTGTGATGGTCAGAGAAATGGAAGCAGAGGAGAAATTCCACTCCTGTCCATGGAAGTTACTGTACGGTTACTATAAGTTCACCAGTGGAGTTCTCAGCAGAACTCTTGCAGACCAGTGGCTGTTGTACAAATAATAAAAACCCAGAAACAGATATTGGGGTTCAAGCTGAAGATCAGAGAAGCAAAGCAGGCAAGCCACTGAGTGTTCTCAATTCTGCCAATGCTCAGACCAAAAGGGAGATCCACTGACTCTCAGACTGCATCTGCAGACTGCACTGCTCCTTACCAATCTCAGATTCCTCCTGAATTGCACTGAGATCCTTATATTCTCTCTAGTGCTGGGATTAAAGGCATGAACTCTGTTTATCTTTTAGACCCATTCATTCTTATGTAGCCCCAGGTGGCTTTGAACTCAGATAGAGTCAGCTGCCACTGTCTCCTGAGTCCTGGGATTAAAGGTGTGTGCTATAACTGCCCAGCTTCTATGGCTGTGGATAGCTTTGCATTCTGATCTCTGGGCAAGCTTAATTAGATCATAAACAATATATCAGCACAAGTGGCAGCAAAATGTTAGAAGAAAAACACTGGCTGAACAAGGACACAGAGTTCAATTAAGTTTTCCTTCAAAAGCAAGGGGTGGGCCAATGAGGAACTGTATTGCCCAATGAAAATTGAGTGAGTTTATTTTCCTCAGTCTACCTAAAAGAAATGTGAAAAGGAGTCCTTCAGATATAAGTAAAAAAGATGTTGTTAATCCCAAAGATGGGTGGAGAAAGTCCACCGACCCAAATCATCATGGCCAAATTAATTAAAGCAAGCTTTTAAAATTCTCATACACAGGCTGCCTCTCCCTAAATGGAATCTAAGAGATCAGAATTTGGCATGGATAAGATAAGGGATTTTATAGCTCCTATATAGCTCATGGGTAGGGAGTTTCCAAACAGGGGATTTGGTGGCCAAAATAGTCAGGGTTACCGGAGCAGAACATAAGCATAACAAGTTAATCCTAAGGACCCTGGAACAAAGATATGACTGCATGGTGGTCATAACAAGGTAGCCATAACAACCCTTTTGAAACAAAGGTAGGATTGCCATTCCTGGAAGTTATTAACTTTTTGAAACAAAGACATAATTGCCATTCCTGGAAGTACAGAACCATTTGTGGTCAAGGTTACAGTGGGGAATAGACCAATCATTGAAAAATATATTTAATCATAAACAGAAATAAACCTAGTTTGTCTTTATTACAAGATGGCTTTTAAACCAAAAGTGTTCCACTGCAACACAGAACTATACAAACTGTCCAATAAAATTAGGTACACATGCAAAATACAGTAAACTGTACTGATTTTATTTTAACCACCTTTACCATATGTGAAATTGAAATGATAAAACACAAAAGTATCTATAAATCAACATTAATATGTATGCAGTGTATAAAAGATGTACCATGGCACATAAACAGTATAAAGAATAGAGGCTTTCTATGTTCTTAAAGCTGAGATGCTTTTATATAGAAATGTTCTAATTTTAAGGTGCTCCATGAAATAAGGATTGGATCATAAATGGACAGAAAAGAGGAGGAAGTCTAAGCATGCCACTGTAACAAAAGTTAGTGAAACATAACGAAAACAGGAAAAAAAAAAATAAAGGCAGAAGGATGAGCTAAGCATCACACAAAAGCTAGTTTAACCTGGAAGAGGTGTGTTCTTCCCTATGTAGGTAATATTTTGAAACATAAATGGGTTTAACTCCCTAGTAAAGCAGCCAAAGAGATGCCTTGTGTTTAAGAGTACACACTGCTCTTGGATAGGGTCCAGCTCACTTCCCAACACCTAAGTCAGGCAATTTGCGACTGTTGCTAACCTGAGTTCCATGGGTCCCATAGTGTTCCTTTGACCTCCATGAGAACTGTAGTCATCACACACACACACTTACACATACACACACACGGCACACATGTATGCACATAATTATACCTTTCTTAAACACTACAAATAATTTTTGAATTCTTCAGAAAAATCATCAACTAAATTAATTTAAAAACTGTAAGCAGATTCAAAGTTCATTTTCAGGAGGCTTGCTTATAGAACATATTAAACTTTTTAAAAAATATTTTCTGTTTCTAAAATTTTGTAGAAGTTTCAATGTATCTCTGATTCTTCTGGAACTTATTATGAAGACCAATACAGCCTCACACTATGGCATTTCCCAGCCTAAGCCTCAGCTCCTAAGTGCTGAAATTCACTCCTGTATTGCCATGGCTTGGCTCTGGCTGTTTTTTTTTTTTTTGTTTTTTTTGTTTTTTTTTTTTTTTTTTTTCCTCTCCTTTTTCTAGTTGCATCTTTACTAAATGAGGGAAGCAGATGTAGCCTTCAGGGCTAGTATCAGGCAAAACAGACATTAAAACAAGCATCTGTAATTGCAGAGATGGACATTATATAACAATAAAGCAGAGTGGTCAGGCTCCTATCAGACAGAACACACACTAAAACAAACATAAGCAAATGCATAGATGGTCATTATATAACAATAAAGGTACAATTCACCAAGAATATATGACACTTACATGCAAATCACAATTGTATCTGGAATTGAAAAGGTACTAGATTCCATAAAGAATTTGCACACAAGTTTCCAACTGTCATTTCAACATTATATTCTTGTGGTATTCAACAATTTCAGCCTGAACCAGCATCCATGCAGAAGCATGTTTGATTGGCAGTTACAGCTGTATGTTGCATACAAATATGACAGTTCTGCAAAAATCTATAGGTTCTTTGTATAAATGAGCTCCATGGAATTTGCAATAAACCATTACAGTTTTTATTGTTTGTAAAGTTCAAATTTATCATGCTTTATCAGTGAAATATATAGTGTACAGACCAATTTTGAGATCTGTTTTAGTTTTGAAGCACACTGATATTATCACTGTCTTATATCCTGAGGATTCTTATTATTCTTTCTGGTCATATGACTCAATAAGTAATGCTCCAAACCTCTACTTACATCCATCTTTCTGTCTATTTACGTTCATCTTTCTCTCTACTATTACCTATACAGTTGGCCTAGCAAAAGCTAAAATTCAATTATCTTGCATGTTGAGTTTGGGTAACTCAATTTAATCCTCCTTTAATATTCCAGTTTGGGGAAAAATACCATTCTTTTCATCTTTCCTCTTAAATATAATAGCCACAGTTATTTTTAAAATAGGTTTAGGAGTTCTAATGTCTGGGGCATCTGTGGCTTTTCCATTATATATTTAAAAAATAGTTATTTTGTTTTCTTAGCCCTATTTTTAGAATTTTTAAAAATATTTTCAAAAAAATTCAGGATATTATTTTTGTAAAAATATAGCTGGAAATTTGGGGAAAATGACCTACCTCAGGGGTTTCCCAAGTTGGGCAATATCATTTGAATCATAGTAAATGTTAACTTATTTGACATTGGATTTCTACTCTGACTGTGAGCTTCTGTGTCTGGCAAACTAGGTACATTTTAATAGTGACTTCCTCATTTGCTGCTCATTTCCTTTGCCATGTCTTCTGTTAAATAGAGGATACTCAGCATGGAATAAGGAGCTAATTCCTTATACTCTCAACTACTTATATACTATCTGCCATTTTCAATAGACAGCCTATATTTTTCTCACTAGTATTATGAGATTTCCAGAAGATCTACTCTGTTTTTGTACAGTAAAAATCTCATTATCTCAATCTCTGTCTTCATGTCAAAGTTGGTAATTCCCATGAGGGGAGAAGTGTAGCATAGAAAGTGTGTTCACACTTCTTCAGAATTTTTCTGGTTCTCTCTCAGAGACCTTGGGCTCTCAAGGCTGTCTGAGGCCTTGACATATACTTCAAACACAAATTTTTGAAAACTAGCCTTTATTTGATTTTCAGTCATACCTTTGGTAGACTTACACTTTAGCTTAACCAACCTGGTCACTAGATGACCCAGTTTCCTTGTAGCAGGACAGACATAGGAAGGACTCCTCCAGTTCTTGTCATCTTGTTCTGTGTATATTTGTATCAAAATAATTAGGAATTTGAATGGTAAAATGTTTTGTTTTTTGTGGCTAGACAACAGATGTTTACAATTTAAAAAATTGTCTTGCTTTTATTTCCACCACCTACACGTGATAGTGTCTGGACAGATGACTATTCAATGAATACTTTAAAATTGTGAGAATAAATTAGTTTAGTTGGGAACCAGGCACTAATTCTTCTTACTTGTTTACTTCCAGGTATATGTTTTTAAAATTCCTTCTTAATTTTTCCCATATTGTTATGGAGTCTTAAGAAATTTAAGCTTTTGACTCATTTGGAATATATTTTGTTGTAGAATTTAAAGTATGCATAATTGCTTCTGTGGTTAATTTTTAATCTCAAAAAATGAAGATGGTAAGGTCTACATTTATAGTTTAGTCACATATTTACTTTTTAAGAATATTGCTTTTGTTGATATCAATATATTTAAAGTTGCAAATGTACAATGACCAGTGACTTTATTTATGTTTCTCATCTGGTATTTTCCTGAATTATTGTTTATATATCTAGTTTATTAGGTGTTAAAATTATAGAGATCCAGAATATTATTGTCTGCTATTGAAGTAAAAATGTCTGAAAATTTGTTTTCATATTTGCTAGTTAGGATTTGATAACTCCTTCTATGAAGGTTTCCCAGAGTCCTTAGAGACTGTTGGTGAACCATGCTGCTTCATAGCTACCATGGTCCTTATTTGTAACTCTCCATAGTTCAGTGATATAAAGTTAAGTACCTAGTGCCTACCATACTGTCTTCAAGGAAGTATCAAATTAACTGCCTAAGTGATAACAAATGCATGATAGAAACATATTTAAGTTGACTTCACTCACTGAAATGTTACTTGTAAATTGAGTTCTTAATTGGTTTAAATAACAATAACACAGAGTCAGATATACAGGAAAATGCTGAGAGGTCAGAGAAGAGGGAGCAAACCTCCCACATCTTACCTCCTTAGTGTCTCAGCAGACAAGAGAACAGTTTCCTGTTTCTCCCTGCTTAGATCCCATTTTTGCCCAGCTACCTCACTTGCTGTCTGTCTGTACAGACCTCCAGGGCTCTATGATTACCAAGTGGCAAGCCCCATCCTCTGACCTTCAGTCAGGCTTTATTTGTACAAGCAAGGTATCACCACAGTTATTTACATGTTTATTATCATTTGGGACCATACTTTCCTGTTACATAAACAAGTTTGTATTTTTTGCTGGTATGTTTAGCATTCTAAAATATCATTAACTCACTTTATTAAAATCATATGGATGATATGTAAAATTATTCATGAATTGTATTGCATGCATGCCCTTCTGTGGACAGTATATTAGAGAAGAAACAAGGCTGGGCACGGTGGTACAAAAGGCAGAAGCAGGCAGATCTCTGTGAGTTCGAGGCCAGCCTGGTCTACAAAGTGAGTTCCAGGGATGTTGTACAGATATACCCTGTCTTGAAGACCCAAGAGAAAGAAAGGGATGGATAGAGAGATGGAGAGATAGATAGATAGATAGATAGATAGATAGATGATAGATGAGAGAGAGAAACAAAGATGCATATTTAACTCTTGCATTTTTCACTATGCCAAACACCAAGAGAAAAAAAATGTTATGTATAAATATAACTTAAATTCCGATAACAATCCAAAATGCGTTATCATTGCCCCTATTTTGACTTTTAGGCAACTGAGGTATGCTAAGGTGAGTCAGGCATCTATCTCAGTTTGGGAGGGCATGGGGAAGGCAACACAGCAGGCTGGAAGCAAGGCAGGAAGAAAGTAGTCACGCCTCCCCCTAAAGCAGAGAGAGTCAGAGGAGGAGCCCTGCAGGACTTCAAAGGGCATGCAATTAAGGGCTGCCCAATGCACCTGTCTCCCAGTGCTCACAGGGCCACCTGAAGCAATGACAGAGGCACACACTTGGGGCCAGCAAACCCTTTCAGAGCATATCTGCTGCTGTTCTACAGTCTCACCACTCTGTGGACCACGTCTCTGACCTACTCTACATCCAAACTTCAGTGACCTTTATAGCTCAATTGGATAAGTATGCTGTTCCTTTCCTGTTTCCCCTAAAATAAACATAATGTAATTTATTTGACACACTGATTATTATGTTGAAAAAGATAAAGGTCCATATACATCATTCCTGAGAGAAAAGTATCTATCTTAGATTTCTTAGAGTATGAGTGACGTACACATGCCCTTACTTTGCTCTGACTCATTTTTAAAACTCAAGCGTACCGTGTGCCATGTTATGACTTACTTAGAAAGTTTATAAATGATATTGTCTTATTGAGGGGACAAGGACCTGGGAATACTGAATATAATTGTTCTCCTGGTCGTCATCCCTAAAGGAACAGCAGATGGGACACTTTACTATTAAAGCAGGAAATTGTTTCAACACATTTTTTTAAGCTAAGAAATTCTTTAGAAATAAATGATTCTGGTTGGTTGGTTTTGAAAACAAGCCATATGGTGTTTACTTGTTTTGGAATTTATCCAGTTTCCCCGAAGATGAGAGAAAAAAAATTAATAAAATCTTTTTACTAATTAGATAATAAGGAACATAATTAAAACAGGTGCTGTAACTTTTTGAATTATGAGACCAAATCTCCAGATATTATCTAGAAAAAAAAATGTTCTGAGGGGGGAGGGTATGGCTCCCATATATTCTAAAGTGAAAATAAATAAGGCACACATCAGGCAGCTATAACTTGTACTCTTCACTGCAATAAAAATCCAGAATACAAATCAAAAGGAACCATAAAATGCCACCCCCACTTTATGTGAGCTACTAGATGAAAATGCATGTCATTCACTCAACATTGAAATCTAGATAATATTTACAACTTTCCAAACAATTAGGGTAAGAGACCAAGAACAAGGGTGTTTTTTTTTTTTTTCAAGGTAATCAATGGGACGTTGAGGTCATCTTACCTAGGGTTCCTTTCACTGCAACATTTCAGTCCTGTTCTCCTGGAGCACTGAAGGAGGAAGGCAGGTGTCTTATATCCTTGGTATAGCCAAAAAGGAACCGGGTGGACGATGATGGGGGTAACAGTGCTGTGTATTGAAGGCAGCAACTCCTGAGGCAAAGGTCTAAGAAATGGGAAAATAGCCTGTCAGCTGGCAAGGGTGGCATGGGGGGTGGAGGAGGGGGTGGTGACTCAGTCATGCAAAACTGAGGTCAGATGCTCAGCACTCAGGTAAAAAGCTAGGCATAGGTACCTGTAACACTGTGCTGGGGAGACAAAGGTAGGTCATTCTTGGAGTATGCTAGCCAGCTGCTACAGCGGAATTGGCAAGATCCAGGCACCATGAGGGACTCTACCTCAAAAGTAAGTAAGTAAATAAATAAATACTGTAGAGCGACTAAGAATAACAGTGGATGTTGACCTCTGACCTGCACCCTCAGGGAGGCTAGCATGTATGTGTCCCTTCATGAGCATGAATGAGCATGTATTCAGACACATAAGCCCATGAGGAAAGAGTTAAAGTGTCACTATGGGAATAATTCTGTCTGTTGCTTTTTAAGGTAAACCTGTGCTACCAAGAAGGGAGAAGGTCCCTGAGTCTTTGCTTCCAGTGAAAGGGGTATCTGTGTCTGAATTACAGTATTTTTTTTTCTGAAGGAAATAAGTGTTCCAAGAGTACACATGTAGAACTATTGAAATGCAAAAATGGTCAGCTATTTACAATCTATAATCACAGGAAATATTCAAAATATTTCTGTTTGAAAATAGTATATAAAGTGAGACCATTCATAGCCTGACACTTGATCTCTCCATGGCTGTTGTGAAGGCACTTAGGCTGGAATGATTTTTTTTAGATGATTGGTGATAGCTGGGATTGTTCTCTGGCTAATATATGTATGCAAAATGTGGCTGCAGCGATTTGCTTTTGTTAGCATCTCCCTTCCCCCACTCTGAAACCTGAAGCCTTCAGACATTGATGCTAGAGAGAGAAAATGAATGTGTGTGAGAGGTGTGTGTGTGTGTGTGTGTGTGTGTGTGTGTGTGTGTGTGTGTGTGTGTGCATTTTCTCACAACTGCATTGTAAATGCATCTAACCATCAAGTTATACGGGTGATAATATACAAACACTGCCATTAAAGACAAACCTTCCCCCATACTGATATTCTCAATGTATTGTTATTTTGGGAAAACCAAAGAGTTAAGCAGACTGTGGTAAACTGAAGTGGGGTAAGACAGCTTTACCTATCAGTTACAACTGGAAATTTAATATAGCCGGGAATGGCACTTTTATTAAACAACTCCTGGATCACTCGTCCATGTCTTCAGCACTGATCCCCCTGTAGCAAAAATGCATAGATAATCAACATGCCAGGCTCACAGTCAACTTGTTGGGGGATTAAATCCTAAAGGAAGGAACCCATCGCCCTGGAGGAAGACTGAGTGCAGGCTTCTGAGTCTTTGAAGGCTCATCTCAGTAGTCCCACTGCTAGAATGTGCTCTGTTGTCATAGCAACACCATCTCCTGCTTCATACAGGAAAGATTAGCTCTTACTGTGCTGAGGAGAGAATTTAGGGGAAGTCAGACTAATCCCTGGGTACACTTCCCGGGAAAGGTTGGACCTCGCCTAAGGGATGCTGGATCAGCAATGATAGAACTGGCCTGCCACTGGCGTTTAAGTTGAAGAGCAGGATTCACCGTAAGTGTGGGCTCCTTCCTAGTAAAAGACCGGAGTGAGGTTTGTGTAAGCCTCGCTCAAGACTGTCCCATGCAGCAACAGAAAGGCAGAGGGAAACTCGGATGGGAGCTCCAGGGAGCGCTTAGTTTAAGGAGGAGATTGAGATCACAGGATCAGAAACTTAAGGGACAATAGGTGGATACTTTTGAATCCTAATGCAAACCCTGGGAGCAAGGCCAAATTAAATGAGGAAGAAAATGCATTGTTTGCTCATTGGCACTTCATGCATTTATCCCAAGTCTCAGTCTTTGAAATTTAAAACTCCAGAGGGAAATTATTTTTATTTTCATTACAAAGCTGGTTGTCTAAGCGAGTTGTGGTTATTCATCACCAAAAAGTGATGAGATTTGATTTGGGGACTCTTGAGTTTTCTTTTGTCCGTTATGTATGTATACATCTTTTTTTAAATGCTCTTAGAAACCCAAAGTGACATCGTTCTTTAAGGTGATCACATGGAAGATTGTGTCATTTAGCCATTGTATTTTCTGCTGGTATTTTGTTCAATCTGCTTCTGAAAAACACGTACAGTGTGTTACTCTTTCAGGATAGTGTGTTGTCTGCTACAATGGACTTTGTTCTGGGGGAGCATTAGTGTTTCTCCCCTTGTTTTGTCTTTACAAATCCATTTTATAATAATTTATCTTTTATGTTAAAAGCCATGAGTCTTCTATGTTTGATATCAATGTTTTTGTGGAGATATCTAACCTTTGATAAACTTAATAATTTCAAAGGACATTTTAATGCACGTATTGAAACAGGGCACATGTTTTAAAGACCTGATTTTTACATACTATATTGCTGATATAAATTCTAATTGTGATTTTCAGATTGTCTTACCTTGAATAAATACTTCATTGAAAATACTCGTGGTAAATATTACAGCACACTGCATTTATAATGGTTTGCAATTATTTAGATCATGGCTATGTATTTATAAGATGTATTCGGAAACTGGGTTTATTTCCCATGTACACAATGCTGGGTTACTAATGTATTACATGCTACAATTCATATGACAGTATGTGCTAATTATAGCCGTTATCATAAAATTCTTAATTACCATTTGAAGTGTGTGCTGATATAATTTCTCAGAATAGAACAGACTTGGGTATTTTGTGAAAACAGACTACACATTTTACATACAATCCCTTCTCTGAGACTGATTAATGCTGAAATAAACCATAGATCTTGAATCTTATAAGTGCATTAGAATGATACATAAAATTGTTATTTACATATATTAGGAAGCATCCACAGAGTGGTTCAGGTCATATTTCAATTACTAGTGCCCTATCATATGTGAGTTTCTTAAGAAAATGGAGACCCAAAAAGCCCCTCTCAAAAATTACTACAGATTTTTCCAATGTCTTTTTGATTCAGTGATTTTTAAGAGTTAGAACCCTTTAGAATCACAAACAGAAAGAGGAAAATCTACTTATTTTGCTAGCCCCACAAAACAAAGTAGAGTAACTTGCTGGTTTCCACAGACTGAGCCTATGTGAGAGAAATCAATGACCAACTTTAAAATTATTGAAACTCACAAATTTTAGATAGCCCTAGATTCAAAACTGATCAAAGAAGACTGGGAAAGAAAAGAATGAACAGGAAAACCAAAAGGGCACTACTAAATGATAATACACCATGTAAGTAAATAAATAGACTATAATTTAAATCTTTAAATGGAGTTAGACCATTCACTACCTTAACTAGCATTTTCCAACAACTTTCAAAAAACCATTGTGCTCTGCTTAGAGTTGTTCATACCTTCCTGCATATGCTGGTATTCTTTCCTTCCCGCCTATGCTATGGTTCTACCTTCCTGCCTGTGCTGTGACTCTCAGATACACAGTGGCAACTGCCATACAGGCATATCTTTGTATTTGCTGTCTCTCCAAGGCAAGTTTCATCTGCCTTTCGCTCTGTGGTGGTTCCACCTGGTGAAGAGTAGATCATCTTCAATGCACAATCATTCCTCAAGGGCTGTGCTGCTTTATCTTCCAAAGAGTCAAATACCCAACTTTTAACCCAGTGTCCAGAGCTTGGAACCCAGGGTTCAGCTGAGGATTGAAAACCTGGAAACCATCAGGTTCTCCCAAGGCTCTGAAATCCCTAAGGTTCCAAACATTGGCCCAGGATTTATGTGGTAGCTGGTTACTCTGCAAACCAAGGCTAGCTTGTAAACTGTCCATTATAGATATATCTCATACAATATCAGAAAATGGATTATAAGAATTCTTAGCACAAAGGGCAGTGGTGGGATGTGAATACTGTTTGCATTTGCTTCTAAGAAGCAAACTAAGATTCAATGTTATTAGAATCAGATTTAAAAGGACACTTTGGACCAATATGAATATTAATAACATGTCAATAGCATCTTTTTTTTATTTTGTACATTTAGTTTTGATTTGAGACAAACATCTTGAATGTAAAAGGTGAGTTTGAGTTGTCTGTAAGAAAATGTGTAGCAAAGAGTAGGGGAAAGGTCTATGGGAATTGTGTAAAGATGCTTCAGGAATATATGTGGATAATATGTAATTATGAAAGGGGGACAGAAGCATCTGTGAAAGAGTAAGAAAAAGGATCAGTACCCCGTGAAGATGTATATTACAAAGTTTGGGTGGGATGGACCACTAATATGGGATATAGTTGTCAGGAGTAATTATTGGAAGCACTGAATAGGTAGGAAAATGGCATATGCAAAAAATATATATAATTCATTCATTCACTCAAATGCATTCATTTATTTAAGCAAGAACTTTGTAGCCACTGAAAAGTTACAGGTGACAACTCGGGTAGTAATAAATGTGTTATGAAATGCTGAGGCTTCATAAAAGCACTCAATTTGGAGGTCGTGTTAAATACTTAGAAAAATCATAGTGTCCTATGAGGGTGATATGATAGCAAGTTTAGAAGCTAGATTTAGCCAAGTCTTGTGCACATTAATGAAGGACTTGCATGCCTCATAAGCTCACGTGGCACTTCTAGACCCCAGGAAATTAATCAGAAGAGGGTATGTTATAAAGGTTTGTGGGGAGAGGAGGTAGCAGGAAATTTAATTTTAGATCTTAGTTTGATCATTAAGACAAAATAATAAATACTACACTTTGTTGATATACATGCAAATATACACATTCATACATATATATGTATACATATGAATGCATATATATATATATATATATGAGTTTCTATAAAAGAATAAGAAAAAGGATTACTACTCTGTGAAAATGTATGTTACAGATGTTGGATAGGTATCATATATAGTTTATTTGAGGTCACATGGTTGTGTGAAACTTCAAAACATCTTCAAATTTGATTGTTGTCTTTTGTTTTCAACTTAATATTTATATGTTGCAAAGCAATTAGACTTTGTGAAAACTTGAAAGTTTTGTTTTTCATTAACTCTACAATCCTTTGGAATGCTCAAACAATATTTGACTTTAATTACTAGATCATTATAATTTTAAAAGTGTAAATATTTTAACTAGGAAACACTTATACTTGGCTCCTGACTTCCTTATTTGGCAAAAGTCTCTTCAATCCAAAAGAAAAATATGCATATACATTCTGTTATAATTTAGGGGAGAATTTAGGGAAGGAATCAGAGGATCAGGGAATTTGCTATAAGGTTGTCTCCTAGTAACATCAGAAGCCACACCCATAAAGTCTCACAAACATGACTGCCAAAGTGTGAGCTGAACAAAGATAAAACCAGTGGATAGGGGACAGGGGAAATGTGTGACCTGCCAAACAAAGAGCTATAGGCAGCTGAGTATTTAGAAGAGGTAGTCTTCCCAGAGAAGAGCACACCATTGCTTGTCCAGTACCAAACAGTCAACCCTGAAAACATACATTATAGGGATTGAGCATGTTATGTTTAGGGATGTAAATGTATATACATATACATTTACATGCACATACACACATATATCAATAAAAAAAGGCTACAAATTTAAAAGACAATAAAGAAGGATATGGGTGATGATTTGGAAGAAGGAAAGGGAAAGAAGAAACAAATATAACAAAAAGCATTTTGGAAGTATAACGTGAAAAAATGGGGAAATGTATTTGTAGAAATTAGTCAATCAGGGACAACAGCATGAGATTGGTTTTGGTATCAGGGTAGTAATTGACATAATTTTCTGTCCCTGCAGTCCTTACATCATAATAATTCTAATAATTGTAGTAATTATAAAAAGTACCTTAAAATAAATGATTATTTGATGTATCACAGTTATAGCTATTGAAAAAATTCACCAACACTGCTAAAAGAAGTAGCCTCTGTGCCTGTGTTAATTACTTCTGTCATTGCATTTATAAAATACTCGGAAAAAAAAATCTGACAGGAAAAAGAATTACCTGGAACATGCTCCCAGGGCCAGTCCATCTCAAAGGGAATGACAACAATAGGAGCAACTCGCATTTCTGGGCAAAAGGCTTCTGAGGCTCTAAGTGTATCTGCCAGAGTCGGGCAACAACACCAGGAAACAGACTGTATGTCATCATCAGCCCATGCCTACAGTTACACTTTGCTTCCCCAAGGTTCCATAGCCTTCCCAGACAGCACTGTCAGCTGGGGACCAAGGGTTCCCAACACAGGCCCAAGAAGGGGCCTTCACAAAGACACCATAAGAGGACTTACTAGAAGGAAAGAGAACACATTAGAAAGTAAGAGGCAGAGATCACAAAGTTTATCATGCATTGCTTTAGAGGAAAACCAATCCTTCTCTGGCCCTTTCATAGCTAAATGGATTCACCAGAGATCATCTCTCAGATACTTCTTGGGATAAATTCCTGAGATGGTATAGGAAAAATTTAGATGAGTCCACTCTTTGATTCATGAACCAAAATATTGAAGACTATATAATGTTACATATACATACATACATACATACATACATACATGTATGTAACCAAAATTAATTTTAAAAGAGGCCTTGAATTTGAAAGAGAGCAAGGAGCAGTATATAGAGGAATTTGGATGGAGGAAAGGGAAGTGAGACATTATATAGTCATATTTCAAAAATAAAATAAATAAAACAATTTTGAAATAGATTGAGGTCTGTGTCTTTCCCTGAAGATTATCCTGAGAGAAGATGTTGGAAAGGGACTGCTTCTTCTAAGCTTTTCCTGCTACAAAATTAACCTTTTAGTATACATTATCTCACATAAGTGTTACAGAACCCTTCCTGATACATATAATTTGTGATGCTAGCTTTGTGAGGAAACTGATGGTCAGAAAGGTCAGGGTGTTTTTGTTAAAAGGTATATAACTAATAAGCAGAGGATTATTCATATATACTCTGGAGCTAATATTTCTAAGATATGTGTGGACATCATTTTGAGTGCCCCATGAAGACAAAGTGATGGAAACATAATTGTTATAATTGTTTTTATTGTCCTAGACTTGAAAATTTATAGGCCTGTATGCCCTGTGTTATGAATAACGAGAACATTGCCACTTCCAGTCTTTCCTAGAAAAAAAATCCCACTCTGGGAAGAGAAAATGATGGAGTCAAGTAAGAGGTTTATTAGACTGAGACCGTGAGATCCAGATTATTTCTCCATCCATGAATTCAACCACCCATGCATCCATCCATCTAGTGAGTCATACATTCTTTTGTCATTCATTCAATAAACATTTACTACATCCATCCCTTGTTCCTGTTCCCATTTAGTAATAAAAGGCTCTCTATCTCCCCAAAGATAGTATCATTTACTTATTTATTTATTTACAATGCTTGGCAAGCATTAAGTAATCACAGAAACCATCCTGTAAAGTAAGGATTATAGCTCCCCCATTCTCTGTAAGACTTTAAGGCTCTGTGAGACTTTAAGGCTCAGAATATTGGGACCTTGGGACCAACCACCCAGCTTATGAATGACAAGACTACGTCCTGAGTCTATGCTTTTCAGAATTTCAGTTCAGGGCTTCTATCTACAACAAAATTTCACATTTTCTGTACATGGGAAGAATTCTGTGCTGAAGGCTTACATTGTAATGTTGGAAAAAAAGGAGAGTATGGGGCTAGCACCCAAGAAGGCTTCAACAGTGATGTGTTCATATACAAAATGTGCAGGCAATAGTTGCATCATGGGATGGCCCTAGACATTACAGAAGGAAACTTGCATGTACTGTGCTTAATGGATGACAGTAGCCACTTATTTTTTTCCTTCTCTTACATAGAAAACACTTTGAGTTTCTCTTGTTCCTTTTGTGAGTTATACTGATTAGTATATATATAATTTTCTTCCTTACCTAAAAACTTGATAGGTAAGGATCAAGACACTAGTTTTCCCACAAATCTGCCCAGATTGACAGCAACTAAGAACAGGTTGGTGGATTAGTCTTTTCACTTCATGGTTATCAATTTGTGTTTGCAGAGAGAAAAGAGTTCGTTGGGGGAGGACTGACTTCAGAATTCTTTATTTATGGAAGTCCAAGATGCTGTTATTGGAATGATAACTTGCCTATGTCTCACTAATATATTTGGTTAAATAAATTGCAATAAAAGAAAGGAAAATTAGAGGAAAGAGAGGTACTGTTTACTATCAGGACTTCAAAGGAATCAAAGGATTAAAATATGAGTGAAAACCTCAAAACATACAAAAAATACGAACAGTATGAGAATGAATTCAATTGTTTCCTTTAATTCATTTTATACTACTGGCTGACAATACATTTTATTATGTGTGCATTTAATGTGTCTATGCTTATGCATATGTATGTGGGGACCAGAAGTAATGCATGGGTATTATTCCTCTACTGCTGTCCAACTTTCCTTTTACTATTAACTGTCTTTCATTTGTTTTACATACCAACCACAGTTTCCCCTCCTTCTTCTCTTCCTGTTTCCTCCCCAACTCCTCCCCTTAACACTCCTACCAATCAACTCCTCCTCTGATGCTGTTCAGAAAGAGTCAGGCCTCCCATGGACATCAACGAAGTATGGCACATCAAGCTGAGGCAGGCCATGCTCCTCCCCCTGCATCAAGGCTGGAGGAGGCATCCCATCATTGGTAATAGGTTCCAAAGGGCCAGTCCATGCACCAGGGACAGGTCCTGATCCTACTGCTAGGGCCCTCACAAACAGGCCAAGCTACACAACTATCATCCTCATGCAGAAGGCCTAGATGCCCTCAGCTTTTTTTGAGAGATGTTTCACACAAGCCTGGAGCTAGACATGAAGGCTGGGATGACTGGCTATTAAATCCTAGGTTTTGCTGTGGTCAACTCTCCAGTGCACACACTGGCTGGTCTTTGCAGTGCTAGATCACAAATGCTCACCAGCACACCTGGCTGGTTTCTCCAGTGCTAAGATCACAAGTGTGCACCAGGGCACCTTGCTAGTTCTTTTCACACACGTGTTCTTGAGATAAAAATCGGAAGCTTGTGTCTGTAAATTAAGCACCTCACTGAATGAGCCCACTGCCCTAGCTCACAATAAATTTCAGTCACATTAATAATTTCATGCAACAGAAAGCCCCTTAAAAGAACTTACTTTGTCTGTAATAGACTCATTTTGTCTCATTCTTTTGAATAAAAAATAACTAGTATTCGGAATCCCATGGATAATATAGATTAAGAACTGTAACCCACATTATAATATGACTATGCAATGATTGGTGGAACAAACCCAAGGGAGATTTATTTTAGGAGAATAAATTAACTTTACTCAGCATAACCGATAACTCAGAGATTTATCTAATAATAGTTACTCTAATTAGAAAAAAATATTAAGGAACAGAAATAAAACTCACTTATAATACTTTCAAAAATACTTAAAAATATTAAAAACTCCCAGAAGCCATGATTTTAATTAGGGAATGTTGTATTATATGTGCCTTCTCTATAGAAATTGCTTAAAGCATGGAAGAAATTTAAGGGAGGAAGTCATGCACTTTTTAGTGTGAACTTTTGTTTGTTTGTTTTATATACATTCATTAACCAGGCTTCCAGGGTTTCTATTTTCTCACAAAGGAGACATGTGCTTCTCTGAACACTGGCCCCACAGAGGACACTGGGGCTTTTTCTTGTCTTTAATTCTTTCCTTGGGTTGTTGTTCTTCACATTGAGATTGAGGGGAAGGCTCCAGAATGTGGGCCAATTCTTTTGTCATTTCTCCCTTCCACATATTCACATTATTGCTCCCAAAATCTCCCAAGGCTTCACTTAAGCTTAGGGATTTAAGCTCTGATCTCAACCTTGCTTTTTCCTTGACCACCAAACCATGGTGGCCCTAGTGGTCTTTGTTTTTATAACATTGTACTATGCTTTCTTGTTTCTTTGTTTATGGGGTAGTGAAAGGAGAGAAGATGGGGGAAGGTGGTTGAAAGTTGGGAAAAAGACATCTTCCTTTTCTCTCCTAGATTTATTATTCACTTATGTTCATGCATTATTATGTTTCATACATGTGCATGTACACATGCATGCAAGTGCCCACACAGGCCAGAAGAGGGCATCAGATTCCAAGGAGCAAGTGTAATAGGCAGTTAGTTGTGAGGTCCTTCTCCCAGCATGAGTGCTGGGACCCAAGCTCCAGTCCTCTAAAAGAGCAGCAATTATGGCTCACAGCTGAGCCATCTCTTAGCCCTTGCATTGGAGTTTTTGACTTATCAAGGAAGAAGCAGTGGTGAAGCTAGCAAGATATTACTCATAACTCTCTTATGTCAAATATTTAGATCTGGAGGAATTACTAATCACAAAATGTATTATTGAAATTTTGAGAGAAAACTAGACAATGGTAAAGAGTTTTATCTTGTGCTTTGTGTACTAGAGAGGACTTGCTTATCAGATAAAATATTCTGGAGTGATTTTACCAGTTCATTATATTTTCTGCCCCAATACTAACCTTTCTAAAACTCAATGTTCTCTTATAAAAGTTTAAAACTTAGTTAAAATATCAACTACACATACGACCAAATTTGCGAGAACCATTTTATCACAGGATGGTCTGAATTCTCAATTGTGTCACTGATGCTAGGACTTATCTCACATGGTTCTTTTTTTTCAGCACCTAAATTGGAAACAAGACTGCACCACACTAATTTTTTACTGTTTGCAACCAGTGGCAACAGACGGTGAAGACTGGCCTTGCACACATATGTCCATTGGGATCTTAGTCCCACATCTCTACCTCTCTTTATGTTCCTGTGTCCTAAAGGGCTGAGAATTGGCCTTGTGCTTGGATTTCTTTCAAAATTAAGTTACTAAGAATTACAAAATTACTATAGAATGGCAATTTCAGAGTGTAGAATCATGAAATTTTCTGCAAAAGTGCCGAGACTTATAAAGACTGTGAAATGTCTCTGCATCTCAGCTGTCCTTTCTGCAGATAAGCTCTGAAACATGGCAAGCACATCTATGCATAAGCTTGGTAAATCTTTGATGACATATCAGGAGATATTCATCTGTAACTATGATCATCAAGAGTTCAAAGGCTTGGACTTAATTTTTAACAACAATTTGAACTAGTTGATGAAAAGTACAATTTGGTCATGATTTCCTGAAGTTGCTACTGTTTTTATTTGCATGCATGTATGCATGTGTGCCTGTGTGTATATGTGTTGTGTATGCCTGCATGCTGCAACACATATGGAGAGGCCAGTTCTACTTTGTAGAGTTATTCCTCTGCTTCTATCTTAATGTGGGTTCTGAATCTTGAACTCAGGTCATCAGGCTTGGGTGGCAAGCACTTAACCTACTGAGTTACAACTGCAGTCTTTGTCATCATTTTAGTTTAATGTGATCAGTCAATTCAAAAGATCTAACACTTTTAGAATACTACGATTAACCACACAGTTCTTTATAGAAACCTTAATTATGTATAATTATGTATAACAATAACATCATTCTGCAGCTATACAAATGGAAGATAGATGTGACTATAATACTACATAATTGTAATTAATGATAACCAATAACTGTGATGATGACTTAGCTGTACAGTAATGCAAGTGACAGTGAACACATATGCAGAACACATATAGAAACGGGGGCGCTGCCAAATTAAAAGTCGCTCTTAACATATTGGTTGGCAAGTGTTTGCAGAGCTGAAATGTGTAAATTAGAGACTCACTGGAGTCTGCTAGCCAAAAGTGAAAACCAAAGTGCTTTTCAGCTTGCTAATTAATGCTGCATGCCCAATGCAGCTACAGATAATCTACACCACTCAGTCCAATGGGAAAAGCAGTGGCCTGGGTGTTAAGAGAACTGAGACACACTCTATTCTGTTCCAACATGGAAAATTATTCAAAGTAAGCAAATCCTACAAAGCTATGCTATAACGGTATCACTGTGTTTCTAATGTGCTGGAGTCGATATTGTCTATTCTTTGTATACATTTTGCACATTTATAGTCTTCTTATTCAGTTTCTTAATGAAGTTAGTGGCCAATGTTAATCTTCAAAGCTAAGCTACTTATGCATGCCAAGATCAGCACAGTCCTTGTGCCCAAGCAGTTAAGGATCTTTAGGATCTAATAAGAAGCTGGTGGGCTTGGATTATGTCCTTTGTTTGTAGTCCACGTTTTCAGAATTTGTTTTGAACTAGCTAGTAGCATGTGGTACACTGGTCTGTAAATCCAGAACACATATGAAGTCTGGGAGGTGAAAATGTCATCACCTACATCTCCATAGCTTTCTCCATCTCTTTTCTCCGTTTATTTCACTCATCTATTGATGAGTTACTTATTTAGAAGTTACTTTGCTCTTACTCTATGAAGGAACCATTTAGCCTTTTACTAGACTGTATTCCTAGATACTGTTTTATCTTCCCCAAAATAAATTCAACTATAGCAAGTTAGAAAAACACTTGCTGTACAAAGATGAAGTTCAGAGTTCGGATCCCCCAAATTTGTGTAAAACCAAGCAGGTTTAGAAGCTGCCTGTAATCCCAGCTTGTATGGAGCAGCAGGAAGATGAAATAGAGCTCCCTCCTACAAGGCCAAGATAGACTATCTGTATCAGTGAGTTCTAGGATCAACTAAATATCCTGTCTCAAGAAATAAATTAGGGCTTAACAGAAGAGTCTCATTCTGACATTTAATCCTTCATAAATAAGCACATGTGTACATAAATATGCAGACACATGAGAGAGAGAGAGAGAGAGAGAGAGAATACACACACATACACTCACATACATACAAGAGAAAGAGGTAGAATTTCAAATATACAGTTGGTTAGGGTTCATTGTCAAAGATAAAAATGTAGGCAGGAAAGGATTGCAGTTAGACCATTGCTTTGTCAAAAAGATAGCATTCATTATCCAAACACTAGGAAAGTGTTTTTGAGGCTTGGAGTCAATTATAGCACAGTTTGACCTACTGTTAAATAGCAACAGTTGCCCAAATGGATTTTATCTGAAAGAAAAAAAGTGATACATTTACTTTATTTTGTTGGCATATTTATGACAGAATGGATTCTGTTGGTTTTGTGGAAAATTTACATAGTGGTAAAAATATAAATCTTGCAATTCTGGCGCAGTGTTTTAAAACTCTGGATAGTTATTCTCAATCATCACACACAAAGTGTCATTGTATGTGGAATGCATAGGGAGGAATGGGGTTGGGGAAGCACATGGACATGATCTACAGTGTACTTGTGGAGGTAGAAGAACACATTGGGTGTCAGTAGTTACCTTCTACCTGTCTGAGAGAGCCTCTTTGGTTTCTGTCACTCTGTACACACAAGCTCCCAGCCAATATCTACCACCTACCTCACTTTAAAGACAATGGGATTACAGATGCATACTATGTGGCTGCTTTTGTGGGATTCTGGGGAATCTATATGGGGTACCCATGTCACACAGCAAGACATTTTCCCATTAAGTATTTCCCAAGCTCCACACTGTCATAAAAACAGGGATATGGTTTTACAAGAAGGTTCATGTGTGGCATAGCTCCATCTTAAGGCTCATTGTGAAGGAATATCCATGCATTCTCTCTTTGTTCTGTCATCATCTCTGCCCATGTTTTTCATTGTCTGGAATACTTTATAATTCAATAGGCAATGGGACCTAGGAAATGACATTTTTAAGGTATAGAAGAGGAATGACCAGTATGAAAGATCAAGGAGCATGTGTGAGTGCTTCACGGAACTTGTTTTAGCATTTATTCATTGAAAAAATCCAATAAGGGTTAATGTGCTGGCTTTCTCAGTACACTGGAGATGAGTGCACTGGCATTCTCAATGCACAGTACTGACAACACACACTTACAGGGAAGAATTTCTCAGGCTGAGTTAGAAGGGCATAGGAGACAGCCTAATGGGTGTGTACTCCAAACCCTTACCTCCCATCTGCTTTAAAAGCCTGCCATGTTAATAGGTCCATCATGATGCCAGGATGATGGCATCTCTCTGCACACACTCCCAATACAACACACTTCTCTACCTGTTTTCTCCAGGCAGAAAGTACCAAGAAGAAGAATAAATAAGTCTTTCATTGTACAATTATAGATAAAAGGTTTAAATTGCAGGTACATGGTATATTTTTCCAGGGTGGAATTCCAGCACAGGGTAATCTATTGATGTACCCATCAATCTAGTTTTCTGTGAAATGACATGCAGAAAGTCTCTGTGCACATGGGTAGCTGGGTGTTAGCTGACAGGAGCTAAAGGGAACTTGAGTGCCTCAGAAGATAGATTGTGAAGATTAGATAATTCTTATTAGGTGATATCCCCTTCACCTTGTGAGCAAAATCACTGTTGTGTCAGCACAGGGAACCTGTAAGAGCACACAGAGCTGCTTCATCAGGACCAACTTACACACTCCACTGTCCTTCCTAGCATTAAGGAGAATGCCTTTATTGAGGTGAGCTCTTTGCCCTTCTTACATTTTCATTACTCCTTTGGAAAAGTATCTTTCCGTGTGTCTTTTACAAAGTAAGTCTCCTGGGGTAGACCTACTCTTCCTTCTTAGTTTTCATAAGAGAAGAGAACAATGTCGTTGGACCTTTCTCCTGAGAAGCATCTTCAGGTTCAGTCTTTCTGAACCTAGCTTGCCGGGTTGTCCATCCTGTTTAATGCTACTGCTGTTCACACTCACATACAACCAGCCAATTTTTTTAGAATAAATGATATTAATTTCTCTCATTTAGCACTTCAACTTTTACATAAGAAAGGTTGGCCTGGGGAATAACACGGTTTGGTCTACAAGCATGAGTATTCAAATTCGAAATTCCAGCAAGGCTGCATGTACCTCTAACCTCAGCATCAGGGTGTGAGGACAGTCAGATCCCTAGTGCTCACTGGCCAGTCAACCTAGCTGAAACAGCAAGCCTGCAGCTCAGTGAGCATTAACAGCAATAAGGTGAAGGAAAACTGAGGAAGATTCCCCAACACCCTATTCTCCCTACTCTGGCCTTTATATGTGCTTATACAGGTGTGCATACATGAATGCTAACATACATATATATTATGTACACACAGACACACACAGGCAATTCTGATCCTATCTGAAGATGAACTGGACCAATTCCTGGTGTTCTGGGTTTTGATGGATTAGAAATGATTAGTGCCTAAAAGTGTTTCAAGCACTCATCACTGGAGTTTCTTCAGGAGTTAAACTTTGAGGGTGTTGAGACCTATCACAGTTTAATAAGGATCAGGATAAACAAATAGGCCAAACACATATTTATTCAGGGAGAAATAACTTACATCCTAGACAGATGAACACCAGAAGTTCCACCAGATGCTCTCCTCTCTGTGTCCGGCCAGCAAGTGAGCGTTCAGGGCTCCTCCTCACACCTAGTTCCACAGGTCACTTCTGCTCCTGGCTCCACCCTCCAATGGGCATGGTCAGTGCCACAGAAGCAGACAAAGTAAAGTGCATATCTCACTACAGAGAGCTGTCTACCCTTTGTCATTTCTGAATTCTGTTATTCCTCATCCTAACATATAAACAAAAATTCTTGTAAATGTGCTTACATACTCATGTTAATTTATTGCCTAAAATTTATCATAGACGTGACGGCTTAAATCAATACCCACATCTCATAGTTCTGTTACTAAGGGGTCCTGGCAGATTCTGCTGGGTCTGCTCTGTAAAGTGGAAATTAAGGTTTCCACTTTGTTAAGCTCCAAGGTGCAGGGCTGGGAAAGAGTGCATTCTGAGTGTATTTGACTCTCTGGCAGACTTTAGTTCCTCTGGGTGTGGGACTGAGGCTCTCATTTCCTTGCTGACTATCAGCGTGATGTTTGTCAGTGCCTTGGGTTTCCCTGAAATTGTTAGAACACTGTCCCTGTATTCTCAGCATTTGTGTTTCAGGTCATTTTACTTCCTTCCGATTACAGAAGAAAGCTCTATGGTACTGTGTCTGGTTTATGTTTGTTTCATATTTTAATCATTGTCTCCTTATGTAGGCTAGGCTGGCTTCAAACTCCTAATCACCATGTCACAGCCTTTTGGCTGCTGGGGTTTCAGATGGACATTCCTTTTCCTGGATTACCTCTGTGATTCTAAGGGTTTACAAGACTGATTGTGTTCAATCTGGTAAAATCCTTATATAAGATCAGATGTACCACATAACATAGCATGATCAAGGGAATGATATTTAGTGATATTTGAAGGTTCTGGAAATTAGGTTGAGGGACAGTGGATAGGAGACTTCTTAATTTCTCATAATCTCTAATACATAGGAAAACTAGATTAGAAACATATAAGGCTATAGGAAGGATTATAGCTTAGTTCTCATACAGACACTATCAGTAAGGTGTAAGTTCCTGTAATAATCTTGCCTATAAGTAGTTATTGAATATCTGCCCATCACAATGGGTTAAAATAGATAAAAGAGCTTTCTTCCCGGTAGTTACTTGTGGATACTTCTAAGACAGAGGCACTTACTCAACATCTGGATGAGTTTACATGAATGCTTTTACAGAAGTTGTATACAAACTGAATCTAAGCTTTGGCTTTCCATGTCCCTTGCCAGGTAGAAGAAACATATTAAGTTCTTCAAACATGCTATTCAATTATATCCCACTTCATGGCCTTTGACTGTGTTGTCTTCTCAGCTATAACACCCCTAGTGTTTTGACTGTATTATGTTATGTAGCTTGGATTCCCTTCAGAATTCACTTCATATATGTGTTCTATTCTCTTAGATATTCTTATTGGATTTGATTGGGTTGCTTGTGTGGTCATCCTATAGCGATTGCAAGATACTTTTTAGTGAAGTTATGGAAAATTTCACTCTGTCACTGTGTTGATGGGAAGGATATTTATCATCCCGACATCTTTGTGATGTTACTCTTTTTATGCCCTAACTTGCTTTCTGTTGGTGTGATAAATAATGTGACCAAAATAATTTGGTGAGGAAAGGGTCTATTTTATCTTACATCTCCAGGTCACAGTCTATCATTAAGAACAGTCAGGGCAGGAGCTCACGGAGGTGCTGAAGCAGAGACCAGGGAGGGACTCTGGTCATTGTGCCCTCACTTTCTTGATTCTGTTCAGCTGGCTTTCTTGAACAACTCAGGACACCATGGCTAGGGATGGCACTACCCGTAGTAGACTAATAAGTTAGTGATAAAGAAAATATACCACCATCATGCCCATGGCTAATATAAACAAGGCAATCTCTTGAATGAGACTCTACCAGATAACTCGGAGCTGTGTCAAGTTGATACCTGGAGCTAACTGAGACAATAGATTCTTCTCAAAAGCAAGAGACACAGTCCGTACTAATAAGACAAAATTTAATGTTTTTTTTTGAGGGGGTGGTAAAAAGAACAACTGTTTCACCAGATTAAGCAAAACAAACACACAAGTTGACAATCTATTGGAAAACCTATTGCAGAGTCTCTGACAGAGCCCATGGGGGAAATGATCACTTAGTAACACATAAAGATGATAGATAGCTAGAAAAACAATGCAAGTTCAGTGGTAACATTTTTATACTCTCTAGGGTTAGAAAATACCTCATTCTCTTTGGTCCACAGCTCTCATTCTTCCAGGGTGGAAAGAGGAGATGCCTATAAAATCCTACACTTATCAATTAGGAGGGACAGAACATTCTATAGCTCTCCCTGTGGGTCATTTAAACACCTAGTATTTGGCTACTAACCCACACATGATACCATAATACATTACTAAACTATCTCCTGTACCCAAAGTCACTTGAAATGAGGACTTCAGATAAGCCACCTGCAGCTTCATATTTCCCCAGATAAAACTAAAGCACATATAAGTTATATCCAGTGATTGTACAGAGAAGGCCTGTTTGTCCTGAAGTGAGATGTTTTATTTTTCTTTAGGTCTTTAACAATGGAAATATATAATATATAATTTTGGACTAATTGATATGTTTGCTCACACACACACACACACACACACACACACACACACACATATATATATATTAGACATGAAACCTAGACATAATAGTGAAATACTTGATAGTATTCAAAGATATCCAGAAAATGTTTGTAAGCCAACATTTTGCCTCTTGTTCCAAAGCATAAATTGTACTGGTGATGAGCAAGCTTCACTGTGCATGCCACAATTCAGTTTCTTCATCCAGATGTCAAGCTATTAGAAACTTGCTGGGTGTATGTATTAGAGAGAGTTCTTCTCTTTGCCAACAAGAATTGTCATGGTAACATCTTCCCTTTTGCAAGCAGAACAAGGGATGCTTGAAGGTGTCTTTGGAGGACACACCCCCTAACCTGGTTTGCTCTTTGTCCTCTTTGAAGGATCACCCCAAATTCCAGACAAAACTCAGATTTGATCCAGATATCCAGGGTACCCTTTCTCTGTTTACTTTCACATATTCCTCCTCTCATGTGTTGTTTGGGACACTCTTTGAGGTGAATAGCCTCCATAACTGTACTCACAAGGGTGAAAGAGAAGCTAGCCAAGATCCTATCCAGCCAAAGGCATTTGTTTCATACATAAACTTATTACAGCTGCATCTTTATATTTCTTTTATTTCTTTTCAGTTCATAATAATACTTTCCAGTATATTATGGACACAGTAAAAAAAAAAGTCCCTCTTAATTTTTGCTAGTCTAAGTGCCAACATAGGGCAAACTCCTTTGTGTCACATTAGTTTTATCCTTAATTAGAACATTTCTTTTTAGAATAAGTTACTTTAAATCTTTGGGTGCCTTAGTTATCAATTTGTAACAGTTAATGATGAAGATCTGAGACATTTCTTCTAGAGAGTGCCAGATAATCTTCAAATACAATATCAATTTACTTATAATGTATGATAATGTCTTATTTCTGTTGTCTCATTAACGTGTTTTCAGGTAAATATCTACCAGCACACTTAGGTCCATCTTAACATTAATGTGGTATTTTGTCATTGTAAATAGTGTCTTCTCTATAAAGCCAAATATTACATAGTCTACAGTGTTGGCCTAGTTTTCATTAATGGTAGCAAATAGCCTCAACAATCTAGGAACATCATCCACATTTGCATTATTGTTTTCTTTTGTCTATGGTGTTGTTCAGTCTATTTATCTATATCTGGTTTTAAATCTTTATCTGTATCTCTGATGTTAGTTTTGTCATTGTTGTTGCTTCAAAAACTAGTCTAGGTTCTGCAGAGGAGCACAAAGATGTATAATAAGTAAAATGTCTAGGGTTTTCTAAAATGACTCAGCAGCTACAGTACCTACCAGACAGGCATGAGGACCTGAGTTCTGATCCCCAGAGTGTACATAAATGCTGGTAATCCTGTAATTTCAGCCTCAGAATGTGAAAACAGAAGATCCTCAGGGAAGACTTGGTACCCAGCCTAGTCATGTAGAGGAACTCTTTGTTTGATTGAGAAACTCTGCTTCTGTAAGTAAGATAGAAGCACACCAGGACTGGTTACCAATAACTCTGAGCTTCCACATGAATACAGGAAAAACCATGCATATATATGTATGTATTGCATATATAGGCACACACACACAGTGTACCATAAACACACGTGTGGAACATGGAGAAAGAAAAAGTATGCAAAATCCTTAGTTTATGAAAATTTAAACTCTAATTGTTTAATAGTACATATTTTGAAAATCAAGGAAAGGAAAGCCATGCAAGAGAAAGAAGTAAATCAACCCTCAATGATGTATGTCAAAACAGTTGTGGAGAAAGGGACTAGAAAACCATCAATGGTATTGATTATTTAGGTACAATGTAAGACAAGTAAGTGTCAGGTTAAGTAACTCAAGAAAATCTATCCTAGAGTCTATGGATGGATCAATATCATGACATGGTGTGTGTGTGTGTGTGTGTGTGTGTGTGTGTGTGTGTGTGTGTGTGTGTGTGTGCATGCATACCCTTGTGTGTGTGCTGTGCATGTATATGTGTATATAAGTGACATATATCATCAAGTCATACTGAAAAGATTAAAATGTGTATACACATCATTTCCCATCAGAAACTCACTTTTGTAAAATACTAAACAATGCGACAGATAAACTTCAAATACTGTTTTGCAGTTTAAACAATTAATAAGCCACTGAAAACCATTATATTAATTTTCTTGTTCAGGACTGAATCATCTTAAAATCAGGATATAGCTTTGTCATGGGTTGTTTGATAGTTCCTTAGAGGTCACACATAGATAAATGAACTCTCCTGAGACTAGACTGATCTCACCCATGAATTTCATCCATGCGGGAAATAATAAATCATCAAGGAAACAATCTATAGCAAATTTCCCATAGTTCTTTGAAGTCCACACCCCTATTGTATAATACATGAATTCCTCCTAGCTCATTGCATGCCTCTGGAGATGCTTGCGACTGTCCCGTTTTGCATGAACTTCAACCAATAGCATTATGCATATGTGTGAGCCTTTTGTTCTCCAAACTCTCCCTCTTGTACCAGGCATTGCCTGAAACCTTGATGCCATGGTCCCTATTTTACCTGACTTAAATTGTACCTAAACAATAGTGACTGGCACTTCCTTGTATATTTGTGATTTCCATTCATCTGGAGATGACTTTTATATTAATTACACCTCTGTATTAATTGCATGGGACTCTCAGGAACCAGATATTTTTTACTCTTGGTTTGATGGCTTGCTTTCACCTAACATCAAAGTTTTATATGGTTTACCTTTGGATTTACCACACCCAATAGAATATCTTGTCCACTAAGTTTGTTTAATTTTAGTTTTTAAATGTATGAGTATTTGCCAGCATATATGTATATGTACCATAGGTATGCAGTGTCCACAGAAACAAGATGAGCACATTAGCTCCCCTGGAATTAGAGTTACAGAAATTTATGATCCACTGTGCGGGTGCTGAAGATAAGCAAGTTTTCACACCGAGTGAGCCACTTTACTAGTCCCTGGTAATATGTTGATAGCTAAGGATTAACTTAATTGTTTAATCATTGTTTACTTACATGCTTTGAAGACATAACCTTATATCGATGCATTCTCTATAATGTCTTCTTAAATTAAACCTGACTTTTAGAATG
This sequence comes from Phodopus roborovskii, assembly GCF_943737965.1. Taxonomy (NCBI): domain Eukaryota; kingdom Metazoa; phylum Chordata; class Mammalia; order Rodentia; family Cricetidae; genus Phodopus; species Phodopus roborovskii. Next base: position 22,283,735 of record NW_026126563.1, on the reverse strand, counting down.
AATTAAGAGTTACCAAGCAAAAGCAACAAGACCACCTTATGCAGTATTAATTTAGTTAAAAATTGAAGGCATTACTTTCTCACCCTCAATAATATCCATTTTATGGTTTAAAAACCAGTGCTCTGTACCTTTTAAGGATTTGTCATGCCTTCATTTATTTACCACAGTAAATTTGTCCTTGCTGTGAATATTTTCACTTCAAGCCTTGTTTTCATTTTTCTGTACACACTCAAGGTTATACTGTCAAATAGTATATAATCCAAAGAACACTGTACAATGCAAACAAAAGTGACAGACGTTTTTAGCTTAAATTTTTTAGCTTATTATTTACTGTTTTAAACAAGGTTTGATTTGGTAGCCAGGTTTCAAACCCATGCTCCTCCTGTTAGCCTGTGAGGTTCTGGATTATACATTTTGACAGAAACACATCCTGTCTCAGAAGTTCAGGATGTCAGAAGTCAGGCTTTAAATTCTGGTGTGTAACATAATGAAAGATGAGAGTGAGAATCTCCTGTCTCCCACTCTAGAGCACAGGGGTTTCAGGTGTGAGAGGTGAGGTCTAGTCCCATCAGGCACACACGAGTCTACATTTTGAGGGCACTGAGATTGTATAAGACACCTACAGACGTTAAGAGTACTTGCACCAGATCTCACTTTGCAGATAGTTACTGAAAGAACTTTGAAACATTTTTTTTTTTGTGTGCTTATAAAAGTACTGTCTTTTGGAATAAGATTATCTACATTTTATTTTGCATTTGAAGTTTATTTTATACCAAGATATATGAAAAAATTCAAAAATGTATCTGAAACCACTATCCTAAGTTAGTAAATGTAATGCTTTCAGGGATAAAAAAAAAACAAAAACAAAAAGGAAAAGGCTGCTTAGAGCTGTAAGCATCCAACCCAGATTTTAGGAGTAAGTTTCCAGGTACGGATCTTTAAGTATAGATGCAATTTTCCTGTTCTCTCAATGCAGCTGGTCTAAAGGCCTCAATGAAAGGGCTATGGAGAGTGACTAAAAGTCACATGCTTCAGCAGTGTTCACACATGTGAACCCACATGCAGGCATGTGCACCTACGCACCCTCGTGCACGCCCACGTGTGTGCACACTCAAAGACACATATACCAACCATTGATATACACAGACTCATGAATTCATAGTCCAATACCTACAGTAACATGTGTACACAGTAGGTAATTTTAGAGTTTAGCCAGCTTCACAGGGAGAAAGATAACCATGAAAGTGAATTTCCATTAAAAGGACCTGCATGTAAAACACTGATGGAAATGTTTAAAGCAACCATAGCATTTCTAGGTCCTTACTACCTAATGATTGGAATGGAGAGTAAAGAAGGAGAAAGAATAAGATGGATAGCCTTCCACTTGGTATTACAACCTTTCCACAGGAACTAGAGAAAAGATAACAGGCATGTATGTAAGCCTCCACCACACTAAATCCACTTCATCAAAACTCATCTAAGGATATACTGAATCCAAACATCTCCCTGCCTTCCCCACGTCAGTGGATTCCACACTATTGTGTCACCATATTCCACATTCTCATCTGTTGCTAGGTACCCTGAGCAACCCTGTCTACACAAGCTCCAAGTGCTGTGCTTTCTGCAGACTTAACTTATACCTAGGTATAATCCTCGAGAAAAAAACCATCAGCCTTGATTTGAGAGCCTGAAGCCCCTCCCCTCACCACACACTACAAATCAAACCAGTCTTCACTCAGTGTAGCAGCCAGTTATCAGCAGCCAAGGTGGATGGAGCCAACTGCACTGGGTAAGAAGTCAGAGGAATCCCTGAAAACAATGTATTGTGAGTTGGTTAGGATAAACTGCAGAATTTAAGATTTGCTACTATGGTTGAGTGTGAGGCAAAGTAGAGGATACATTAACCAATTTGTTTCAAATGTGATTTAAAAAAAATCTTTATCTTGAAATGTTACCTTTAACCATTTAAAGTATAAGATATGTAAGTATATCTTATACAAATAAACAGTTTACTGATTTCCTCTTTAAAACACATTGATTTACTACACATTGATTTACTTAGGAATCAAATGTGTAAAGCTATTGAGGTTAATTATCTTGGTAACATCTGGAGTGAACTACTTCACCTAAGAATATTTCTCACATTGCTCATGTTTTATATGGGAATTATAATTAAATGTATTTATTTGTAAAATATTCTCCTAAATGTGAATTCTCATCCAACCTAATATATAAATAATCTTATCAGTATGTTAGCTGCATATCATGATAGTGGGTTTAATTTTTTAGATATATAATAGAAATTTTATTTGCTTTATGCTAGCATAGATTTTGTTTAAAATATAACATGCATTTAGGTTATTTATCCTATATTAGTAAAGCTTTCTCACGGAGAATGTGTGGTGTAGTGTTAGTGGATTCTAGTGAACAAAAGTTAGAACACGTGTTCATAAGTGAAAACAATTAGATTTAAATATGTTCATTGTGCTCTCCATTAGACTTTCTTTGCATGAAATAACAGCAAAAAATAATATTGTGTATTAACACAAATGCTTCAATTAGAATAAAATAGCACACATTTTTCCAAATTATTTTTATAGATCACTTCTTTTTATTCTGTATTTTAAAATAGCACATGATTCATTGTTAAAATGTTGGTTTTGTTTTCTCAAATAAATAGCTATCATCTTATTACTACCATCATATTATTTGAGTCAGTCTCTCGAACATTCCTGTATATATATTCTTTATAGTCAGGTGTATACTATTGTAGAGAGATAACATCTCATGAAACAAAACCACAACATCAGATTTTTTTTTCTGTTATCCTGTCATCATCCTGTCAATGTTCTGTCATTCCCCCAAACAGATCTAAAATGTTCCTATTGGCTCTGAGTGAGAGCCCAGCCCTCTAGAAGACATGAAGTTCCTATGACTCTTCTCTTTTCCACTCTGTGTTTAGCGAACCCCGTGATTTCTTACATCTGCTTTGCCCTAAATGATCTTTTGTCCATGACTTTGCTCATGCTGACCCCCCTGCAAGGAGGATTCCCAACATGTTCACCTCTCAGATGTTCTTTCTCTTTAGAGGTTCGATTCATGCCCCCATAATCTCAGAGTCATTTGTTTCTTGCCCTGAGTAGCATAACAACTGTTTGCCTTTTCTATCCCTTTATTTACTTATGAACTCACGGAAAGCAGAGCCCACATAGTCCAAAAAGAGATTTGTCGGGCAAATAAAGAAACAGGCCTGCTTTAGAGTTTCAGTATGATTTTTCCATGAATGGAATTGGTCCATTACAACCTACAAAACAATGCATATTTCATAACATCCAAAAGTGTGTAAACAGCATTTTATTCCTCTTATTCATTTACATTGCTATAGTTAACATCCACTAATACCCATCTAAAGAAACAGCTTTTCAACTGTGTTCACTGTTAACCTTCATAGTCAATGGTAAATCTGACATAAGAAAAATAAAATGTAATTGTTTTATGTAAGTTTTATCTATGTATTTTCCTTTTATACTTTGAAATAAAATTAGCCACCCTACTTAGCTTTTTTCATCTATACTTCATGAACCATATCTCCCTATATACTAAACTGAAATATGAGTAAGTACATAATACTCTATTTCTCTTATTAACCCACTTTTCTACTTTTGTAATTCTTTGCCATTTCTGAATAGTTTTGCTGTTCATATCAATACTGGTACACCTGTATATTTCACTTAGCAAAACTACACACAAAGATTAAACCATCTACATTTAAAAGTCCCTAAACGATACTTCCTGGGACAAAGATTATGAGTGGTTTTAATATATTTTACTTAATATTTAAAACTCAGGAAGCATGTATCAATGTATCCACCTGGATAAGAGCCTCCATGTATTAGGGAATTGCCTTAAAGTCTTGATATCCTTAATGTAGGAGTCAAATCAATATACAAAACTATTGGTAATTATCTCATTCTTTTTGTTAAATTGACTTTTCTTACACATTGCTTTAGATATTGAACTATTTTCTTTATTTGATATCATGTTTGTGTTTTAGTGTTTACTAGATTAAAAATAATTGCTGCTTCAAAGCAAGGTTACTACATAGTTAAATTACTTTTATTAGTAAAATCAGAGGCATATTGCTGCACATATATTAGAACTTAGTTGACACTAGTTGGAGATGATCTAGCATATTACTTAACCTTCACATCTTTCTTCCCAACAGATGACTCTGCTGCAGAGAGCTTTAATGGCAATGAGACTCTGGGGCACAGCTCAGTTGCTTCAGGAGGAGCTCATGGCAGGGAGACTGGGGATTCCAGCAATGATGGAAAAACTGGGTTGGAGCAAGAAGAGCAGCCACTGAACCTGAGCGACAGCCCCCTTTCTGGGCAGCTGACTGCAGAATATAGGATAGATGACCAAGGCAGCAATGGGAAAAGCAAGTACAAGAACCTTCTGATCTCTGACCTCAAGATGGAACAAGAAGCAAGAGAAAACGGAAGCAAGGTAAAATGACATTACAATCATTAGATGGCTTTTACATTATGGGTCTTGAATGTCAAGACAAAGGACACATCCACATTACTAATAAACTCATAATCATGCATAGTGTGTGTTCAAAAAAACATTATGTTAGAGGCAATAGAGCCAAGTGAAACACATCTCAATGTTCTGGATATTATTTGATACAGGAATTGTTTGATTTAATGAATTTCATTTCTGTAATCTACTTATGGATCAGTCCCTGGGAATTTGCCAAGTACAAGAGTGAAACGTTTATTCTCACTTCATAATTTTGAACAGTAATAGATTCACTTTCTCATTTCTCTAGATTGACTAGGTAAATGGGCAGTAAATTTTATATTAATTCTTGGGTTTGCTTTGGAGACCTGGGGGCTTCCTCACTAATTTGCTTTAGGGATGCCAGAGAACTACGGAGTGTCAGTGTCCAAGTTGAAATTTGTAGATTAAATCTGTACAGAAGTTGTAATGGATTCAAAAACCTATTTCAGACATAGTATCTAGTTTCTAGATAATTTATATTAAGGTACATTGCAACTTCTCTATGTAGGTTATTACTTAAAACATTTTAATCTTTGAAATCAATTAATATCTTAGTCCAGCTCATCAAGTTGTGTTGCAGAGGGGATATCTAGCTGTCATTAGAGGATAAACACTATCATCATCAAATGTACAGCATTTCAGCCAAAACTGAGAATTTTATGACATTCTTTTTTCTTTTTTCTTTTCTTTTTTTCTTTCTTTCTTTTTTTTTTTTTTTTTTTTTTTTTTTGGTTGATGTCCTTGATTCATCCAAATATTAAACATCTAGTTGTAGAACTGACTTTTGACATAGATCCTATAAGCAAAACTACTCAACCTGGATTAATTTTATAATTTGCAAAGGCCCTAAGCTTCTGAAATCGGCTCTCTTTAAATCTCCTCCTTGCCCAAGGGTGAGCTGGTTTATCCTCTTTTAGGGGAGTCACTCAACATTATAAGACACTTAAGCTCTTCTGCCTGAGGGAAGAACTTGTGCTCTGGTAACTGCATAAATGCTTCAAAGTTAGACCTCACAGCACAAGTAGTGTTCTACTTGGTAACATTTGAAGCACAGAATATATGACACATTTTTTCTTCATTCTACAGTATCTGGCCTTTAAAAAGCCCAGATAACCACAAAACATTTATAAGAATATAAATAGGACAGGTTAATGTCATCATTATAATTCTGAATTTTAAGATATGGAGCTCTAGGCATTCATAAATTCATTCAAGCTCAGGAGCTGTTTGTGAACTCCACTGACTATTATAACCATAGCCATCTTCAGGAAGTGAAAGTTTTTCTAATTCAACACTGAGAGTTTTAAGTATAAAGATACCAAAAAAAAAAAAAAAAAAAAAAGGTAGAACTTTCTATCCCTTCTGTGAAACCTTAGTTAATTATACAACCACCAATTTCTCCGTTTGTTGAAGGGATCTAAAAACTTAATAAGGTAGAAACACTGAGAAACTTAGATTTATGAGTTTATCACTGACCTATTTCACAGTTTTATTGATAATAATATCAAACAAAAATGATTTAAAAGCATTTAAAGTCTTGAATAGTGCATAGAGATGCTTGGAAAGCCTAGCTGAATTGGAAGATACTTTTTAACTGATTGCTTATTATTATGCAAATTCACTCAGTAGACCAGAAAGAAATCACATTAACCAATCTAAAGACAAGATATATTGCACCAAAAGTATTTGGGTGGTATTTGTTTTCTTTGCTCATGGCCACAGTTTAAGGGGCAAGTTAATAACATTAAAATTCAGAACTGAGAAGAAATGACAATGATCCTGGAAAATGAGACCCACGAGGAAATGTGAGAGAACCAGCTACACAGAGAAAGAAAGAGAGGGCAATAAATCACAAACTTAGTGTCTACTACAGTCTAAAAGTTATTATTTGTTGGAACTGAAAACAAATCCAGAATTCTAATGGAGGGAAATATAGGACTCTATAAATGCTGGAGGGTTGGGATTTAATTGTTATTTTTCTAATTTTGAGTATTGTTAGCCTAGTCACGTTTTACATAATATGGTAAAATATTCTAATGCAATCTCACAAGAATAATGTCTCAATAATAACTGTTGTTACATGTAATAGCATATTTATACTATACTCATATCAAGCAGGGCTTGTGATTACTGTTTCATGCCTAATATGTAATCTTGGTTATAATGTACAGGCTCAGGTCCCAGGATGCTTATGTTTTTACTTTATTTAATGGTATTTTTTTTCTCCCACATGTCCCCACTCATATTTTTTCAACAATTTTTTCATTTATTTTTCATCAAAATTAATGTTACTATTCAAGTTAAAGACCATGAAATATTAATTATAATTACCATGAAAATTATATACATATTTTCAGCTAAGAATAGAAGAAAGAAGCCAAGGGATGACCTATCTTAAGATGTGCATACTTGATTTTGTCTTTGAAATGTTAGCTGAGATGCTTTGACATCTGTAATTAGATTGCCTTTGTGGCATTCTAATTTATTATTGTTTAAAATTGATGACTTTTTTCCAATAGCAGACTTTCTTGGTGTTGTGTAGCAATGTTGGTCCAAATAAGTAATCATTTAGGACAGAAAAAGCTGTGTAATTTCTGTGTATTCTTTTTCACAATATAAACAACTGTGGTAGCTCATGCTTTGCACTGTCTTGGTTGCAAGAAAAAAAGAAAGAAAAAACAAGTTTAGGAGTTTGCACTTGACCAAGATGACAAGATGATGGACACATACTTTAACATAGAAAATGACATGTCTCAGAGAATATCATCTGGGTCTTCTAGCCATGTCTGGGATGGATTCTTTCTAAATTCTTTCTAAATTTTTTATTTTATTCAATTTGTATGTAGTGTATGGACACATCATGTTTAGTGTGTAGACACAGAGATGGAACTCTGAGAGCCAGGTATTGCACATGGATGACTTATGTAGTCATCTTTCCAGTACTTAGACTAGTTCTTTTTTAAAAATTAGCATTTTTTCTTATTTTACATATGGATCCCAGTTCCCTTTCCCTTCCATTATCCCATGCCTCCCAATGTTCCCCCCATCTCATCATCCATCCACTCCCCAGGGAGGGTGAGGCCTTCCAGGGGGGAATCATCAAAATCTGTAAAGTCATTTAGAGTAGTGCTTAGGCCCTTGCTCCTCCTATCTCTAGGCTAAGGATGTATCTCTCCATGGGGAATGGGATCTTGAAGTCCTGTCATGCACCAGGGATACAACCTGGTTCCATGTCAGAGGTTCCATAAACTGTCCAGGCCTCTGAACTGAGACCCACATTCAGGGGTTCTTGGTCAGTCTTGTGCTGGTTTCCCAGCTATCAGTCTAGGGTCTATGAACTCCCCCTTGTACAGGTCAGCTGTTTCTGCGTATTTCTCCAGCCTGTTCTTGACCCTTTTGCTCATCACTTCTCCCTTTCTGCAACTGGATTCCAGGAGTCCCGTTCAGTGTGTTTAATCTCTGGGTATCTGCTTCTGCTTCCATCAGCTCCTGGATGAAGGTTCTAGGATGGCATATAAGGTAGTAGGCAATCTCATTATCAGAGAAGGACATTTAAAGTAGCCTCTCCATTAATGCTTAGCTTGTTTGTTTGGGTCATCCTTGTAGATCTCTGGATATTTCCCTAGTGCCAGCTTTCTCTATAAACCTATAATGGCTCCCTCTATTATGGTATCTCTTCTCTTGCTCTCCTCTATACTTCTCCTGACTCAATTTTCCTGCACCCTCATGTTCTCCTCTCCTTCTCTTCTTCTCCTCTCCCCTCCTCCCCTTTTCTTTCTTCTACCTCATGCTCCCCTCACCCATCCCATGTACCCAATTTGTTCTGGAGATCTTGCTCCTTTCCCCTTCTGTGGGGACCACGTATGACTCTCTTAGGGTCCTTCTTGTTTCCTAGCTTCTCTGGCAATATCAATTGTAGGCTGGTGATCCTTTGCCTATGTCTAAAATCCATATATGAGTGAGTACATACCATGCTTGTCTTTTTGTGACTGGGTTACCTCACTCAGGATGATTTCTTCTAGTTCCATCCATTTGCCTGCCAATTTCAAGACTCTACTGTTTTCTTTTTCTGCTGAGTAGTTGTACCACATTTTCATTATCCATTCTTCAGTTGAGGGCATCTAGGTTGGTTACGGGTTCTGGCTATTACAAATAATGCTGCTATGAACATAGTTGAACAGATGCCTTTTTATACATAGATATGTATCTTTTGGGTACATGCCTAAGAGTGGAATTGCTGTATCCTGTGGTAGACTGATTCCCATTTTTCCAAGGAACCATTATACTCATTTCCAGAGTGGCTATACAAGTTTGCATACCCACAAGCAGTGGAGGAGTGTTCCCCTTTTTATACATCCTCTCTGGCATAAACTGTCATTGGTGTTTTCGATTTTAGACATTCTGACAGGAGTAAGATGGAATAAGATGATATCTGAGTTTTTTGATTAGCATTTCCCTGGTGGCTAAGGATGTTGAAAACTTAAGTGTGTCTCGGCCATTTTGAATGCCACTATTGAGAATTATTGAGAATTCTCTATTTAGTTCTATACCCCACTTTTTTTTGGATTATTTGGTGTGTTGGTGACTAGCTTCTTTAGTTCTTTGTATATTTTGGAGATCTGCCATCTGTCAGATGTGAGGTTGGTCAACTTTTCCCATTCTGTGGGCTGATGTTTTGTATCATTGACTGTGTCCTTTGCCTTATAGAAGCTGCTTAGTTTCAGGAGGTCCCATTTATTAATTGTCATTCTTAGTGTCTGTGCTATTGGTGTTATGTTCAGGAAGGGGTCTCCTGTACCAATTCATTCAAGGGAATATCCCACTTTATTTTCTAAGAGGTTCAGTGTGGCTGGATTTATGTTGAGGTCTTTGATCCATTTTGACTCAATAATTTGACTCAATAATTCTTAATAATTTGAAAATAGCTAGCCTCTTGGTGACAAAAGTGCAATTACAAAGAAAAGGGACTAGGTAAAAACAGCATCAGGAAAGGACAATGATGATGAACAGGAGTCAGTAAATCACAGACAAATAGGTCAGGAGAGGACAGCATATTGACTGAAGGAAACTTCTGGAGCCTTTGGAGCATAGAGGGGGAATTGGATGACAGAAAGAGACCATGGAGAGGCTGGGCTTTGAGGTGGATTACACAGGCATTTCTGCTCTAAGGTGACTTTAAGTGACAGGAGAAGAATGGAAAAGACTGTTAATAGAATGAGAATTCAGTGGAGTGATGTTGGATAAGATGAAATGAGATCAAAGAGCTATTTAGAAAAATGAATGCATTATATAGGAGATACAGAACTTAAATTTCATTGATAGCCACAGAGTAATTTGAGTACTAGATCTGCTACTGGTGTACAGGCTTCATAGTCAAACCTCTAAGCATTGTCATGGTGAGATGAGAAAGTACACATCACCAGCTGTGTTTATAGGAAAGGAAATCAAAACCAGATTGTAATTAATTTGACTTAATTGTCTAATTACACAGTTAAGTGATGAAGCCCAGTGTTGAAAACAGGTCTTCTGCTTTTGAAAGCACCACGTGGGCGTTGGGTTCTGAACTTGGATCTGATAGAAGAGTAGCCAGTATTCTCACCTTTTCATCCACCTCTACAGCCCCAGGCCCCTTTAAGATGTTATTGTGGACTTGGCATGATGGCGCTGTATAAGAAGCATAGTCTAACACACTTAAGACTGTGAAAGAACAGAACTAACTCAAGCCATTTGTCCTCTGACTTCTACATAACTGCACCTGTGCCTACAAACACATACATACAAATGCAACAATAGAAAGTCTCAGAAATATGAACTAATTAACTTTTCCCAGGAACCAATAATGAATGTAGAATGATGTGGGTTCTTCTGTTAGATGGGAAACCACTTAAAGAACTATTTCATGCCATTGTCCAAATGGTCCATTAAAACTAAACTTTTTTTTTCCAAGCTGGAAAATAAAAATCTCTGTAAAATATCTTTAAATCAAAATTTCTAATTTAGCTCACTTTTAAATCACTACAACCACGATGTTCATTAAGATAATCTTATAGGAGAGGGGACAGAAGGAATATAAAAACCCAGTGAAAAGAGTTAATGAACATTATCTTCTCTGACCCTGTAAACATGTGTCCTGGGCCTGTGCAAGGCTGGGCCTTTCTCTACTCAGGCATGGATGCAGGAGGAGCTGCTAGCTCTTTAATCCTCCCTGCTGATCTACTACTAACTGAAATTCTGGGAGGGCAGTCATTACTTTCATTTGAAAAAAAAAAAAGTTAGAATGCTAGGGTCCAATAGATGGTTCCAAACCCATAACCATACGAAAATCTATGGGACTGGGGTGACTAAAGTGAGGCAAAGGTAAGAGGTGGGGTGAGAGTAAGTGAAATGCAATGTATGTGTGATCAACAAACACACACAGGACAAAGTTCCTTGATAATAAGCAGGAAGACATTTGATTGGTGCCATACCCCCAGCTACTAGAGTGTAACTCTTACTTACTCCGTAGTAGGAAAGGCATGTTTATCATAAATACAACTTAATGGGCCTTTATTTTGACTGTGGATAATAATGTTTAATCCATTAGCAACTATAAAGTACAAACAAGATAGAATATATTTTGTAGGCCTGTACAATAGCTGCTATGGTGGTTCTTACAGACACTAGGATTTAGAGCTTGTCTGGAAATGACAATAATGTTCTCAACTTATGCAATTTATTTGGAAAACTTAATATACATTTTTCAGTAGCCTATGAATCACCCACTGACACTGACCACATAAAAAAGTATATTAACTTCTTCAAGGGGGTAAATACTGCTTTTTCTTTTTCTTCCTTTTCACACTCAATCTTCCTTTTAGTTTCACTCATTGTGCAGATACCTGAAACATGTAATTATTCCCAGAACTTTAATTCTATAGCATGTTTTCATGAATACCATGCATTTACAAAACAGACACTAAGATAACTTAAAATCTCTACTTGTGAAAATATTCCTTGATGCTTGGAGAGGGAGAGCAATCAACGAAAAAGATATTTTGATAGAGAGAGCCATTATAGAGTTAGGGGAAAACCAGGGGCTAAAGAAATTCCCAGGAATCCACAAGGATGATCTCAGCTAAGACTCCTAGCAATAGTGAAGAGAGTGCCTAAACTGACCCTCCCCTATAATTAGTTTAACAACTACCCTAATTGACACCATAGAATCTACATCAAGTTACTGACAGAAACAGATTCAATAATTCACAGTCAAGCACTAGGCTGACTGAACTCCTGGAGTTCATTTGAAGAGAGGGATGAGGGATCATATGACTGAGAAAAACACAGAGACAGCTGACCAGTGTGGGACTGAACTAGTGGGTGACAATTGGGTGGCTTGATTTGTTGGGAGACCCTGGCAAGTGGGACTAGGACTTATCCAATATGCATGAACTGGCTTTTAGAAGCCATTCCCCTATGGTGGGATACCTCATTCAGCCTTGATACAGGAGGTCCTGCCTCAACTTGGTATGCCAGACTTCATTGACTCCACAAGAGAAGACTTACCCACTCTGAGAAATGGGGTGGGATGGAGGGAAAAGTGGAGGGTTGAAAAAGGAGGGAGACAAAAATGGGGTTAGCATGTAAAATGAAAAAAATTAAAATATATAAAATATTTCTTGATCCTGTTGGAATCTGTCCAACTAAAATCCTACTTCTCTGGTACCATGAGATGGAGTTAATTCCATCAGAAAACAATGTTTTGTGAAGCTCTAGGAGAGGTCTATGTAAACCAGGGACAGAGTGACAGTATAGCTGTAGCATGTTCACATATTGAAGTGACCTGTATGCCTGAGGCTCATTCCCTGTCAAATGCTTGTTGAGTGACAAGTGGTGACAAGATGGGTCTTAATCCCATCTGAGTTTCATGATAGCGGTGTCTTCACAGCATCACCTTATTTTGTTAAACTCGTAAGTCTTTGGACTTAGCCTGTCCTATTCCGGGTGATACGGTACAATTTCCCTTCTGTGAAGAGATTTCTCACTGAATATTTCACCACACATGGAGACAAAAATGAAATGGATTTGTAGCATGGGGGATTAGGGAGAAAGTCATAAAAACCTGGGAGCTCTGGGAATTTATATAACATATATAATTATTATATAACATAGTAATGCTTGTTTTGTGAGTTTTAAACCACTATGATGTAAAGAAAATTAAGCATTGTTAATTAATTTCATCTTGGTGATTATGAGAAATTTAAAACCTCAGTATTCACCTGTAATGCTTATTTCTGTACTTTGATTAATTAAGAAATTATTCCTGGGAATGCTTTCTGTATTACTGAATATTCTCCAGGAAAGCAAAATCAACAGAATGTATTAAATATAAGGTAGATAGATAACTAGTAAAAGATGACTCACAGAACTGTGGACGCTCCTAATATGCCAACTGCAGACTGTGGTCCATGGAAACTGGTGAGACATTGCTAATCCAACTCTACAATTCTGAGAATGAGGGGGACTTTTGATGCAAGTTCTAGACTAAGCATGAAAAAACAAAACGAAGTTAAAACAGGAGGAGTTGGATGCCACGACTCCTGAAAAGAATAGATTCATTATTCCTCTGTCTTCTGCTCAACTCTTCAAAAGAATGGTTAACTTCCCCTAACTCTGATGATGTAATACTTAACATCCAACTTGCCAAGCAAATGAAAATCACACCCTGCCCCATCATGTGGAAAACAATGCCTTATCAGCTATCTGTCATATTTTCTATTCAAGTTGGTTCATAAAAATAATCATCAAAGTTAACCCCTTATCAATCTAGTGACCATCTAGAGCATTATTTTACACCATGCTTAAAGCAAAAGAAATAACAACCATGTCATAAATCTTCATAACACGAAACAGTAACCCTTCTAGATTCAGCAGTAAACAGTGTAACTCCTCATTTTGGGAAGTAAAATGCTCTAGTAATGCCTATTCTTTCTTAGCTTGTTATCTAAGCTTAAATGTTATGGTATAAAATCAACAGTGTCAAATTCTCACAAAAAGTCAGTACACTATGTTGTGAATAGAAAAGCAAAAACTCAAATATATTTTTGATACATGAGTATACACAAAACATTTATAACCAAAGAAAATAAAATAATCTTGACAGTTACAGATCTCATTTCCATAACTGGCCTATGGCAACAGCTGGTATTTATAACTGCCTACTTCTACTACTTATTCTTACTCAGTGCTTTCAGGGTACACCACTATTATACAATGTCCTTTAGTTGGCAGAGTGATCCAAGTCTTCAGGCTTGCCTGTGTGCATGTGTGTGGTCACACATGTTTGTATGTGTGTAGGTAGCTACACATGAACCAGAAGATAATCTTCAGGTATTGTTCCTGGGAGTCATGCACTTTGGTTTTGAAATAATTTTCTCATTGAAACTTGGAACATCTTGATAAGGTCAAGCTGAATAGCCAACAACCCCAGTGTTCTGCCTGTCTCCTTCTCCCCATGCATGAAACAGCTGTTCAGTTTTTAGCATCAGTTCTGGGGACTGAACTCAGGTCCTCATGCCTGCACTGTGAGCACTGGGCTAACTCCCTAGGTTCTAAACCTTCATTATTTGATTACAGGGTCACCAAAGAAAGTATAGAGACACTGAATATACTCCATGGCAGGTGGAGTGATTCAGTAACATTAAATCATTAAAGCGGCACTGTGCAAGAAAAGAAAGCCTGAATGCCAGAGGAGACTTGTGAATGAGAATTTATGATTATCAGAAAATATTTTGCCAAAATATATTGCGAAAATATATTATCTTTTATTTGGATTTTAAAAGAAAAACTTTTAAAACCAGAGCAGGAAAAGAAAGTCATTTAGATTCTTTCAGCTCATTAAGCTATCACTAAACTGACTTAATCTCTTTTTAACTTGAATTGTTCATAAAATAAGGAGCTAATCTGCATTGCACAATATCTATTCGTGTAAATCCCTGAGTTAAATACTAGGAATATAATAGATAAACTCAAAATCAAATGAAAAATAATGTGTTTCGTGTGGATCCGGAAGAAAATTGAAAAGAGCACTGTTCAGGTTAAAACTCTAAATAAGCAAGCAGTACAGTGTGTTATGTGTAAGAGTCTGAAATTGGGTGAATGATGGGAGTTGGTTCATGCTCAGGACAAGAATAGAAGCAGGACTGAAATGAAAAATGAAGTAGAGGACACAATGAATATGAATAATGGTTTCTACTGACGGCAAAAGGTTTGGAGTTTATCTCAAAGAGAGAAGGGAATGATTTCCATTATCAAGGACATTGCAGCTGATTCACTCATGAGGTGTTTAATATCATCAAAACACTAAATTTACAAAAGTGATACGGAGAATATTATTTCACACATTAAAGAAACAGTGACACAAAAATCCCTGTTATATCCCTCCCTCCTTTCTTCTCTCTCTCCTTCCCAAGGCCCCTGACCACTCTCCAATCCCATTCTCCTTCCATTCCACAGGGAGGGTGTGTCTTCCAGCAGGGGTCACCAAAATCTGTCAAGTCATTTGGAGTAGGGACTAACACTTCTCTCCTGTCTCTAGGTTAAGGGAGTATCTCTCCATGGGGAATGTACTACAAAAGTCCTTTTGTGCACCAGGGATACATCCTAGTTCCACTGTCTGAGGTCCCTTAGACTGCCCAGGCCTTCTAACTGAGACCCATGTTCAGGGGGTCTGAGTCACTCCAATGCTGATTTCCCGGCTATCAGTCTGGAGACCCATTAGCTCCCCCTTGTTCAGGTCAGCTGTCTCTGTGGATTTCTGTAGCCTGGCCTTGTCCTCCCTCTCTGCATCTGGATTCCAGTTCAGTTCAGTGTTTAGTTGTGGTTGTCTTCTTCTGTTTCCATAAGCTACTAAGATGATCGATATGTAAAATAAAAAAATAAAAATAAAAAAAATAAAATTAAAGCATGTTTAAACATGTTTGAAAATAAATCCCTGTTATGTTGGGAAAGGAAGATGCTGAGATAAATAAAACACAATCCCAATTCTTGAAACAAAATGAGTGACACAGTCAAGTAAATAATAGAGTATAACAAAGCAATGAGGCAGTAAAAATGCTCGTGTCCATTACAAAGCTCCAGAGCACTGAAAAACATCAGGAGAAAAGTACAGTTTCCCACATGTCCTTAGGAAACCCAAAGAAAAGATGACTTTCAGAACTCAATAATTGAGTAAATGCTGTAAAAGCAAAAGTACAATAAAGTTATGTTTGTGCCTCATGAGAGCAGAGAGTGGGGTGATGGGTTTTCTGATATGATACACCTCTGTCTGAAAACAAGACACTGCCTGTTCTCAAAGTGTTTCATGCATGAGGTAAGTACCATTGATGAATTCCAGAAATAGGAAAGATAATTGCAACTTTTAACCTTAAGTCATCATTAGTGTGTGCAAAAATTTTAACATGTCCTGATGGGTTTTGTTTCCAAGTAGTCTCAGAACTTTATCATCTTTTGATCCAAACATGCTTCCAGGTTTCTTCATCTTAATTAGCTGCAGAGAATAAATTGTGTGTACGTCAAAATTCAAAAGAGTTGCAGTGTCCAAGGGGCTTGTACTTAAAAGTCCCAAAGACCTGGGTTTTTATTAGACCCAATAACATAAAACAAAAAGGTATCAAAAAATAAAATTTCAGGTCTTGAAAAGTTGACTCGATTCAGTTCGCTTCCTTTGTCAACACCTCATCCAAATTGCCAAGCAAGATTTCAAGTCCCCCTCCTGTTGCTCCTTGCTCCTTCTTCCTTCCCTTCTTCTCCTCCCCTTCTCTTACTCGATGGCCCTAACAGCATCTATCTGGTGCTCTTCCACCCACAGACTGGGCAGAGCTTTCGGCCAGTTTCCCGATGGAGTCAGACTGCCAATGCTTCAGAGGCTGGGAAGCATGACTGTCTGCTGACTTGTCTCAGCACCGCCTGCCCTAGTGAAGGTATTCACTATCAGAGGTGCCTGAACTTCAGGGCTGTTAGAGCGTCCACTGTTCATTAGTTTGTGAATGTGCTCCCTTCTCCCATACCAGGGATAGTGCTTTCCCTGGCTTCTTTAAGGACTAGAGCTCTCAATCATCCCCTGTGGCTGAACTGTGGACCATGTTCTTTCATCCTGCAGTTACTCTCACAACATTCTTATGGGCAGTTTGACTCACTATTCTTGTTCACAATACTTTCATTAATCTTGTCAGAACAGAAATAGGACTGCATGGAGGGCTAGCATTAACACTGATGGGGATCTTAGAATACCAGCTGAGCTTAGCTTTGACAGTCATCTCATCATGTCCTGATTTTTGTTAGTGAATAAAAGGCAAAGATTTGTGTTTCAGGAATATTAGGAACTCTGAATTTACATTTATATAGAAAATTTTCATTAAAAACTTTTATATGTTTTATATTTTGCGTATCAGTGAACTGATACGTATTGCACCCTAACACCTAGGAATACCAAAAGAATATAACAATGGGGGAAAAAGAGCAGCTCATCTCTGTTTATTAGAGGCATCACAAGTCTGTTTGGGTAGGGCTGTTCCTGACAGTGGAATGAGAAGACAGCTTGCAGTAGGAACAATGGCAATGGTTTGGGTTTGGAGAGTGAAGACCACCTTTGGGGAATAAACACTATCTCAGAGGGGAACTGGGGAGCAAGCAGGAGCAGGGCAGTGAGCCTGCATCTAATGCTGAATGACTAATTCTAGGCACAGCCAACATTAGGAGAAAGGAAGAAAAGGAGTCAGAGCAGAATTAAAAGTGTGGGGTGATCGTAGCAATGTTAAGTCAGTAAGAATGAAAAGGCTATATCTGCACAGGATTTTTGTGAACTTGGGTGCTGTCTGTATTAGAGGATGTGATGAGATTTTCCTTTTGTGATGTTGAGTTGGGAACTGGATGAGACGAAGATGGCATCTCTACTGTTTAAATTAGTCTAATCAAGGTGCTCACTAGTCTAGTTCCCAGCAATGGGCAACGGAGAGGATGGTAGCACTGGAGTCAGTGTCTGGGTAGATGTCACTTTCTGACTCCGAAATCTGGCTGTCACTGCTTCTCACAGTCCTTGCTTCTGCAGCACAGTTGGCTCTCACTCCAGTGCCCAAGTGTCACACTTAGTTCCAGGTGCAGAACTTACCCCTATCCATGAACAAACCTGGCTCTTCAGGAAATGCTTTGAAACATCTCTTATACTTTCATTAAGATTGTTGCTTTCTTTTGTTGTTGTTGCTATTCTTCAAGACAGGGTTTTTCTGTGTAACTTTGTAGACCAGGCATGCCTAGAACTCACAAAGATCTGCCTGACTGTCTCCTGAATGCTAGGATAAAAGGCAAGTGCCACCACTGCCTGGCCTTTATCTACCCCTGCCAACACATGAATCCATGCACGCACGAGCACACACCCATGCACACACACCCATGCACACATACCCATGCACACACACACACACATGCTTGGTGTGACTTTAGTTATTGTGATATATTAAATTCATATTAAATTCAGGGACCAAGTGGTTTAGGTGATTAAGGTGACTGCTGCTCAAATATTAAGCTAGAAATACTTATTTGCATATTTATTTCCCATATTGGTCCAGATAATGCAACTATCAATTTCTGAGACACTAGCAGGCAGCGTTATTTCTAGGAAGTACTTATTGAATCAGTTAACTAGCTCAACACAATAAAATCGCAAACTACAATCATTAAAAATCTACTTCCTAATTTTGGAACTTGATAAGGATCAGCCACGTTGAAATCAGATAAAGGACAATTCTGAAGTTGAAGTTAACATTTTACAAGGAGTTGAGGTGTGTCCTATCTGAAATGGCAATACTGAGAAGAATTTTTACAGTAGGGATAATTACACAGGAATTTTATAGTGTGTACTGTGACACCTTGGAATAAGCGAAAACCAAAAATATTTTAAGATTATGTTTCTTCTGTATAGTTATGCAGAAAGAGGGCGTTTTATTAGGGAAATGGATCATAAAAAGGGGAGCAGGGAGACTAGCCTTAGGAGACAGGAGCAGCAGGAGAAAGGAAAGAGAGACGGACAGAGAAACAGACACAGAATGAGAGGGAAAGAGAAGAAAGAAAGAAAAGGAAGAAGAGGGAGAGAGAGAGGGTGGACAGGGCCCTTAAAAATACAAATGGCAAGTGATGAGGCAAGTTAACTGGTCACCCACATAACCGGTGTGCTCTGGAGGGCTTTTCCTTGTCAAAATGACACACAGATACTATCTGTGCTGTATACAGTGAACACTGTAACCTTTGCTTCGGTGACATACACTTAGTGATGGTTCCTGCACCAAAGCTTCATTCTGTACACTGCAAATTTTGAAAATGAAGTGTTAAAAATTGCATCGTGGGGATAAGGCCAGGCAACTGAAGCACTCACACAGTTCCTCAGCTAACCTTGCCACCAACAAAGTCATTGTCATGAGTTCCCCCTCAATCCTGCAGGTCCAATTTGCACAGATGATACACACTCACGTCCCCAATGAAAATTCAAAGATATCACAAGTCTATATGGATATTACTTCCACATTCAGAACTGTCATGATACAACTCCATTTCTCATTATGTTACATTTAAGATATAGCTGTCAAAACTATTCTGACTTATGAGTCAGCATTAAATTTGGCAAGACAATGGGAGAAAGAGAACTTCATGATAAAAAATGATGGTATTGTACCAGCATCATCAACAAGCAACTCCACAGTACAAAATCCTTGTCAGAGTTTCTGAAACCATTTTAGTGAGACCCCTGTACCTTCCCTGCGCATGTGTCTTTTACATTACACTCTAATGAGAAACACAGGAGGAAAATAAGTACTTGTCATGAGCCAGCTTGAGCAAGACTCAGCGCTGTCTGCCCCACGGTAAGTTTGCAGAAGTGTCCAGTCCTTACACCCTCTGCAGTCATTGTTCATTCATACATTCAGCACATGCATGCGGGAACACCAAACCCAAATGCATTTTTATTTGTGCCCATGAATAAAACATTATAATTATTTTTTTAACTTAATGTTTGGTAGTAATATGTAAAATTAGCAGCCATGTACTTGTCTCTGCTCCTGACATAGTGTTTCATTTCAAGTCAATTCATTCAAGATTATTTTTTTTTTAATTCAAGGCAAGCATTTCCTCTGTGAGTTTTGTGCTCGATGGTATCCACGTAAGAAAAGCAGGGTACTTGCCTATGTTTTCAGCCTCTGTCATTTCTTCCCCCTAGTGTTGCTAACACCCACAGGTACACCATTCATGGAGCACTCAAGGTAAAGAGAGCCTTCATGTGGATTGGAAAGAGGTTTCCTGATCTGCCCTCATATAGAAAGGGATCCACTAGCTGGTTCCATAATCTCCCTTCTAGAATATCACCATATGATTCTTATGGTATATAATACAACAAATTAAATTGTGTAATTTTGTGATTTTTAGCTATGGTTTCCATTTTGGAGAAATCCAAACTTTATAGCTTTTCATTCCCTACTGTGTGTTATATCTAAGAATCATTGCTAAATCCACAGCACTGCTATTCAGCACTGACTCTCTTTTTGTCTACAATGTTGGATGCTGTTTTTCATTGTCAACACCCTTTGAGGAAGGGCTTTACTTGTGATGTTGAGTGGCCTTATTTCTTTTGTTGATCAGTACATGAGACATTTGTGATAATTTTTATACTCTTCATTCTCATACACTCATCAGCTTTGATGCAGTTCTGAAATTGGGAAGTAAAAAAAAATCCTACTTTTTTCTTTAAAACTAGGTTTAGCTGTTCTGAGTTGTAATTTCACATAAGTGTTGACATCATCTTGTTATTTTTTATAAAATCTAGTTGAGATTTTTCACAAATCTTTAATAGAATTGGTAAATAAATCATTGCCATCTTACCAATACTAAATTCCAACCTATTCTATTCTATATTCTAATATATGTTAAAATCACCTTTGTAGGTTTTGTGATTTAAGCTTTGTATTTTTTGTTGAACATATTCTCAAGCTGAATTTTTTTCATTGTTGACTTTGATGCATCTTAGGATCTTATCTTTCTTATTCTTCTTCCCTTCTCTTTTCAACTGAGTGAACATTTTAACCATCATTTTGACTTACTCAAATAATCTGTTCATTTTTAGGGTATTTCATCTTTGATTTCATTATTTCTTACTAAGTATACTACATCAGAATAAGCTTTAGATTAATAGACTGTTTCACTATAACAAAGTGATACTGTCCTGTCTCCCTTTTCCTATTTTTCCTTGTACAGAGATATTGTTGTTTTATATTTATATTATGTATATGCACTATAAACTACTCTATATTTCTTGATATTTATATGATGGAGGAAGCAGAAACTAGTATGTGTTTGTAATATTTCTTATTTAGCTTTGTTTCTAATTCTTATTCATACTTCTGAATGCATTTTATTATTTTATTTTAATTTTTATTTCCCATAAATTTGGGTTCCCACCATCCTACTCTTTCTCTATAGATTCAATAACACATTTTATGCAGTTGTATTCATCCCTTAACATAATACTGGAAATAGATTTTTATGCATACTATTATTTCAATTATGTAATCAGTAGTAATTTATTTTCTATGTGTGTGCGTAGATATTATTAATATAAGAAATTGCATACAACATAAAAAATTTTTCATTTATAATTGTGTGTGTGTGTGTGTGTGTGTGTGTGTGTGTGTGTTTTCACTCTGTACTAGCCTCGAACTCACAGAGATCTACCACCCTCTGCCTCCTAAGTGCTGGGATTAAGGCAGGGACCAATACCACCCTGACACCTTTTGTAATTTCTATGAAGTGTTTCTATAGGGAAAAAATAATCATATTTGTTTTTATGTATGTGGAAGTCTTTATTTCCCTCACTTTTTGCATTGTTTATATCTATTATCCCTGCATTTCTTTTAATTGAGAACTTCACATATGCACTGCTTCTACATCACTCCTACCCTACTCCCTCCCAAATTCTTGATGTCTTCTAAAATATTCCTACCCTGCCTTCTCCAATTCAATCCTCCAATTCCATTTATATTTGCTTATATGTACATGCATCTAGGGATGGATACTTGGGAGTGACCCCATGGGCACTTTTTCTCTACATTCACAACAGTTATAAATCTATGTAATAGTCTCTATATGTTGGGTAAAAACTGTTTTAATGAGATGTGAGAGTTACAACTTTCTTTGGACATAAAGATTTTTAGAATGCACTTAGAAATTACATTAGTTTAGAAAAATTTCAGTAGCAGGTTCTCCTCCAAGATCCATGACCTCATTAGCCCTCAGTAGAAGTTGGCTTGTTGGCTAGCTTTGATGTTACCAAGCAAGACTTTCCTTAACTCTAATTAGATAGCTGTTGGTTTTCTCAAAGATAAAGGTCACAATATTGCAGCACTGTGACTATTTTAAGTCCTGTTTCTGTTTCGGTTCACAGTTTTCACAGCTGGGTGGAGCTATGAGTGGTTTTTCTCCCTTAGCAGCTTACCCAGAACCTTCCAACACTGTGAAAATCCAGTCCCCGGGGCTTTCAGGTCAGTTCAGTTCAATTCCACTAAGTCATATGTCTTAAGTGGGTCTATCTTCAGCAAAATGGACTTATCTTCAAGTTCTGCAGCATTTTATTTTTAAACAGCCTCTGCAAACTGGCTTACTAGTCAAGCATTTAAGTACAATGAACCATTGCCCAGGAGCTCTTGTTTAGAAGTCAGCTGACAAACTCACTGAGGAGTTGTGAATGATGGATCACTTTCCTCTTATCTTTTTCTGTAGTATCTTGCCTTGTTTTCCTTCAGTATTGTGTTGTACAGTGGGTGCTGCTTGAGCTTCCTAAATACTAAGGTATTGCTTTCTAAAAATGATATATTTTTATTCTTATTATTTGAAAATGTTTTGTTTCTTTCCCAGCTTTCTCTCTTGTTTCCTTATTTCCCATTTATCAGTGTACTGACAGCCCACTTCTCTCTGAGACTTTGTTCAGTTCATAAGTTCTATGAATCAATTCCTCTGTCCCATTTCCAAGGTAACATTAAATGTGGAGCTTTTGCAGCAAATATTTCCTTTCAGCTGTTGTATTTTTGAGCTCCAGAATTTCCAAATTTTATGATTTAGACTTACCCATTGTCTCTGATATGAATACTCACTACACTTTCTTTGTCTCCACTGTGCATATCTTCATTCTCTAAGATAATTTCTTTATCTGTGTATCCAATTGTGTGTGTGTGTGTGTGTGTGTGTGTGTGTGTGTGTTTGTGTGTGTATCAGCTGTTTTCCTCAGTCACCTTAGTTTTTGAGACAGGATTTCTCACTGAACCTGGAGCAAAAATAAACAGATTTGAGGTCTAAATGTTTAAAAAGCATCATTTTCAATTTTGTAGATTTCAACTTTACACAGATGTGAAGCACAGATTCAGAGTTAGTAACTGGGCATGTAGAAGAAATAGCTTTTGCAGTTCAGAAACTGCTCTCTCAGGTTGATCTTAATGTCTGTCATTAACATTCTCCCATTAACATTGAAATAAGATTTATGCATATGCTGATGAGGAATTAACCTCTGAATCTATAATGTCAAATATTTTCCATAAAAAGCTTACAGATACATGCTTGGCGGATTTGGTTGTTTGCAATTCTAGGTGGCTCTACTGATTTTACAAAAAAAAATATTTTATTAATTTTACTTGCAGATGTAGCTAAAATAGGACTTAACTTTGCCTCATGTGGTGTCTCTATAGAAAACTGTGTGTGCATATATAGAAATATATTGAATAAGGGCAGCATTGGTTGTATGTATATATTTATTCATGTATATGACCATAATAATTAAAGAAACTTTGAGATGGGTCAGGGGATGAGGGTGTCAAAGTAGGGGTAGTGAGGAGAAAAAGGAGGGCCAAGTGATGTAAATTCTGTAGAAAGATATGAAACTAAATAATTTCAAAAATTAAAGTAGGTAAATTAAAAAAGAAACAACAGCAAGTCAACAAAATGTTCCACATTGTCTAGTACAACAACTCTTTTCACATGAAGCTATGGGATTTCACTAAGTGTGACTGGCAAATGTAAAGCCAGGCAGGTGGCATATGTCTAATCTCAGCACCCAGGAAGTAGATACAAGAGATCAGAAGTTCATCGTTTGTTAAATCCTTCCCTTAACTCCCCCAAATCTGTACACCAAGCTGCCACTCACCACCACCCTTACATATCTTTTCAAATGCTTTCTTATGGATTCTCTTTAACAATAAGGTTGGATCAGTCATTAACTTCAAGAAAAGCTAAGTACATGAGATAATTCAATGTCAAGCCAAAATTGGTCAAAATGGTTTAATTGACATTTGTTATTTCCATGATCACCTTTTAGAGGTGAGCACTACTTTTGAGACAAAATAGTACTGATTTATAGGTTAAGCTTTACCTGGTGCAGTTTGCTGACTTCTAGACTCTAGATTGTGCTGGAGAATAATGAATAAGTTTCAGAAACTGCTGAGGTGGTAGTTCAATTTTTGCTTTAATAGGAAGGGCTAGAGCCTTCATAATGACAGTAGTAGGAACAGAGTGTGCAAGAAAATTTGTAAAAGTCTTAAATTATAGGTAGGCAAGTGAGAAATGGAGTCTTAACTTACGCATGGAGGTGCACATCTATAATCTCAGCACCGAGGAGAGGTAGAGGACGAACAAGAGTAAGAAAGGGAACTAAATCTGAAGAATATACATATTTTTAGTGAGATTGTTAATTCAATTTCAGTGGTTGGAATTGTGGAAACAAACATTTGGATTGAAGAACACAGGGTCAGATAGATACTGGTATATTATCTTGAAGCATGTTGAAGTCACTCAGGAGTTGGCATCATTTGTAGTGGGAAGAAAGACTGTTGGTCAGGTAATGAACATTCCCTATATACTTGGATATGAGGAAAGGTAAAGGATAAATGAAATGTTACTCTAATCTTTATTAATAAAACACAAGGAGTCAGATATCAGGGTAAGAACCTGAACAATCAGAGGAGCAGGGAGCAGCCACCAGTAGCCCCTACCTCTACAGTTCCTCTGTCCAAAAGGGGCCAGGATCGTCTTTCAGTCCCATCTTACTATTTCCTGTCTCCTCTCTGTCTCTAGTTCTATGAACTCTGTGGTTAAATTTGGCCAGCTAGTGGCTAGCTATGCCCTCTGACTCCAAGCAAGCTTTGTTTATCAGAACACAATGAAAATGTCACACAATAGATAAACTGCACAGATGGTGTGCTGAGGGGCTTTATTGTTAGATAACACAGACTTCAAAGTAAGGGTTGTGTTGATAGCACAGAGAAGAGGTCGATGTAGGATTGGACAGTGCAGAGCTAGGAGTATTGATTCCAATGTAGATTTTGGTGACAAGCAGATGCAGAGAAAATGTGTATTAATGGTGTCCACGAGGCTATGCAGGATGTGTTTGCTATGCAGTGACAGGTTTCAGAAGGCACCCAGAAGGAGTTTGGAAAGATGCACAGTGTGAGAGGGAATTCACATGTGGATGTCTATGGTTTTGGTAGTGACTACATTCTGACAGAAGTGAGGTATAAAAACAAACCAACTCCATTCTCCAAAATGTATTTACTAATATGTAGTTTTGATCTTAATAAATCTGTGGCATCCTTCAGATTCCCATATCTGTCTTGATAGTCTTCTTGTTTTCTTTCATGATTCATATGAAAGACTAGCTAATTATTTGTCTTTCTTCCCTAGTGAAGACATTTTTTCATAGAACTATAATCTCCCATTTTACTTTGCAAACTTGTCCCCAGTATCTACATAGTGCCTGATACATCATCAGTCCTGAAACAGCATTTTATAAACATACTAACTCATTTAAATTCTGATCTATTATCCTAAGTGGGAAGCAAGGACACTAACATACTGAAACAGCATATTGGACAATCTGTATGATGCTTCATTACCTAAACTGAGCCCCCTTTGGTAGTATGTCATTAAAATAATAACAATAGTGATATTTTCACATTGTTTATTAAAATGTGTAGTACTTATATGTAGTATGAACTTTTATAATGACTTTTATTAATTATTAATGTTGAATTATAGTACTGTCTTAGAAATTTCCCTCAAAATTGGCCTAGAGTTTCATAATTATCTTGCTTCAACTTTAAAATTTTTTTTCTTTTTTAATTTTACTTTTTAAAAATATTTTTTTCTTATTTTGCATATCAATCCCAGTCAACTCTCCCTCTCTCCCATGTGCCCTGACTACCCTCTCATCCCATTCCCCCCATCACTCCACAAGGGAGGGTGGAGTCTTCCAGGTGGGATCATCAAAATGTGTCACGTCTTTTGGAGTAGTGCCTAGGCATTCCCTCCTGCCTCTAGGTTAAGGGAGTATCCCTCCATGTGGAATGTGCTCCCGAAGTCCTTTCATGCACTAGAGATACATCCTGGTTCCTCTGTCAGAGGTCCCTTAGACTGCCCAGGCCTTCTAAGATCCATGTTCATGGTGTTTGGGTCTGTCCAATGTTGGTTTCCTAGCTATCAGCCTGGGGTCCATGAGCTCTCCCTTATTTGGGTCAGCTGTTTCTGTGGGTTTCTTCAGCCTGGTCTTGACCCATTTGCTCATCACTCCTCCCTCTCTGCAACTGGATTCCAGGAGTTTGGCTCAGTGTTTAGCTGTGGGTGTGTGCTTCTGTTTTCATGAGCTACTAGATAGGGCTCTAGAATGGCATATAAGTGAGTTAACAATCTCATTTTCAGGGAAGGGTATTTAAGGTAGTCTCTCCACTATTGTTCAGACTGTTAGTTGGGGTCATCCTTATAGGTCTCTGGACATTTCTCTAGAGTCAGTTTTCTTTTCAAACCTATAGTGGCTCCCTCTATTATGGTATCTCTTTTCTTGCTCTTGTCTATTTGTCCCCTAACTCAATCCTCCTGGTCCCTCATGTTCTCCTCTCAACTCCTCCTAACTCCTTCTCCACTCACTGCCCCCACCTAACTCCTAATATGCTCAGGAGTCTTGTCCCTTTTCCCTTCTGTTGTGGACCTTGGATGTCTTTCTTTGAAATATGCTGAGAAAAGGAAACAATAAGCCATCTGAATTCCACAAAAAGTAAATACTCTAATGGGCTTAAGTGGATATCCCAGAAGCTGTTGTTATCCACAATTAAAAAAAAAAATTACCCCTTCTTTTCTGATGTGATAGTGGAACTACATAAGGTCCCATTAATATAAGCAGAACTTAGAGTTTATAAGTTCAGTGTTGTGTTGTAGATGTTTCAGCTTGGCCTGGGATCTATGACTTCATGTCCATTAATCTCTGCATTTTCACCAATTGTGGCTTCCTGTAATGTTATGTATCTGTAGCAAAGGCAAGCTTCTTTGATGAAGGATAGGAACTACACTTATCTGTGGGTATAAGAACAAGTATTTAGGATGAAGTTAGAATTATAATTGTTTCAGAAAGTAGCAGTAATAAGTTCTCTTCTAAGGTTACTGACCTCTCCTTCCATGGGTAATTGCCCAGGTTCCTAGTACTAGGCACTTAGATCTTGGGAGTAGCCAACAGCTATATAATTGGATTCAAAACCTCACCAAACAGGAAACTTTATATTCCATAAACTATATTTGGATCTCATGTTTGGACTTGAAAATCCAGATCTTCATTTGCTAAATGAGTAACCCAGCCCGCCTGTGTACTTGACCACCTCAAAAAAAGAGTGAGAAATATGAAGATCTTTTAACTTATTCTTGACAAATTTCAGTATAAAAACTGTACCAAAGTGGGGGTGTGGGTAAGGCATGTCTGTCTCTCTAAGCTTCACAAAGAAATCCAGAATTCTGGTTTTAATATTTGAGGTAGCAAACTGGCTTGAAGTCTCCTCACCTCAGATGACCTTTGGTGACAACCCACTAAAGTACTTGCTTCTCTAGTGGTCTGTGGTCCAAAAAAGACCTTTGAGGAATTCTTTTCAGTCTCACAGGTTGTGGATATTTTGTGTTGTCCATTGTGTTCTCTAAAGTTTTCAAGGCCACCTCCCAACTGCCAAATATATTGATTTGTCGTTTTACTTTTACAAAGCCCATGCATTCATTTTCATCTGTTTGCACAATATATTATACTTAGAATACAGCTCACCCTTGTGCCTAGAATACATATAATTCCATGACCACCATTAAATCAAGGTGGAGAAAGCATACATGTGGACAAATTCCCCTTGTCCACATGCCTTTTTGTAACGCATGCCATCTCCAACCCCAGCTACAAACAACTAGACTCTTAGTTTGGCTCCATAACTCTGCTTTATCCTGAGTCTCTACTCAACCATGTCACAGAGTAAGTAGTCTACTCTCATATGATATAATGATCTTGACACTTTTGTATGACTTGATGGATAGATATAAACAAATATCTGTTCATTCCAGATAGGGCACTAATGATACACTAAATAAACAATTCCAAGTGTCAATTAGTGAATCAAGTAGTTGAATTGTGCATACTTACAGAAGCATAATCAAAGAATTACTTAAAGTGCCTGACAGACTCGAAGGCAGCTGTATGAACAGAAATCTTACCCCAGCATACTTGACAACTCAAAAACACTATGTTACTGGAGCTCCTTTACTATACAACTTGCAGACATCCCCATTGCTTCCACAGTCGCCTCTTCAGATCAATTGTTAGTTCTCATATAGACTTGGGAAAGAGTCCTATAAGTCAACTTTCAGAGCTTCCTGAGCTGTCTGAGTTTACTTTTACTTGTTGATCCTTTAAAGTTGCCTGAGTCTTGCAAGTCTCCTTTTGCCCTCTAGGAGAATAGGTCTCAATTTGGAGATAATAGCTGCCCTACAGAGATGCATCCTTGTATATACATGTATAAACAGTTTTTCTTTTGTATTGGTAAAATATCCATGTATGATTGTAGTGCAACTGGTTTACTGAGCACTTGTAGGTCATTTATGTTTTCTGAATTTTTGAGCATCTCTAAATAAAATCACTGTAAACATTTATGGTTTTTTTGTTGTTGTTGTTGTTTTGTTTTGTTAGAAATAAATTTCATTTTCTTTTCCATGAGGGGATTTTTTTAAAAAAATCCATAAGAATATATGTTGTATTTACAACAAGATATCATATTTAATGTGAAAGAATCTGTATCATTTTGTATTCCTGCTAATTCCAGTGTTTCTGTATCCGTATTAACTCTAGTTGCTGCCAGTTTTGTTTGTTTGTGTTGGCCTCACTTATAAAGTTTAATTTGATATTATTGCTAAGGATAAGGATTTTTTTTTGATATTACTGTAGCTTCTTTTGCCAAGAACCTTAAAATATATTACTGCAATTATTTTTTAATTCAGTTTTGCCATAGTTCTTGTTCTCTCTCTGTCTCAAAAACAAAAACTTAAAATTTTAACAACAAAAACTAGTAAAACAAAAAAGAAAACACCACAAAAACAAACAAAAGTAAAACAAATATAACAACCCTCCCCCAAAAAACTGGAGTCTATTTTGTGTTGTTTGGCTTTCTAGACACGAAACTGCCTAAAAGTGTGGTTGATATACCCAGTATTACTCCATTGGAGAAAAGTGTGTATCCTAGAATTGTCTATAATAATTTCTTTCCTCCCGTGGCTTCTCTTAAAATTTTATTATGAATGTTTTTTATAACTTTAGGATAAACAAAATAGCACCATTAGCAATTCATGAGACATATTCAAAATATAGTATTTGTAACCCAAGAACTTTTGGGGGGAAATTTATTTCAGTTAAATGAAATTCATTGTAGTTATTAACTGGCATAAGATCTCAATTATATAAAAATGGGTTCCTTTTACATTTTACTGTTATATATAAGTCAAACAAGAGAAATTAGATTGTTTTTTTTTCTGCTGCTGAAAGATAATGGTTTTATTTAAGCATGTAATGTACCTGTGCTATGTAAATAATAAATGTTGTTTAATTATATGCTTAGTTATTGAGTGAAATGTTGTTTGGAAAATCATGGTTCATGCATTTTTTTTTACATTGTACACTGGTTTAGGTCTCCTTTTATGCTATTTTATTTTTTACAAATTATTAAAATACTTTTTATCAATATGAAAAATAGCTATATTTCATTTTAATTCAATGCAATGAATATTTTAAAACAGCTTAAAAAAGACATACAAATCTATACAAGTTAGAGAGAAAATTTTCATCTCAGGTATATATACTTTTCTTTCTATACAGCTTACTTATTTCTATTGTAGCTTAATAATAAATGCAGAGTTTATTCTTAAGATTGGCTTTTTCTATAAAGGCAAGTTGTTTCTTTGACCAAATGTTTACAACCAATTTCATTGCATATTTGTTCATCAACACATCAATATCCTGATTCCTTCATGTATAAAATGGCAGTGCCTGGCACCCACAATCTGTTTGCTTAAGATCAGCCTGTGTTTCTGGGGACATCTCTTTGGAGAGATGAAAGAGGCTGTAAATATACCATAATAATCTGTTTCTATATACCTCATACCTCATCTAATATACACAATATATACTTACAATTAGAAGTGTGCCTACAATCTATGTACGTAATTCCTTGCTACAAAACAAATGTTTGTATTTCATTTCATTCAACATTATGCCATTCAATGCACATCCCTAAAATAAAAATACAAAGAAAGAGTAAACATGTTAGTTTTTAAATGATAGCCTAAGGGAAAAGTATCGGAGGCTAAATGGAGGCTTAGAGGGTGGGAAGTAGTCAGGCATAAGGGTGTGTAATAATCTGTTTATAAGCTGTCCTGAAGACCTGAGAAGCTTCCTCCAGTTAGTGCCATAAAATAAGTCCTAGAGCACTTTCACATAAACATAAACAAGATGTGAACTATATGTTGTTACTTCATGCAGTCAAAATGCTAGCAGTTAAGGCATCAGTGCACTCACAGCTATTTTGCCTGACAGGCAAAGATTACTTCCCAAAAGTTTGTGGTGTGTATATAGCTTTGCATGACACCTTCAAGCACCTGATTTCTGGACTGTCTGACCTGATTTCTGGACTGTCTGAAATGTCCATCATAGTGGCCTCATGGGAGACACCACTATACTGGGCTGACTGGCTCAAGTTGATTCTTCAAATAGTTTGAGAAGTTTTAAACTAATATTTACATTATT
Source organism: Phodopus roborovskii (assembly GCF_943737965.1). Taxonomy (NCBI): domain Eukaryota; kingdom Metazoa; phylum Chordata; class Mammalia; order Rodentia; family Cricetidae; genus Phodopus; species Phodopus roborovskii. Next base: position 22,253,023 of record NW_026126563.1, on the reverse strand, counting down.
AACATATACTAGTGTTAATAAATTGTATTATAATATAAACTATGTACAGACCTCTTGTTAGTCATTAGCAAAAACTTTTGTAGTTTTACCCCCTCTAGGAAAAAGAGTTCTAGTAGATTTTGTCCACAAACAAGAACTCATTCATATCTCATTATAATCCTTTTTGTTATTTTAATTAACAAGCAAAATGATATAAAAAATTTCCATGTTCAATATAATGTTTTGCTTGTGCTCAATTTTATGTTGAAGCCTGTTGTTAAATGAGTCATCCAAGATCACACAGGTGTTAAAAGAGGGAAGTAAAGCTGGGTCATTTGTTAAAGACAGTCTTTGAACAAATGCTGACAGTGTGCCAAACCTTGAGTCCATATCACTAGTAAGTATGCAAAGTACAATAATGGTAATTTACCTTATGTTATGCAAATTATCCTTTAACAATGTGCTTCATACTTTAAACACACTTATTCACTCTCTCCAGGTCCTATGAAGTAGATAAGTGTCATAGTTATTTGAGTACTGAGAGATAGTAAAGCTAATGCAAAGATGTGATTTGATTTTATGTCTTGCATCAGTACCCACACTCCCATTGTAATCAGAGGCCTAGATTTACCATGTATTATTTCATTTGGAAAAAAAAATAGGATATGTTGCCATTTGTTTTCATTCCTATGATCAAAGTACCTGACCAAACTAAGCAAATGCTTCATTTCATCTCTACTGCTTCAGAGGATTCTGACCCTAATGGAGTTTGGGACATTTGGCCTCATGTCCTTGAACAGAGCATCATGCCAAAAGAATAATGCAGTAGAGAAACTTACTTACCTAATGATGTGCAGGAAGTAGAAAAAAGATAGGAAAAGAGACAAGGGCAAGACCCACCCAAACAATCTACTTCCTTCTACTAGGTATACCTCCTAGAGGTTCTGGAACCTACCAAAATATTCTAGCTAGGAACAAACATTTAATACATAGCCTCTGAAGGAGATTTCTAATATAGAACATATTGCAAAAAGATTTGCTAATCATTCTAGTTCTTCTAGTTCTATCTAATTGCATGCAAATTTCAAGATTCTATTCTCCCCTCCCCCAGCTGAGTAGTACTCCATTGTGTAATTGTATCACATTTTGTGTATCCATTCCTCGGTTGAGGGGCATCTAGGTTACTTCCAGGTTCTGGCTATTACAAATAATGCTGTTATGAACATAGTTGGACAGATGACCTTGTTGTATGAATGCGTACCATTGGGGTGTATGCCTAAGAGTGGAATTGCTGGATTTTGAGGGAGACTGGTTCCCATTTTCCAGAGAAACCGCCATACTGATTTCCAAAATGGCTGTACAAGTTTGCACTCCCTCCAGCAATGGAGGAGCATTCCCTTTTTGCCATATCCTCTCCAGCATAAACTGCCATTGGTGTTTTTGATTTTAGCCATTCTGGCAGATGTAAGATGGTATCTCAGAGTTGTTTTGATTTGCATTTCCCTGATGCCTAAGGACTCTGAGCAATTTCTTAAGTGTCTTTCAGCCATTTGCCATTTTAGATTCCTCTATTGAGAATTCTCTATTTAGTTCTGACCCCACTTTTTAATTGAATTATTTGTTTTGGTGACTAGGTTCTTGAATTCTTTTTTATATTTTTGGAAATCAGCTTTCTGTCACATGTGAGGTTGGTAAAGAGTTGCTGTTTTGTCTTGTTGACTGTAAGACAATTTTAGGAGGTCCCATTTATTGTCGTTATCAGTGTCTGTACCATTGGCATTATGTTCAGGAAGTGGTCTCCTGTGCCAATTCATTCAATGATACTCTAACTTTCTCTTCTAAGTAGTTCCGCCTGGTTGAATATTTGTTGAGGTCGGTGATCTATTTGAACTTAAGTTTTGTCATGGCAATAGGTTTACTTTGCTCCATTTATCAGAATGAGTTTGTAGTATTCAGTACGTTATATGTAGATTGCTACATTTTGGTAGAAAAAACACATTCATCTGTATAATACATAAGAAGGATAGAGAATCAACCTGGAGATTACCAGAGTAAGAACAGTCTCTAATTTGCATTGCCAGAACCCTCTAAAGACTGTGTTTGATGAGGGTCCAAGGCCATTCAATGTCACTCACATGTCTAAAAATAGACATTTCATTATTTTATAAAAGGGAACTCTAATTCACAAACAGAAAACATTTCCTAAAAACAGATGAATGCTAAGTCGTATTATTACCATTGTTGCATTGTTATATAGCCAGCTTTTATTCTTTTTTAAATGAATTTTTATTTAAATTAGAAACAATCTTATTTTACATATCAGTCCCATTTCCCTCTCCTCCCATCCTCCCATGTCCCCATCACCCTATACCACCCTCATCCACTCCTGGAGGGTGAGGTTTCCATGGGGAATCATCAAAGTCTGCCATACAATTTGAACAAGGCCTAGGCCCTTCCCCATGTATCTAGGCTGAGAGAGTATCCCTCCATGGGGAATGGGCTTCCAAAGCCCATTCGAGAACTAGAGATAAATACTGGCTCTATTACCAAAGGCCCCATAGACTGTCCAGGCCTTCTGACATCCACATTCAGGAGGATTGGTTTGGTCTTATGCTGGTTTCCCAGCTGTCAGACTGGGGTCTGTGAGCTCCCACTTGCTCAGCTCAGCTGTTTCTGTGGGTTTCCCCAGCATGGACTTGACTCGTTTGTTCATCACTCTTCCCTCTCTATAACTGGATTCCAGGAGTTTGGCTCAGTGCTTAGCTGCAGATCTCTGCTTCTGCTCTCTGTGTGCTTTTATTATTATATAATCATGTTCCTTTCTTATATCAGATAAACTGTGAGACTGTTATACCCTAGAAGAAAAAGTGCTTCACTCTCTTGAGTGTGCATTTTAGCTTCTGTTAACCATTCCAGGGCAGGAGGGCTTTCCAAGGAATTCTTCACCATTGAAAATGCATGGTGTTCACCTTCACTGCTCCTAATATGAAAATGTTCTACTCTTCCTGGCTACACAATATGTAGAAAATGTAGGTAAGAGACACAGATTAAAATATTTGCAGCCATGGTTTAATATAGAACATTTGTCAAATCAACACATATGTAAAATAAAAATATTGCTTCCTACTATTGGACAGATTACAATTATTGTAAAGTATAATCAAAGAAAATTTAGGACCCTGATTGTAGCAATTTCATGGTGTGTATCCTAACCACAAATAGGTGATAAGTGAAAGATATTTCCACATCACAGCCAAGAAGGAGGTAAGGGAAGGGCAGTGCATGTGGTCTCTTTTTCAAGGGCTAGACCTTCATGACCAACTTCCTCTTATGAGGCTGGGTTCCTCAAAGATTCCACTACCTTGCAGCAATGTCAAACACTGAGGACCAAGCTGTCAACACCTGTACTTTAGGGAAACATTTACATCCATGTCTCCTTTCCATTTTCTCTCCCTTCCTTCTTTGCTTCCTTCCTTCCTCCCTCCCTTTATCCCTCCATTTCTTCCTCTTTCTTTCTTCCTTCCTTCCTTCCCTTCTTTCTTTTCTCTTCTTTCTTCTCTCTATCTCTCCCTACCTCTCTCTGTCTCCCTACCTCTCGCTCCTCCTTTCTCTCCCCTAACTCATTTTCTTTACTTTTTCTTGAAATCCCTCAAAGTAGACTTTTTTGTTAATGTTTGCTTTTGCATGATATAAACATAAAACTGATCTGAAGACAGATAAAATATCTGGTTATTAATTTTGTCTATTTCACTCTATGTTAGAATACTACCCCAAACAGTGTCTTCCCATCTAATTCCTAGTAATTCCAGAACAAATTACACACAGAATTGCCACTCATTCAATGATATGACTCATAGGTATAAATTTTCCAATAAGAAAATACTTATGTAGATTTACTAATAATTCTGTAGAGGGTATAAGGTACTATGTACTGTTCAAAATAACTTAGATATAATATTAAAATATAGAGCCTTCAATTAATATATATTTATTCAGAATTATTGGTCATTCTATTCACACCATTAGGGGAAGAAGTAGATTTCAAGAAGAAAAAAACCAGAAAGTATAAACTTTAATATGCTACAAATTTTCAATTTAAAAGTTAAATTTCAGTGAAGTAAGGAAAATAAGTGAAGAGATTACCCCATTCAATGAGAATACAGATATTGAGGACACCATGAAGAAGATTATAAGATTCATGACTTTACTAATGAAGCAGAGAATGACGTGGAAAAATAAAATCAATAATAAAGAAAACACTACATATTTGCTCAGTGAACCACATGTAAATGTCTTGAGCATGTCATCTTTGTTTTGATAAATACCTTAGTATTTATTTCTGTAGGAAGGACTAACTTCATTCAACTAGTTTGTCATATATATATATATATATATATATATATATAATTGATTAATATATATAAATATATAATATATATAATATAATATAATTAATATATATTAATATATATTTTAAAAAACCCTAGAAAATTTGTTTTCAAACTCTTGATGCTGTGTCCCTTGCAGAAGTTCAACACAATTTTAATTCAAAAATTATTTTCAAACAAGGAAAAATAAAGAGGAATTATCACATTGGTATCAGTCATTGACCAGTTAATATGAACATTTCTATGCTATTTTTATTAATAATTTGATCAAGAGAAGCACTGTGTGCCTGCTTTTGTTAATATAAATCTCTAATGTGGATCCTCTGTAAAATAACAGAATCCAGATTTCTGATTTTAGAAATATCTGAAGACTTTCTGTGTGTTGTGCTTATTTGTACAAGCAAGGGATACGAGGCCATTAAAATACTAATGTTGTGTTTAAAATCAATAATGATATGAAAACTGAAATCAAGGAGCACCGTTCTCATATAAAAGTGTCTTGATATAAAGGCCCTGGACCAAATATCCTTATGATTAGGAAATAAGACAATTAATGAAGAATGGATTGTATCATCACATTTGGAGATTTAAAGTGTATGCTGGATTGGATAGAAAATAGATATCAAAAAAGTGATAAAACTCACAAAGACCACGTTAATGAAAGCATTGGCTTCTGGTTCAGAAAAAAAAAAAAAAAAAAAAAAAAAAAGATTGCCTAAATATTTAATGGCACAGACAGGAACTGATCCCCCAAACTGGTGACAATTAAATAGTTTAGACAGTCTAGCATTAATGCATTAATTATTTGAAAAAAACACACAAAAAAGAAATAAAATGAAACTACCAACAATAAATAACATTTTCTTTATTCTCTTTTAATTTTTTTTAGTTTTACATGCTAATCCCAGTTGCCCCTCCCTCCCCTTTTCCTGCACCCCCCCCCATCCTTTTCCCACTTTCTATCCATTCCTCAGAGGGGGAAAGGTCTTTTTGGAGGAGTCAATAAATCTAGTATATCAAATTGAGACAAGACTAAGCCCCTCCCCCTGCCCATGATAAAGGCTGAACAAGGTGTCCCACCATAGGGGATGGGCTCAAAAAAAGGCAGTTCATGCACCCAGGATAGGTCCTGGTCCCACTGTCAGCCTCCCTCCTCTCCCCCCCCCCCAAAAAAAAAGATCAATCCACATAACTGTCACCCACTTCAGACCCATACAGGTTCCACAGCAACCAGTCAGTCCATAGCCCTTGAGCTCCCACTAGCTCAGGTCAGCTGTCTCTTTGTTTTTCCCCATTATGATCTTGATTCCCCTTGTTCTTATGATCCCTCATCCCTCTCTTCAACTGAGCTCCAGGAGCTCAACCCAAGGGTTGAGCTTTCTTTATTATGACTGACTCATGCTATAATCCCTTCTTCATTCCAAGTATGTACAGCAGACAGCTAAGACTGCATAACTAACACCATGTGTAGAAAAGCTGAATTAGCTGAATTATTTGATTCAGACAAATACATTATAACATTTTTCAAATATTGAACAGTGCCACCTAAAATACACTATGCTTTATATACTTAAAGGAACACCATCCAAAATTATTATTGCATACATATTTTATTAATTCAGGTAACTTCACCTTGCTAGTAATTCAAACTGTAGAAGACTCCAATTTTTGAAACTTAACTACTCCATTAAAGTCAGTGGGTTTTGTAATGAGTGCGGGTTTTTCCGCCTGCCACCACCCAGTCTTGTCCTGCCACCCGAGCAAGCCCCAATTAACACACAGAGACTCTGTATTTCATACAATGTTGTTGGCCCTGTTATTTGTTTCTTATCAGCTAGCTCTGCCTTAATTATTAACCCATTTCTGCTGATCTATGTATTTCTCTTACTGGGGAGGCGGCTGGCGTCCAGCTTTCTTCAGACTCTCCATCTTGACTCCTCCTTCCTACTTCCTATTTCCTCCTTGTCTCCTAGTCCCTCCTATCTTCCTTTCCTATTGGCCAACAGTGCTTTATTATTAACCAGTATGAGAAACATATACAGAATGACATCTCCCATCATCTCCTCTTTTCTGTTTAAATAAAAAGAAGGGGTTTAACCTTAACATAGCAAAATATATAACACAACAGTTATCAAGTAAGAATCACAGTTAACAATATGTAGTCCATTAACATTTAGCAAGACTAAAAGAAACTATTCTATCATCTATCCTATATTTGTGAATCTAAAGTCCTATATGTAACTTATCTTTAAACCTAACTAAGGAAAACTATAACCATAACTATCTGTCTTCAACTCCTTCAAAGACCACAGAAGGATAGTATATAAACTCTAGAAATGACAGAGACAACTCACTGCCTGGTCACCTGAAGTTCTTTTGTAATCTTCCATCTTCAGCCCATAGACCATAGTGTGTTTGGCAGACTCTTCAGCAAAGCAGGAAACTTTAAACTGTCTTCTTGTACTGGCAGTTTGTCAGTCACTTTCCTCTGTGTCCTGCAGACTGTCTGGCAGACTCTTCCATGAAGCAGGAATTTTACAGCAATGTCCATCTTGAATCAGCAGTCACCTTTCTGTGGGTCCTGCATGTCCAGTTTATATAGCATAAAGTCAATCAGTCCAGACAAGAGCAGTATTTTGTCCAAATGGCTAGTCTTGCCATATTGGAAGTAAACTCCATAACGTGTTTCTTTAATGTCCATCTTCCTTTTTGACGCAGGTGGTGTTACCAGGAGCAATTATGTCTCATTGTCAAGAAAAACCCTAAACCATTTTAAATGCCATATTCTGTAGGTCTTTGAAAGGTTTGAAGAATGCCTATCCATCTCAAATATATGTCTGTATATCTAGAAATACTAACTAACTTAACTATAAGTTCTAACTATCATAGGTAACTATCTATAATCTGTACTACATTATACATTACATTTCTAACTGAGCTCAATAAACACAATACCTAAACAAGAGGAGAAATATACATATCACCTTATTTGACCTTAAATTATATCAATAAATGAAAATCTGTTCCAAAACAAAGTATTCATATCTATATCATAATTCCCTTTTTACCTTTAAAAAGATATTGGTTGTGATCATTAGCCATTTATAACCAAGTCCATTTAAATGAAAACAAACATTTATAAACAGTATTTGGGAATTTTGGCATCGTTCTTTTTAAACTACTTTCTTCTGATAGGGGGCGCTGTCATGGGGATCCTAAGAAGATGCAGAAATCCTGGCTGTAGTCTGTAAATCTGCCTTGTTTAAGCTGTTTTGAATGTTGGATCATCAGGAACTCTGTTTTAGGGGGTCTGGCTTGTTCAAACCACATTAGTCTGCAAGGAATCCACAGCTTTTTATTTTCTGTGGAAACAAAAATAGAAATCCTTTTCCCCAGTAACTTGTCCTTGAACTTAAATGTTGGAGTCAAAGCATTTTTAAAATATATAAATTGAATTAATCCAGCAGCATTTCCTTTATCAGTTGTTGTTATTTTCTCAGCAGTCAAACAATGCAGAGACAACACAATAGCATACAGTAACCAGATTCTCTCTGAGCTTTTCATCTTTACGTGGCTTTATTATTACTTTGTTTATTTTACTTTTATTTTTTTATTTTTTGACATAGGGTTTCACTGTGTAACTCTTATCTGTCCTGAAATTTACTCTGTATACCAGGTTTACTTGGAAAATCACAGAGATCTGGTTTTTTTGTTTGTTTGTTTTTTTGTTTTTTTTTGTTTGTTTGTTTGTTTTTTTCAGTGTGTCTCTGCCATCTGCCATTGGTTCCATTATATTTTGGTGTAATATTTGCACTGCCTCATGCATAGGCTATCATTGACAGAAATTAAAGGAACATTGACCCTTGAAGATTCCCCCATTGTAGAAGTCATCAGATATATTTTGCCTTCCTAACAGATTTGAGAACCAATGTTATTTCCTAAGATGCTATTATCTGCTTATCAGGTCCATCTATATATTTAAATATCATGTGTGAAATCTGTGCTGTTAGACAGGCCTTACACTGACTAATCTTTGTACCAATCTAGACTTATGTTAGTAAAACTCAAGTTTAAACAAGATATAAAAGTGGTTTGAGTGGGTGAGGTATGTGTGATGTCCCACTTAATGTGAAGCACATTGGAGCTTGATGCAAGAATCTTATAAGGACTCTGTCTGGGTCACACAGCTCCACTGGATTCTGTTTACTGTCAGGCTTAGATAAGTTCTCTTTGGTTAAAGACTGACCTGAAAATATATGTCTTCAAAGGGGAGGTGTGGACCTGAAGTGTCAGTTTCTTCTGTTGGAATTGAGGCTCTTTCTAAAGGGTGAAGGTACAGGGCTGAGAAAGGAATAGGAGCTACCTTAATACCTATGGCAGTCCCAGAGACTAGGGAATGTGTTTGTGAAGTGGCCTTGAATACTCATCTACAAATGCCTCTTTCTTTGCTTTTACAAATCATTATAATTCTAGAACCAAGCATTCTCTCCTGGTTAGTTCTACCCTATCAGAGGCATCTGAATGTCCTGGACATTCTACAATTTGCTGAGCCATAAACAGACCATTAACAACATGGGTAACACATTGTACTGGAGTTCTCAACAGAAACAAAAGAAGCAAATTTAGGGAAATAGAAAGGGAATAGGTGATTGATATAGAAATCGATTGATAAACAGAAGAATAGCTATGATAGATTAGTGAGAGGAAAGAGAGAAGGGTGGAGATAATAGTTACATGATTCAGTGAACTAAGGAAAACCAAGAAGTTCCATACTTTTTCATCTGAAAGCCAGTTAGGGAAGTCCTTTGTAGTACTAAGTGTGAGTTTAAAGGTCAGAAACTTGGAAAGCCTATGAAGTGAGTCTCACTTTGTCTCCACTCATGCAATCAAACACAGGGTACATAATTTTCCTTGTTTCTTTCCCTGTTTGTCTATTGTGTCCTGTAAATAATTGAATGATGCCTACATACTTTGGGGAGGAAATTCTAATTTATTAAGTCCATTAATTCAAATACTATTCTCACACATTACCCTCTTGACATTTAATTGAATATTCAACAATCTTAGTACCCAGTTAGTACCCAGAGCATGCCTTAGTACCCAGTTGACATATGAAATTAGCCTTCAGACATATTTGAACTTTGTGGTTTTCTTATGACCATCCTTATGCATTCAGTCATTTTAATAGATTTTAGTTTTAAGAAATCAATTTATCTTTATGTGTGTGTTTTTATGTGTATGTGAGTGTGTGTATGTGTGTGTGTGTGAGTGTATGCATATGTATGTGAGTATGTGTATGTACATCGTGAACGTGCTTGCACTGACCACAGTATATTTATGGAGGTCAGAAGACAATTCAAAGAGGCTTTTTCTACTCTACCAACATGTAGGTACTGGGGATACAACTCAGGTTGTCAGGCACTGTTACCTGCTAAACCATTTTTACCAGTCCAAATTAAGCCATTTATAATATCCATATATAAATATGTTAATGCTAGTTTTCCTGTCTTGCAGATTGTTAGAGCAGCATGTGGCATCCCATGTATCAGTGGAATGTAGAACATTAAACACCTCCAACCCACAAAAAAAAAAAAAAAAAAAAAAAAAAAAAAACATATCATATATACCGTCCATCAGATTTTCTGAGAATATGTTCACTTTAATGTCTTTAAACTGAATTTGTAATAAATTATACAAGATTGAGCAGGCTTCCTGTCACATCCAAGAGGTATTCTCTTTAGAGGTTGGCACTGAGAAACACAATGACTCATGAGTTGTAACATTGTAGCAGTAAGTAGCCATTCCGTAGTCAAAGAAAATCACTATAGTTAAGATAATCAATTCTCAGAGATACACTTGGGTTCAAATCATGACTTTATTGGCTAGTTATATTATTGAGAAAGTTACTTTATCAGTTTACACAGGCTTCAATTATGTTATGTGTGTATGGCTTAGAATGATACCTGACACAAAATCAAAGCTCAGTAAATAATTGTTAAATATATGCTCAATAAAGTTTTATTGAGGAAAGAAATTATTCACGTAGGTATTTGGGCAATAAAAACAAAAGTTTTTTTTTTCTATTGCTCTCATGTTATTTTAAAAACATGTTCAATATATTTTACTCGAAAATATGATTATTCATATATTTGAAAAATACCCTTTTTACAATTCCCTTCAATACCTGTGTCTTAGAAATAATAACCTAGTTGTTTTTGAGTAATTATATTGCCATCTCTTTTCTCTACTCAACTAAACAAAGAACTGGGCACAACAATAATAAATTGTTTAATTATTTAATTACTCTATATGTAGTAGGATAATGCTTCTTCCAATGGATTTCTAAATCACAGACTACTATTATAAAAGAAAGAAGAAATAATGTGTTGTTTCCTTAGTTGGAAAAGGGTTTCTGAATGAATCTTTTGTTTGTTTTAATATTAACATTGAAAATACATAAAATGAAAGTATTTTATGTCATTCCTTCAGAAGACATGGGGAGCATGCCTATTGAGCTGTAAACTTAATTTACAGCTTTTGGCTTCCCACAGAGCTGAAGTCAAACAAGCATACAGTTCTGTCTTGATGAGACAAGATTGTTTAGCTTTTTGGAAACTGTTTCCTTATCTGAAGAATTTGAATGACAAAAACTCCTCATTGGATAGATGTAAATACAGAGACAACCAGTTGGCTAATTATAAATACCAATGTCTTCTCTTTATCACATATTCAAAATGTCCATCATTTGTTTTAAGGTATTTGATATCTCTGAAAATCTTTGTGTCAATAAAAATTACGGGATGATCATCTCTAAATTCTCTTGTATCTCCACAGCCTTTGGTACCCTTTGGTAACTGCTGGGATCCAAGGGTGGGGGGTCATGTAACAGTTAGTTCTTGACCAACTTAGTTTCCAGTTTAAGCTCTTGATCACAATACATACACACCAATTTCCTTTCATGGCAGTCCTCGCAAACTAACTCTTAAATTACTCACTAGGTCCTAAGGGAAAAAAAAGTGATTATATATAAAAATTAAGCATCTCCAAATTACAATATAAATCAGTTTATTTGACATAGAACAGGGGACCAACAAACAGGCCTCTAGAGATGTCATCAACTGATAATATGTGAGAATGAAATTTAAAATATTTAATTTTCATATGAAACTATGCAATGCATTCACTTTATCATCTGGCTTTACTTTTACTCTGTCCTTAATAGATGCTAAAGCATAGAAGCAATAAATGTGTCAGTTAGGAAAAAGATTCATGAATTTTTATTATATGAAAGTCAGATGATATTTCAAAATACCTCATAGCTTTCAAATCTATTCTAACATATCATGCAATTAGTACCCCTATTCTCAGAAATAATTTTATAGATTTTGCTCAGCCAATTAATTAAATATCCTTATTCTTTAATTTCTAGTGTGTTCAAAGAAAATTAATACAGCCAGAATGGCTATGCACTGAGGTCATATCTACTTCCAGCAATATGACTCAATATTTCCATTGTATATTAATTACATATTCCTCCTCCTTTAATTAATATCAATATGAATTAGAAAAGGTAGTTACTCTTGAAGCACTAAGTTCAGTAAGACTTTTCTGGAGAGGTGGGACTGTTCAGAGCAGCTACAAATACTGTTGAAATGTTATCAGTGTAGCAGAGTAAATGCTATTCTTAAATGTATTTGAATTAAGTTTGATCAAAAATGTGAAATACCATAGACTTAGAGTTACCAAGTCATAAAACATGACTTTTTGAATGACTATTGAAATGGAAACTAAAGCACAAAAGTGATAGTTCAGGCAGAGAGGATTGACAAGTGCCAATGTTGCCCTTTGTTTTCAGTCTCCAGCACACAGCTATTCCAGCTATGACTCTGGCAAGAACGAGAGTGTTGACCGGGGTGCAGAGGATCTGTCACTCAACCGGGGAGATGAGGATGAAGATGACCATGAAGAACATGAGGATTCTGAGAAGGTGAACGAGACAGATGGCGTGGAAGCCGAGAGGCTGAAAGCGTTCAATGTGAGTCCCCCACATTGCGTGGCTATGTTTTGACCACTTCACGTTCATGCCGTTGCTTGTTGGTCAATGTGAATATTCTAGAACCATGTCTGTTTAATTTTCAGAAGGATTTTTAAAGTACATGAAACACTCTTTGACAAGCAGACACCAGAATTGCTGTTTTGTTTAGAATTGTAAAGCCAAATGGGTGCTGAGAACGGGAATTGTGTTGTGTGAGTATGCATGTCCACCTAGGCTGAAGGGGGCTCAGCTTAGTCCTCAGATGGTTATGCCTGTCTGTCATCAGTTATTTCCTTTGCTTTCTTAATTGTGCATGACAAGAATCAACTGTTGGTTCTCAGAAATGAGTCCACTGTGTGGTGTGGCAATGTCTCAGTCCCATTTATCATTAAAAGTGGATGTAATGGGTGCTCAGATGTCCTGGTTCTACTGTTAATTCCTGATGTTTTATTTTTCATTCTTTCCTGTCTGTTTGTCTGTTTGCTTTCCTTTCTCTCTCTCTCTTCCTATCCTTCTCTCTTTCTTTCTCTCTTTATATATATTTATATACTTAATTCAACCATTTAGAAAATCTTTGAAGAGTGTTTGCTTAAATTTTCTGGCTTTCCATTTGCAAAATTCTCCAGTGCATAGATCAGAAAAAGAATTATTTTCCTCTCGGTAATCAAGACAGGAAGCTAGGAACAGAAGAGAGCAGTCCTCCAAACCCTTCTCCTCTGTCTCCCTCTTGCCAACAGATGTTTGTCAGGCTGTTTGTAGATGAAAACTTGGACCGAATGGTCCCAATCTCTAAGCAGCCCAAAGAAAAGATCCAGGCTATCATTGACTCATGCAGGCGACAATTCCCTGAGTACCAAGAGCGTGCCAGAAAACGTATCCGTACTTACCTCAAGTCCTGCAGGCGGATGAAAAGAAGTGGTTTTGAGATGGTGAGTTATAAATTGAACACAGCCCTAGATTCCATCCAAACCCCACATGTAAATCATGGCACTATTTTGTTTCCATCTTAGTGTCTTTATGTTTATTTTTCCATAATGTCAGGTCCAAGGGGTTTTCATTTGCTTGTGTTTATCCCCCTTTCCTTTCCATCCTCCCCAAGCATTTATCCCCTCCGTTTATATGATGATAAGGACTCTCTTGAGAGACCAGTGCTCACAGAACCATGTGATGACATCTCATAGAAAATAAGGATAATACAAGACAAAATCAGGGAGAAACCAATTGTTACACATCATCTGTGTTTGTTTTCTTTTGTTACTACACAAGTATATGTGAGGTTTATGAGTCTTCAATTGAAGTTTGCAGTTGTTGCTTTAGGTATGTGAGAGTGGCTTTCTCTGGAATGTAAGGGAATGGGTGCATCTGCTGTCTAACAAATAACAAGCCTTGAAAACTGAGATGGGAATAAAGGTGCTCAGGATTAAATCTAAGTGCATGTTTCCCTAGACCTGTTGACCCTATATGGTGAATTAGGCTCTGAACTCCCTGTTGTGTTGTGCTTGTTGGGGATGAGTTTGCCTGACCTTGATTACTTTGGTGTAGAAACTGGTAATCAAAATACTGTGAATTTGCACTGTTCTTTTATCTACACAAATCCAACAAATATTGACATTGTATACTTGATGCTTTTCACATTTCAAAGTATGTTTGTGTGTACTTACAGAAATGTTAGCTGATTTATTTCTTTCAACAGCTATTGAAAGTTCCAGCTCAGGGCTCAGCACACTACAAGGCAAACAAATGCACTACGACTTTAGAAGTAGTTTAAAAACTTTCTGATCATTTTGTTTATTCTCCTCACACTTGAAAAGGCTATGTTTGTGATCTGGGCTTCTGGCTGTCTCATTGTGATTGGTGGAAGTTGTAATGATGAGAGAGGTTTCAAAGTATGGCTCTATATTTGCAATTTCATGGAGGTAAAATCTTATGAAATGAATGACAGTAAAAGAACTCCCATATAGTGACAATTTTTGTATTGCTATCTAAAGTGGAGATGGTTTTTCTGTATTGTAGAGTACAGGATGAAAGCCTATTTAGGGTTCTGCATCCACAACTTTCAGATGTCTGATTTGGGTAAGTTGGCACTCCTGTCTGTGCTTGATTCCTCCTCTGCATACCAAAATCATCCCAGCTATAGTTCTTGAAGAATTTCCATCTGCTAATACAGACAGTGTTTCTTAGAAACCTTTGCAAGTCATTTCTGGCACAAAGTAAGTCTTCAAAGGATCTGAACAAGAAAAGATTATCACATATTATTAATTTATTATCCAAAGAAAAGTTTCTTGTGATGTTTTTATTCAACAATTTCAGAGCCTATCAAACACATATGTGGTTATGAATGCTAAATTTGAAGTTTGCAGTACATATGGCATTTAATAAGCAAATGGTAGAACTGAGTGACTAGTTGTTCATTTATTCTGTGTGTATCATATAAATAGAACTTCAAAGGTGACAGAGAGAAATATGACACATCTGGTTTGTTGTTTCTGAGGAAAGAATACCATGTCCTGGTCATTATGATTCATTGAGATGACCCCTTATCTGACATGAAGTGTTCAAATGCAAACTGGAGGGTCAACTGTAATTACATGAACAATGTAGAGGAAAATGGATAGTTTAACTTAAGCCATTTCAGTCCATTCTGTTACCACATCCTCCCTAGTATAGAATGTCTCCTTGGAAATGAGACACACACTTAAATAAGCATACTTGAACATTCCTTTCACTTTCTATATATAGTCTCTTACTGTGGCATTTTTAATAGAATTTTGTTCCATTTAAAATAGTCATTTCTATATGGCAAGAAAAAGAAAGAAAGAAAGAAAAACGAAGAAGAAAGAAAGAGGGATGAAGGAAAAGAAAGGAAGAAAGGAAGGAAAGAAGGAAGAAAGAAAGAGAGATGAGTAGACATAGATAATGCAGAGTAATTAAAACTAACTAATATGCCCTCTTAATTCTTAAATGTTATATAAGATAACCTCCGGGATTTTAAAATTCAACATATTAAAACAAAAACAAGATAGATAGAAAGAAACTCAGTTATTTTCATAATGAGTTTATTTTATGTGCCCCCTGTTCTCTAACATGTATCAAGTCAATTAGGAAATCAGTTAATTTTGAATACATTTGTAAAAGTTAAGTGTAAAGAGTAGGTTTATTTTGTATGAGATTCAGTGCCAATCAATAAGCTTAGTTCTCTGCATACTTGGGCTCCCTGAGTCCAGAAGACCCTGTAAATAGAGAGGAATCCCGTGCTGCTGGGTTATGAGTTTCTTGTTGACATTGTTAAATTTAAAATGATATTCCTACTTTGTGTTTCATCACAACATACATAATTGAGTATCTTAGTATTTGCTTCCCTTTTCTACCACTGTCCATACAAAATCTATTCCTGTTTACTGTTCATATCACTTTTGTTGTCCACTGAATTTAATTAGAGTTAGCTGTTTGGGCAATTATGCCCTTAAGCAAGGGCAACTTGGCTATGCCATTAAATAATGTGACTGTCCCTATCCCGAGTATTATGTGACAATAGATTCTCAATGAGGGACAGAGCCCAATAGGACCCTTACCTGTCCAATGTGGAATGTTGATGAACAGTCTTGTGCTGGCAACCATTGATGCTCAGAGTTCAACAGTAATACCATGTCCAGAAAAACCTCTTTCAGAGAACTCTTTCCCATCCTCTGTTCCTTGGAGGCTTTCAGCGATCTCTTCTGCAGTATTCTTTGAGCCATGGAGAGGGTTATAATGATGTTCCATTTAAGGCTGAACACTCACCAGTTGTTTATTCTCCGTACTTTCCCCAACTATAAGTCTATTCATTAACTGTCAATCAGTGCAGAACTGTCTCTTCCAAGGGCAGCTGTAGTAACCCCTGAGTTTAAACATGGATTTTAGAACACTGAAATACTTTTAATTGGCTTCATCACATTAAACAATCATTATAATATACATACATATTATGCATATATATATACATACATATTTACATGGATGCATACACACACACACACACACACA
Organism: Phodopus roborovskii; assembly: GCF_943737965.1. NCBI lineage: Eukaryota > Metazoa > Chordata > Mammalia > Rodentia > Cricetidae > Phodopus > Phodopus roborovskii. Next base: position 22,236,598 of record NW_026126563.1, on the reverse strand, counting down.
CACACACATATATATATATATATATATATATAATTTTATTTTCTTAGAATTATCCAGACCAAGTGAGTTTTGATAGCTTTAGCTGAAAGAAAAAGGTGTCTTGTTCTTCATAGTGTTTCTAACACATGGACTAGAATCACTACAAAAAGAGTATTTGCTTCACATTTTTACTAAGTCCTTATGAACCTCAAACCCTGGCATCTTAAGCATAGAAGAACATGTTTAATGAAAAATAAATCTAATAAATTTGATCCAGTGTACAATAATTATTCTTAGAGTATAAAAGCTAGGAGAGTTAAGCAGCCATTATATTAAAACTAGGAAAAAAATCTATTTTTTGTTAAATTGTTAATGATTTACTATTTGGCTTTGACCCCTAAGTTTCTACAGCAACATCTCTCAAGAACAGGAATCAATTGCTCTAGGACTTGAATCAGTTTCTCCAAAGGGCTGCTGTCTTAAAGTCAATAGTAGCTATAATAGAAACTGATAGAAGCCACGGTCTGTAAATGAGACATGGTTGACGCCTACTGATGTTCCTCCTGTACTATTTCTCTCTTTCCTAGATTTACACAGAGACCTTTGTCACCTGGACATAGTTATAATATTTCTGAAAAACTCAAAATATTGAGAATAAATACAGTAAAAAGAAACCCTTGTAATTCAATACCCCTCTTCTCTCCCTAATTGTGGCATTATACTGCTATAGTCCAAGTAGCATAGATTCTGAATTTGATGAGCTGCTTGAAAAATCATGTACCTGATTGTTTAAGAGACTATTTTTGCTTGTAGAAATAGGTCTTGTTCAAGTTTTTTAATCTTTAAAATTTCTGAAGATACTGTCCACTGAGTTACTAAATATGCATTGTAAAAAAACTCTGTCTTATTCTCCTCCAACACACAATTAATTAAAATGTTTTAAAGTGATTCTTAAACTGAAAAGTCTATCAGCAATATCATTTACCCATCACACTGGTTCTTAGCAACATCTCTGTGGTATCTCTACACTTTTAACTATTTACATTTTACATTGTTTTTCATATTACATGAATGCTCTCACATGCACACATACACACACACACACTCGCACACACACACACACACATGCATGCACACACACATGCACACACACCATGGGATCATCTAAAGTTTCTTATGTGTTTCTGATATTTTACAGAATCAGTGTCCAGTCTTATTATCTCCAAGTAAATGATCACTCTGAACCTGTTCCCCTCCTCAACCACATCCTTAGAACATTGCTCTATAAGTCACACCCTCTTTTTCCATTCTCTGTTTGACCCTTAATTAAGTTTTCATCATTTCTCAAACCACCTTTGGCATCTTACCTTTCTCTATTTCTATGTATCTTTTTTTCCTCCTTTTTATTTCATGTCTGGCTGTATGGCTGGGTGGCTGACCCCTTCTTTTCCCATTCCTCTATTCTTTTCTTGTTGCTTGGTCTTGTTCCTCCCAGATTTCTTCTCCTCTTTATTGTCTCTGCCTGCCAACCTCACCTTTCCTTTCTTTCTTCTTCCTTGCTATCGGCCATTCAGCTGGTGTTTTGCACAGAACACTAAAATAAAAGCAACATAAAAGAATGAACACATCTTTGCACCATTAAATAAATGATCCACACCATTAAATGCAACACATCTTAAAATGATACTCTACAACATAAAAGCAATGAATAGAAAGAAAAACAGGTATCTATTATAATTAGAAAATATGCTACATAAACATTTGAAACCCCTGAACCTATTTCTCTTGACATCCCTAGACATATTTTCAGATGCATTTGCAAATCAATGTTGCTGCTGAAATTGGCCTTTTCTGCTCACCCAGAGTACTTCTAGTAACTCAGCACTCAGAAGACCCCTTCTAGGACCCCTGGGATCTTTAATCATAGAGCACCTCACTCAGTTTTGGCTTCTTGAGTGTGCAGCTTCACCATCTCAAAACATAGGCTATACCCCATATTTAAGACTATGAGTTTTTGAAACTGGGAGACCCCAGTTTATTTCACTAATAGGATCGTATGATACTTCAGAGGCTCAATTTTTTTAAATGAAATGGCTATTGGACCATGACGTGTGATAATATATTTATTTCCATTCATAGCACAGTCTATCATAGAGAATTACTGTTGCTTTCCTTAATATTTAGTCTCTTTGGTCCATAAATTTTCTCAAGGTTTGTGGTTACTCTTTGCCCATTATTTCCTTAGTTTGAGCATGATGTTAAGTATCACAGAATGCCTCCTACCTATGCACCTCATCTTCCCACTGTAAACACAAATAATGAACAAAACATGAATTAAAAATAGCTCACCAAAAAAGAAAACAAATTTCTGAACATCTAAGAGCTAGAAAATGTATAGCCACAGAAGACTAGGATAGCAGCCTGGAAGATAGAGTAAGAGAACACAGACAGAAAAGATTAGGACTGGAGCATGAATGCTCATCCAACTCCAGGATAGACAGATTTTACCTTGTGGTCAGGAAGAAATACAAACTGAAAATTGTGTGTAAACAAAATATCTCCCCACAAAGTAACTTCTGCTTCAAAAAAGGAGAATAAGCCTCCATTTCCAAAATCTAGAAGGAAAATGTATCAGGCATTATATGCATTGAAATTAAAAACCTACTAGTTGAGTCAAATAGAATATAAAAGTTAGCCAAGAAGAAAAGTGATAGCTAGAAAATATAAATTAAAAAATTACCTTTTGTACAAAGGTAGAGATAGAGGGGGAAAATCTCACCATAGGAAAAATAGATTTCTTTAGAAAATCTAAGGAGAAATTAGAAAAAGGAAGGGGCAATATTCTAAGAAAAAATGATGAATTTATCAAACCATGAAGCCTCTGGCAGGGGTGGGAGGTGAGTAGTTAATAGTAGAAATAAACCAACTTCGTACCTAATTCTATTGCAATAACACAAGACTAGAGCAGAGAAATCTTTACATTTACCCGGAAGAAACATCTACATGAAAGAGAAAGAGCATAATACTGAAGAACTGTCCACATGATATCAGAGAAGGCTCCTAAACTACTAAGAAAAACATGCCTTAAAGTTTTGTTTGTCTGTTTTTTAGCAAAACTCTTTTTTAACTTACAAATTAATGTTGAGTAAACTCCATGTTCATTGTGAGGAGGGGGAAATTACACAAAAAGAAACCAAATTCATAAGCCTACTAAAGTTTCTTCTCAGGGGCTATGGTTGGGAAAAGGAGAAAAATAAATCCAGGAAAGAGTGAGCAATTAGTAGCACTGGTGGTAACTAAGGGAGGATCCTGATTTTATATTCAGTAGACCTTCATTTTACATTTCACCAAATTGTGGGCCTTGCATCCTTGAACCTCAAGCTTCTCAATGGATAAAATGATAACCTAATGGATAAAATCTTCTCAAAGAAGATCAGCATTGCTTGAAATAACAGGTGTCAAAGTTCCTGACTGATGCACAGGAGAAGTGTGATAACATGCCTTAGAATTCTAGGTTGAATTCTGATCTTGTAAATCTGCTAGGTGTCCCCACCTGATGAACTCCTAGGATTGAAACAGATGTGTGCTTATCTGCTAAATCACTTTCTAATAGTAATCTTGAGTCTCTCTTTCTTCTATGTACAGATTTCACTTTTTGTGCATCTTTTATAGTTTTGTTGTATTCTGTCTTATTGCTGTTACCTATATCCAGTCTTAGCTCCTGAAGCATTTGACTACTGTGCTTTTGGCTTGTTTATCTCTGTACCATCCCCACTGTCTTACAGAGTGCAAGTGCTTGCTTGTGAAAGCTGACAAAGTTCCATTCAACTGAATTAGAAATGTTGAGTGAAAGAGTGAGTGGATGAAAAGATAGCAAATAGTGTGTTACTTTGTAATGTAAAACAAGTCAAAGTTAAATGGCTTGTATTGTGTAGTATGCTTCAGTGTCTTGGGAATGAACCTAAAACCCACTACTAACTAAAAATCAAGACTATATTTAAATATTTAATATTTTCCTCTAAAGATATTTATATAATACTTAATTTTAACTCTCCTTTGACTGCTGACACATTGATTTTTATTTTTATGTAAGTGGTAATTATTGTGAATAAGTAGTTACAGTAGTGACTGTTTATGATTAGAATTAATGTGCAGTAAGTGGTGATGGGAAAAGATGCCATGTTGTACAATTATGTATTGTTATATATAGCATATTACCATATGTTTGCAGAAGTATGTGATATTTCCTAGTGGAGGTTAAAGTGAAGGGTCAACTGCTTAGAAAAGACAGCGTGATTTTTTTTTTTTAATCTTGCATTTTTGTCAGCTCTGTTCTCAGTTGGCATTAGGCAAACTCTTCTGCTATGAATGAAGCAGCAAGACAATAATTTCCAATTTATTTAGAAAGTATCATTATTAATGACCAATAACACTCAAAAGTCAAAGTCAAGACATATGAACCACTAGTTCATAAATGAAAGCTTTGGCTTGAAGTACATGTAGTGGCTCATACCTGTCATCTTGGCACTGAGGAAGCCATCAGAAAAGGATCATTGCAAGTTCAAGGCCAGCATACACTATAGTAAGGCACATTTCACTGTATCAAAAAAAATGAATAACAAAAGTTAAATTTACATTAAAAGCCAAAATTCCAATTATTTTATGTTCTACTTTTGTAAAAATGTAGTTTCGTATTTCTTTAACATTAACCAAGGAAATTTTCTCAGGATAATGATGTCGGTTCTTTCTCAGAGACCTCAGGCCACAGCTGATGTTGGCTTCCTTCCATTCTTAGCTGAATTTCTCTATAGTAGTTCACCTGTCAGAGTGTTCCTTTTATCTCCTAGAAATGTTGTCTTCAGTACTTGTGAAAACTTGCATCCTAAAAGCAGTCCTCTAATTGCAAGTCCAGGTGCCGTGGAACAACTTAGTCTCACCTCATCTATTTAAGTCACACACTGACCAATTGGGTCAGCCACTGGGAACTAATAGAAGAGTTTCCACAACTTATTGACCCAAACTCAGGAGGCCGGGTAAGACCAGTAGGACTTTGTTGATTGCTATTTTATCAAAACTATATTGAGGACACTATTAATAATGACCAAACTACTATTTTTATCACATTCATGAGCCTTGGTTTAAAATCTTAAGTTACCTATAGTTCAAGTTTCAAATGATGCAAACCACTAGCCATGGTAGAATGCAACTCTGCTTATTCCATGGCACTCAGAGTGTGTGCATGCTGGGAAAATAACAAACACAGGTATTTTGGTGTTTCAAAACAATCACAGAAATTGGGAATAAAAAAGACTAAATATATATTTTGTCAAATAAGTTTACTATAATTTTTTGAAAAAATACTTGTCTATATTAGTTCAGGATTTCTGAAAACAGATTACAAATATATTGCTGATGTATAAAAATCTGTGTGTTAGACACTTGAGAAGCACAAGCTAAAATGGAAGTTATAAGCATTGAAGTTAGATATAAATTTCTCTCTGAATTTTGCATATTTCTAATTTATAGATTATACTCATTAAACAGATTTGTTGAAGAAAAGAAGATGATATTGACCTGGCATACATAACCTCCTCTAATAAAACTGTGACATAATATTCCTATTTGTTATTTAATTACTGTATTAGTTACTTTTATCACTATTACAATATGCCTGACAAAAATTAGCATAAGAAATGAAAGGTTTTATATATACTTCTATTTTTACATATCGATCCCAGTTCCCTCTCCCTCCCATCCTCCCATTTCCCCCCAGCCCCCCTCCCCTTTCACTCCACCCACCCTACTCCACAGAGGGTGTGATGCCTTCTAGGAAGGATCATTAAAATCTGTCAAGTCATTTGGAGTAGGGACTAGGCCCTCCCTCCTGACTCTAGGCTAAGGGAATATCCCTCCATGAGGAATGTGCTCCCAAAGTACTTTTATGCACCAGGGATACATTCTGGTTCTTCATTTAGCTCAGAATGAGGAGATACAGTCCTTTTTGGCATGGGAAGATGGCTGTGGGTGGTGTGAAGTGACCCCCCCACATTGCACATTGCATCTGCAAGGATGAATGTTGGCATTCAGTTCTCTTTCTTTTTGTGTGGAATCACCTTCACAGCCACACCCAGAAGTGTCTGTTAGTTGACTCTACATCCAATCAAATTGACAATCAATGTTACTGATGATGTTGGTGAACCTCAGTATTGTGATTTATAAAACTAAAAAGAATAGTTCCCAGTAAAGGGGCTCAGAAGGATAAAGTCACAGAACAACAACATAGTGAGCAGCTTGCTGATTACTGACAATTACCCAAGACAGTCCATCACAGTCAATAAACTATATCTATAATAATGATATCTATGAACCATAGACACTGGAAAATAAAGGGGATCTTTTGAGAGCTTAAATTTTTTACAAGGCCGTTATGATTATGCCTTTATGTATTGACATACTATTTGGGGAAACTGTGTTCACATCAAATAAATTGCATGAATCTCAGGTATGAATTTTCTAAAAGAATGAACAGAAAAAATCTTAATTCAGTAATTTTCATCACTGAAACACTTTCTCTAATTGTTTTAGGGAGTTCGTTCTATTTACAATCTTGGTGGATATCATAGTTGCCTCTCCATGTGGGTTTGTCTAATTCTTAATTGAGCTGCATTTGAAAAGCAGAGTTTGGAGTGCACTATGATGTTAACTCATAAGTAGACTTATATTCTTGGTTTTTGGAAACTTTATAATTGCACAATTGTACAGTACCTTAAATGTATACCCAGACACCAATGCATGTTAAAGTTGTTTAATGTATAGTTTTAAAGCTAAAACCTGGCACCATTTATTGATAAATTTCTCCTGGTTCTGAAAAGGAAGATACATTTCCATGGTGCCAAGAGAAATCACATCTTAAGTTCCAATTAAAATGTGACTTTTTCAACTCCAAATCTCTGTGTGACCATTTAGCCATCTGTTGGATGACACAACCCCACTGATTTCAGCCTAGATAATTATGACTGTAGGAGCAGTGCAAAGGAAAGTTCAGCTTGGGGTCCAGTTGAGAATGACTATTAATTATGAGGAGATAATTACCAAGAGCTTGTTTCACATGCAGGGGGAGAAGTAGCAAATATCTAGTGAAGGTATAGAACACACACACACACACACAGTGAATTTGTCTGCATTTTAATCAGTACCAGAAATCTTCCTTTAAAACATTTATTCTACATAGTATGTCTACTAAAATAATGTTTACCAGGAGAGGTTGTGTTTTCATTCATTTTTCCTTGGATTCTTTATGCTTGGCTCGTGGCTCATTTACTATATGAAAGCATTTGTATTTATGGCAGTCTTAGAAATAAGGGAAGGAATCTAGTCTTTGCCTCTATTAGAATCCAACTAAAGGCCTTAGCATATTCTGAAGTTACATCTCAACTAGAACAGAAAAACTGGAATCAGCCCTCCGCTGTTAGATTGATGACAGAAGGGAGGTTACTGTTGTGCCCACACTACATACCACAGAATATTGTTTGATAAGACACCATCTAGATCCAATTTCTTCTCACCTTCTTGGTATGAAGAACTGAGCTAGGGAGTAGATAAAAGACACATTGTGAAGGAAAATCAAGCCAATGATTTTCTCCTTAGCTGTGTTGTCATTAGATGAAATTTCACTGAGCTATGTACTGAGACCTTTACTATTTACTCACCAGTGTTAGTAGCAAAAGGCTTTATAGAACAATTATTTCATGAAGAATCTTCTGCAGCTTCATAGCAGGCATGAAACTGAGCCCAAATACATTGGCATTTCTGGCTAGCTCAACATTAAAAATTTGTGATTTTAGATGGTGGCAGAATGTAGCCTTTAGGAATTGGTAGAGAAGTGTAAAGAAAGGATTTAAATATCCCAAAAATAAAGATGCTAGAGAAGCCCTAATGAATTCCTTGTTTAGAAATGAAGCAAGGTTAGCTGTAATGATCCATCTTCCAGTTTGTATTAGCTCATAGGAACTATGAAGTACAAATAATTCTATACTATAAATAATTTACAATTTGACATCATACATTGTTTAAATCCTGGTGAATCTACATGATTAATTGACATGGGCAAGTCATATCATCTCTCCAAATGTTGGTTTGGCTTTCTTTAAATAATCAATAATGTAAGTGCTTTCCTCAAACTTGGAAAATTAGATGATGAATCTAAACTTTTTTATTTAACTATGAATTTCCTAAGCTTCCAATAGGAATTACTATTGAGAGACATCTCAAAATTGCATTCACATGTTCACATGACATAGGATTCTGCTTATAAACACACATAGAGTATGCATTTCAAATTTGAAGTTTTTAAAGAACATCTTGTACTGCAAATTAATAATTCACTTTGCCTTTCTAATGATCTTGAATAAATTAGGACTATAATACAAATCTTATTTTGTCTGATTGTTTTAGGGTCAGCACATCAGATTTCAGATAAAGAATTCTATAGATTTTTATTTTTTTAACCATTAATTATGTAGAAGTGCTAATTACAATACAAGGTAGACAGAATGGAGAACTAGAATTCAAGAAGCATGACTTCTAAATATAGAACTGTTTGTCCTAGGGCAAATTAATCTATCTGGCTTCCAGTTTCTTTGTACTTAGGAGGAAAACAGCTGTGCCCGGATTTTGTTTTAAAGGTCATCTATAGTTGCCACATGGTTCCACAAAAAAATGTAGAATGGCTCAATTTTTTAAAATTCTTTTATTTATAAGCAACATTGAGTCCTGTGTCTGTACACCATTTTACCTCCCCACTCATTAGAAGAGTTGGGATTGCTTTTATTTTGAAGTTAATTTTATTCTCAATTCTGAGACTTTCTGTTGTCAGATAACTTTAAAAGGATGATTTGTTCCACTCAGGCAGATCTCTCTTCTTGTACCTGAATAGACCAGTTACACATGTGGGAAAGACTCCATCATTTTCTCCAAAGAAAATTATATAAGTTCTTATGAAAGCCAACTATTAAAGTAAAACCTTACACCTCTGGCATAATTCTTTAATTTTTTAAATTAAAGAACAAGAAAGAATTTCTATGAAATAATTTTCACTAATTATATTTTAGTTACTGTTCTTTTTAAACAAGCTTCTTGTTCAACAAACTTACAAAAACTAAAATATATTCAACACATATTTAATAAACTTGAATGTTTGTTAATGAAATTCAATCAACTTACTAAGTTTTATAACTTTATATATCTAATTTGGAATAGAGACATCCAACTAAGGAAAATATAAGGGTGACAAGGAATAGAAGTGGGTAATCCTATGCCCTGTGTGACTATTGTTGGTTGTATTATGAAAAAGAGGATTTGCTGGTATGTAAATTAGATGATCAATCCATTCCTGGAAACAGACAAAAATCTTATAGTGACAATAGACCATTATGAACTCCTAACTCCCATTTGAATAATACCTGCTACAAACCAAATTATTTATTTTCATTTGTCATAATGGAATGTTCTTATTTCTGCTTTCACTGTAACTTTACCTCAAAGGAAATTCTATAGAAAAGGATATGGATGGGGCTTCCATATGGTTTAAAGTCTAATGTTTTTCCAAGCAGTGGTCATTATCTAATGGGGGACTGATTGATTGGTTCAATGTATATTTGATACTGTACTAGAGTTTGTTTTCTATACTTGACGTAGACAGTGAGATGAACAATACAAGTTTTGGGATAAGCTTTTCCTATGGGTTTGCCTCATTTGATCCTCTCTGTTCCCAAGGCAAAAGCCTGGCATGGTTTCCTTAGAAAACACATCTGTCATTTGCCCCCACCACTCCAGGGGATCTATCTTCTCTCTATTTTGGAAAGGTAACTTTTTGAACCTTGTGGTTCTTCAAACATCTAGCTGTCGCTCTAGATGGCTCACAAGGTCAGAAGAGAAACACTGGGGCCATCCCTGCCCCTGACCCATGGAATATGATCTGGGAGTGCAAACAGCAAGGAAGCAGTTGAAAAAAATCCAAAAATCCCTTCTCGGTCATACAACATCAGAGCCTGATTTATCTCAACACCACAGAAATTCCTTATTCTCTGTGTTAAAATTCTGTGGCCCGAATTTAGTTATTTAGTTGTTCTAGAATACTATTTCAGACATAAGTTTTGTGTTTCAATTTCCTGACGCATGTTTTATATGACAAAAATCAATAGAATGAAACACACATAATAAAGCCGTGTTCAAGTTTGCTAACAAAGTGAAAAAGGTCTGAATCATATCAGAGACTTCTAGTAAATAATACCCATGCAAGGCTAGCATGATTGTTCTACGGGTAAAGAACTTATGCACAAGCCCAAGGAGACATGAGTTCAAACACCTGAATTCACAGTGAACCAGAGAACCCACTTCTAGAAGTTGCCTTCTGGTTCCCATTTGTTCACCAGGCACCCACACACTTGTACTTAGGTATACACAATGATGTTTTTAATTTAAAAAGAAATAAATAGCCATATATGTTTTGTGCTGAGACTTTGAAATCCCTGAAGTGACATGCTAGGCTTCCAGGATACATAACTTTTCAGTATTATTATCTCTGTGACTTAATTTTCATATTTTTTGATCTATCATTTGCTGAGCTTAATTAAAAATGTGTTGTTTCATTAAGTACTTCATCTTTCAGTTAGAAGGTTTTACATGTAATTATGTAAAAAAGAAATGGAAAACTTTTCAATGATTATAGTAAATGATCTAGAGAGTTGCCCACATTTTATAATTAGCTTAGTTAGGAGATCAACTAATTTCTCTGTAGCTCATGTAGAAGATATATTTTCAACATGTGCCTATAAAATTATTAATATAGAGTCATTTTAATAAATACAAAAGATGGCTTTAAACACACAGACAAATAACCTCACATAAAGTGAAACCGTGGGTATATAGAAATAATTGTGTGGCTGGCTGGGTTAACTTTTATTTAACTAAGGTGAGGAATGTTCCAGGTACTTTAGCCATATATTCTTCATTGAATAGAACCTCAATAAACATTCACACAATTCACATTGTGATTGTTTGTCACATGGGCATGGTAAAACAAACATCCATGATTACATTGTTCTGACAACAAGATGGGAGGCATAGACAAGAGATACTATGGAAACTCCTGGACCAGCTAGCCTGGAAAACATAGTGATAACAAAAGACCTTCTCAATCAAAGTGGAAGATGAAGATCAACATCTGAGGTGGTCCTGTGGACTCCATGCACATGCTACACACACACACACACACACACACACACACACACACACACACACACACACACACACTTTCTAAAAAACCAGATTATTTGGCATGGTGTGGTGTCCATAATTTTTTGTTGTTGTTTGTTTTATTTGTGACAGGCTTGTTGTTTGTTTCTGTTTTTGTTGTGCATTGTCATGTTCATACAAGAATTAAAAGACACGTTTTATTTGCAAACTATGGTCAGCAGTCTTGCCATTACCTGTTCATACACCAAGATAACAAACCTGAGTAAGTAATTGTGACATCGAAGACGCAGGAATGAATGGTGGATCTGTATAGCAGCTATAGCTCTAACCTCTAACTAGCTTTCATTTTTCATCTTTACAAATTCCATTTCCTCTATTTAAGTAGATTCTCCTGCGCATGTCGATGGTCTTCTGAGCTCTTCTAACACATGCTCTGTTAATGATACTGTTAATAATTTTTCATATTCTTTCTCTCTTCTTTTTTAGTCTCGACCTATTCCTTCCCACCTTACTTCAGCAGTTGCAGAGAGTATCTTGGCTTCAGCCTGTGAAAGCGAGAGTAGAAATGCTGCCAAGAGGATGCGCCTGGAGAGAGCACAGGTACTGAGGAGTGTGAAGGAGTGCAGACCCTTGAATGGATCTAACACACAAACAGACTTCTGTTCTTTTAAACTTGAATCTGGAAAATGTTGTGCTCTGGTGATCCATGAATACCAAACAAAAAAGTCTACAGTGAAAAGGGGGCAATTAGCAAAACTCAATTAAACTTCCTGTATCAATTTAATGGCTAGGAGGTTCTGACTGCTTATCATGTTATTCAAGTGTACCTTCTCATTTATGATGGTGACTGAAATGTGTTCATTTGTAATGAAAATGAACCTCTCTTTAATGCTGCCTTGTCTCTTCTGGCATATATTTCCAGACTGCTTGGAGCAGGGTTACTATATTACCCATGACAATAGATTATGCTGATGGTAATCAAAGCACAGATACTCTCTGGAAGATTAGAAAGTCTTATGTGGGGACGTAATCTAATGCATATCCATGTTCTGGGCTTCCTCTTCTTCATAATTAAATATCTTTCTGAAAATTCTATTCTTGATGCTTTAGCTGTTTAGTGTTAGCATGAGCACATTTGGTTCACTCTTCACAGGCACTTCTCTTCGTGGTTCTTTAGTCCTTCTGTGTTTCTTTCTTATCAATACATTAGATGCCTCTTCTTCCTCTGTCTCCCTTTCTTAACTATGCAGTGTGTTACAATATATGCTATCGATAAAGGCTTGCTTTATTATAAGTTTTAAAATTTTATGAATAAAATGGGTACTTCATACTTATTGCAAATGAGACTTTTGCAGAGTAGATTGTTAGTTCAATATTATTTTCTTCAAGCAAACAAGGGGGCATTTCTATTTCAAAATTAGAATATTTCTTAATTGTTTCAGAATGGCATTATTTTATACATTGATTATTATTAAACATTATGTACTTATAGTCCTGATCATTGCAAAGGATGAAGCCTATAGTTAAACAAAATGCAGTAACAATTGGATCAAAACAATTTGAAAATTTTGGATTTATTAATGGTGACAGTATACATTTGCATGTCCATGTTTTTAGTATAGATCATTTATTCTTAAGATGAAACACAGTCCTGTATGCATTGAGATCTGGCATCATGGTTAGCCTGTGCATTTGTAGAATAACTACACCTCATCTTGATTCTCAACTCTACCATAACTGATTGGACAGCTTTCAGCAAGCTAGATCAGATCTGTGTGCTTTAGTTTGCCCATGAGAAGTTATAATTGTAACAGTACTAATTCTTAGAGCCAATGAGAACACCTTAAAGAAGGTGTATGCTACCTACTAAGCATTTTTCTGGGAAGAAACAAGCAGCAACAAGGTCCACCTAGAAGGTTCTCCTATCTATGCCCTTTGTAGATGTGAAGCTATAAACAAACATCAGCATTTTCATCTCTGATATAGGAGTCTCTTGTCAGACTAAGTCTGTTTGGGAAAAGGTCTTATCTATAAAAACTAGAGTATTAAAATTCCAGAATTGAAAGAACTGTTCTGCTTGATGTATAGCCATGCACACTACCTACTGTCTCTAGAATATATTTGCACAATATCAATAATGCACACATTTCATGAAAAGTGACAAATTCATGTTGTATTATTAACTATCATATCACTCTACAGTATCCATCATGTTGGGTTATATACTGGTATGTGTTCAAGCTGAAAAATAGATAAAGACATATATTTAACTCAAAGTCATTGTGATGCTTCAGTAAGTATTTATGTATGAAAAAGAGTATATTTTATGTTACATATGTCGTTAAGTATGTATGCCCCATATGCTTGATTATCTTGAGCAGTAGAAATATCACAGGTACTTCACTAGCCATTTACTATTTACTAATACATTTGTACTATTAATTATTGAAGACATTTAAATCAGGCTAGTATTTGTTTCTTAGAGCACCCATCAGTTAAAGAAAAACTAACAGCAGTGTTTAGGAATGAGGTTGCCAGTTATTGTTCCTTGTACTAGGATGGGCAGGTACTAGTAGTTCCTTGACTCTGCACTCAAATTTTCTTTGTTTGCTAAAACCCAGTGGTTGTATCATGAAAGGTTGACTACTTTGAAATGTAGAAACATTTGTGCCAAGCATTAAATGAGTTCAGAAATCTAGAGAAATGTAATGAATAAGCAACCAATGTTTTAGATTATATCCTATAGGTTGAGAAGATGGCTTAGACAGTACACATTTGCCTTACAAACATTAGTACCTCCTTTCAATCCATACCAATGAGAGATCCTACCTCAAGAGAAAATAAAAGTAGATAGCACTGGGAAACAGCATCCAAGTTGTCCTCTGATATTGACCTTTATATATATATATATATATATATATATGTATATATATATATATATATGCCCGTATGAAATTAAATGAATAAATTATAATTTATAATTTTTGTGAATTGATTAGACACTTTACAAATACAACAACCCTACAAAACTGGTAGTAATGTTCTTTTCATAAACATAAAACGGAGGTCCAGAGAGGTGTGGAGATTAAGGGAAGTTGAAACTGCATGCAAACAACTTCCTCCATGTTTAAGCTTTCTGAAAGCACATTTGCAATCGTCTCGTTGTCCTATAACATCTTCTCATTGGCTATGTACCTCAAGGAAAAGTCAGGCCCCGTTTATGCACACTGAATGCTAGTATAGCATATATAATTAGCACTTCAGAAATTTCTACACCAATTATTTTTATCACAAGTTTTGTAACTCTCATCTGAGATGCCACACAAAGAAGTTTACCAGGTACTTCTCCCACTTTGAAAGTGACAGCATCACTCTTATGTTGGATCCAAGCCTATGTCTAGTCATTTGTGCTCTTGTCATTGAAACCATACTTTCTTTGTGTATCCATAACCAAACTCCTGATTCTCAGAATTTACCCATGGTTTAGAGCTTTCCTTCCCATTAGCCCCCAGCTGAAGGAAAGGCATAAAATTTCAGAAGCTGAAAGGCCAAAATCTATTTTTGTATTAAGCCCTACCCTGTCTCTTCATTGCCAATGGCTCACCACATGGTGAACCCTAATTATGTATGTCCTTCATTGTTTATGACGCTTGATGGGTTAATTGGATTTTATGGAGCTTTTTCAGCTATGAAAACATGAAACATGAAAACATAACATGAAAGGTGTTATGGATGTGTTAAATCCTTTATTTCAAACGTCCATTTCATACAAAGCTGTACAACAGATGCCTGAAGGCAGCCAGCTGCAAGGTCAGAACTGAGAGCTTCTTCAGACAACAGAGTTTACATAACTGAAGTTAATCACTGTGTACATTGGGATACATGCAGGGTTTCTGCTCTTGTACATGAAAATATGGAGTTTGTTCATGATTGAAGAGGAATTCTCTCTCAGTTTGGGTACTCAGAAAAAAAAAAACACCACTGGTGATGCATTTATGGAAGTCTGCATTAATTCATGCTTTTCCCCTTGCTCTTCTAGGACACTAGTGAGTAGACCTGTTATTAGAAGACATGACAATATAGGTGGAAACACTGGAATTATAGCTGTGTACATTCTATTTTGGATACATTTGAAAACTGAATGAGACAATTTTTTAAAATACCCCATACTAGCTGGATGTTGTGGCACACACCTTTAATCCCAGCACTCAGGAGACAGAGGCAGGTGGATCTTTCTGAGTGCCAGGCCAGCCTGGTCTACAGAGTGAGTTCCAGGAAATGCAGGCTGTGTGTGTACATGGTGAGCCTATGAGTATGTATATCTATTTATGTCTGTGTCAAGGCATTTGCCAGGCATTGAGATCCTCATTAATATGAATATTAGTAGTGTATACACAAAAAGGTATAGTATTGTCTGGGGTATCTTAGACTTATGACCAAGGACATTGTCATATTTTGTAGAACTGGATCAACTAATGTTTAGAACCATTGAAAATATTCCCCAGTGGCAGTCTTTCTTGGGAAGACTCCTTTAAGTCAGTCATTTTGAATTTGATGATCATAGTGACTTAAAATTTTAAGGTATTTTCAATAATAAAGCACACATTTTTGACAATTTGAGAAATTAATTAACAAACGTTTACTGAACATTTCACTCTCTGCTTTTATATCACCCTTACAAATTTATAGATAAATATTTCCAAATATTAATAGCATTACACTTTGACTTCCATGTCACCTGCATTCTGAGAACCTCATCTGTCACTATAAATCTTGTGGAGTTGTTGGAAACCCGCCTATTACTTCACAAATTCATTTTTGTAAATTACTAGGGGCAGATTTTACTTTTCCTAATACAATTTTCATGTACAGAAAACATCTTACCTATTATTTCCAGGGTAATTTCTGAGAAGCAGCATTATTAAAGGAAAGAATCCCCGGAGCTCTTAAAAGTCTCAATAAATAGAAGATCCATACCCTTGTAATGTCTCCTTTTAAAACCTGATATAAAAATTAAATTTAGTATAAATTAACTGTGGTCACAATTACAGAATATTATCCTCTGATGTTCATATTAACAATGCCTTAAAGTTAAGTAATAAAGTAGAGTGGTAATAGTAATGAAACAGTTTCTTAATGTGAACATGTGTGGACATTGGGGCACTAGAAGGAATGGTGAAATCATCAGGTGCTTGTCACATTTATGAGAATGCAAAAACTAAACAATCCTCTGGTCCTGTACAAGTGCCAACTTTGATAGGTCAGTGACATACATTTTCCAAAAGATGGTAACACTCCAAATGAACCGATGTAATAGTATTTGATATACACAGGGTAAAAACCCTGAGATACTCTAATATATATGTGAATGCAGATGCTAAAACCTTCGGTTATTCCTAACAATCAGTTTAAGTTTTTGCCTCCAAACTTTCCAAATATTCTCTCTTGCTATACACAAAGATCTCTAGCTGGACTATGAAAACCATGTGGGAGCAGAGATAGTCACAGAATGTTGAATGGAGTGTATTAGGCTCTAACAAACCCACCCTTAACCTTGATGATGGCAATAGCACCTGCTCTACACTGTTCTCAAGGTTTGGGGAGAGTCTCTCCATTCTGTGGAGAGAATCACATAGGGTTTGATTGTAGGACTTAGTCATAAACCCTCAGGTCTAATGACTCCTGCCCTTTCTGGTAGTCCCAGTTTGAAGAGACTGAAATTGGGTCTCCAAACACTCTAGTTGTCCATACTATGAACAAATAGTTTTGTGCATGTTGTGACACATGAATTTTCCTTCTGTACTTTTTAAAAATTTCTATAGGATTTGCAAGGGACATAATTATGTGACATATGATAAACATAATCCAAGTTCTTTAGCTTTCTTGTTTCTTATTCTTGTTTGGCTGCTGTTGCTATGTTGCTGAGGATGAAGTAATTAAGTGTCTGGCCATATCTGTTAGATCTCTGTCAAGAAGCTAAGTCACATGGTAATGTCAATTCCAGTTTTATTTTGACTCAGTTTCATTTATAGCCATTATTTATAATGTGACCAATTTAAATGTCACCCAGTATAAACTGATAAATCTTTTCTACTATGGGGTCTTCTGTCTGTTGATCATCTGCTAAATACAATAGGGTCACCACAAAGTCCAACATTTGCTGCAGAAAGAGTGGCAAGGTAATGCCAGTCCCAAAAGTCTTCTGAGATGGCTCTGTCCATAAGTTTTTATCACATTTACATGGACTGGATCACATAGACAATAAGAGGCCATAGAGGTGTTGCTCTTATTTGCATTGATAGATTTGAACTGAAGCATCTCTATACTCATATGGTCTATATGATGCTGGACAGTATTAGTCTACCACTCATGTGAGTGCAGGCATTTTCCATATAGGAAAACTCACTAACATTTGGATCTGACATTATGGGCTTATATTATAAATTAAATGTGCTGGGAAAATTAGAAAGCCAATCCAGAGACTTGTGATAGCAAACATCCTCATTCCTGTACAAGAATTAGGAAATGGCCACATGCACATTTTTATAAGAAATAAGATATGAAAATATTATATGATATATATATATGTATACATATATATCATATAATTTTGAGGCATAGAACCACCTGCCTTTGCCTCCAGTGTGCTGCGATTAAAGGCATGTGCCACCACTTCCCAGCCCACAAATATATTTTAAAGATATGTTTGCATATCTTACCTGTATGTGTGTTTTCCTAAATCTATTACATGTATATAGCATGTTTGGTAACATAAAGGCCAGAAGAGTCAGTGGATGCCCTGAAACTGGAGTTATCCAATTATAACCTGCCATGTGAGTGCTAGGAACTAAGCACAAGCCCAGCACAATAGAAGCAAGTGCTCCTAACCCCTGAGCCATCTCTCTATACCCCATTCTCCACCTTTTATTAATCAAACTTATTTAATGGTTTCAGCCAAGTACACAATGTTTACAGCTTGCTCTTAGTCTCTGTCCTCCCTTGTTTTCCTATGTTGTATGATAGAATTTTCCTGGAGGGAAAACAAATGTCTATCCACCCCAGATGAAGAATCGATGGCAAACCAAAATATGATACCACCAAAGTCCAACTTGTTGAGCCAATGAGTTTTATTGAGGTCACTTACAGGAATATGGGTAAAAGGTTAATTACAGGAGCAGAAACCACTTAAAAACAGTTGCATCATCAAGGCCCACCTCAGGGTAGCTGTCAGATCATGCAAGCTGAACATCAAGAATGCACTGCAGAGCCTGAAAGCAGCTCAACAGATCATACATGGTCCTTTCCAGGTGGCTTAAATGGCCTGAGCCTCTTGCAGGCAGCCTGTTTTTTATAGATAGTTCTTCTGCTCTCTTCTTCCAGGAGCATCTCGGTAGTCATTAAAAAACTTGTTAAGTCTTGGGTAAGGAGGTGCATGGAGAGCTTGTCAGTTCAGGACTTCTTGAAACTATTGAGTGCTTTGTTGCTACCTGTCTTGAGGAGTTTCCCTGAAGTATGGAGTGTATGAATCTTGGAGGAAATAGAGACACAACACCCTAGCCCCTGATCTACTCAACTAAGGTAAAACAAAGACATATGTGCAATTAATGTATTTTATGGCATATAAAATGACAGACAGCAATTCGTATTTGCCATTTATATTTTTTAAATTGAGATTGTCATTCACATTTCACAATAGTTGAGTGAAATAGTATCAGTGGTATTTCAAACCAATTCTTCAGAGAAATATATCTGACCACAACTCTGTTGACAGTTTGTGAGCAAAGTAACTGCACTGTTTTTGTTCTGTCAGCACTATATAGATAATGGCTAGACTTCATATATGAATTCCAATTTATGTTCATAAATGATAACTATTTTTACTGGCAGGTTTTTTTAAGCTTTCTGTTTTTCTACTTATTTGAACTACTACTTTTTAAAAATACATATTAAATTATCTGTCTCAGTAAGGACTTGATGATGAAAATTATTTATCTGGCAAATATGCATTACTGGGTGATAGACAAGGTTAGCCAATGTAGGAAGGAGAGAAAAGTTTCCCTAGAAGCCATTAACATGGCTTTTCCTGACCTGACTTGGTATTTTATAACAGTGGATTTTTAAATTTGGAAAGTATTAAGCAGCCATTTTAATTCTCACTTTGAAACTAGATAAGGCATCATTTTTTCATCAATAAGCCCTTGTTTTATTAAAGATCTGTGAAGCACAGATGGTACACTCTGTGGATGAATTGCTGTGAGCTACCAAGGTAGAGTCC
Organism: Phodopus roborovskii; assembly: GCF_943737965.1. Taxonomy (NCBI): domain Eukaryota; kingdom Metazoa; phylum Chordata; class Mammalia; order Rodentia; family Cricetidae; genus Phodopus; species Phodopus roborovskii. The sequence continues at coordinate 22,217,088 of NW_026126563.1, read as the reverse complement.
TGGAAAGTCCTATGGACACTTAGGAGGCCCTCAAGAGGAAATACTGTTTCAGCTAGTCTTTGAGAAAAGGGAGATGTTGACAGGCAGATAATCGTGCAGATGTATTCTTGACATGAGGAGAATTTCCAAACAGTAAATGTCCTTGAATATCTAGAACAACAATCTCCATGAGGGAACCTGAGTGTGTGTGTGTGTGTGTGTGTGTGTGTGTGTGTGTTCATTTGTATCACATGTGTGTAAAATACATATACATGTGTGTGGAAGCAAGGGGCTAACCTAGGATGTCTTCCTCAACTTCTATCCATCATATTTTTTTTTGAGACAGGGACCCTCATGGAACCTGGAGCTCATCATTTGGCTAAACTGGCTGGCTGGAAAGCCCTTGGAATCCACCTGTCTCTGCTTCTCCAGCACTGGGTACACAGGTGTGTGCCACCATAGTTGGCATTTTGCATTGATGCTAGGGATCAAAGTTGGGTCTGCATGCTTGCATGGCAAGCACTCCATCAACTAAGCCATTTCTCCGACCTCAGCTTGGTATGTTTGATAAAAAATGGTAGGATACAGGGTAGGATGCCAAGTCAATTGGTAGGATCTGGTGTGCTCTGTGAAATGGTGCATACACCGAGTGCCTGCCAGAGGGAAATGGTAAAGAAAGAGACTCCCCTTGTCTACAGAGTTTCAATTAGGTGTGTAAGAGGGTGCCTAACCATAAAAGTATGGGGAAGCTGAGTTCCTCCCACACTGTGGAGTTGCCCCATATGATGTGTTTTTCCAGGTTGTCTCTACATATTAATTACAATATGGAATATATGCCTAAAATAATTATGGTAGTTCAATTGCAACAAAATAATCCCATAAATCATGTTTGTTGTTGATGTTTCTACAATGTTTATTGTAGAATATTGAAATGCCACTTATTACCACAGTCTAGCTCAACTAATTCAGAATATTTCTAATAATTTATTTCCATGTGGCTACATGCAAAATTACTATTCTACCTTATAGATAATTTATATCAGAAAGCAGTTGTTATAGTTTTATTAAATTAATAATATTTTTATCATTTTCAAAAATGAAACTGAATTTCTGAAGTGTCATTAATTCATTTTTCTTACATAAATTAATTTAAATAAAAATAAATTATTCCACTCATTTTTCGTTATACACACCAATCTATATGTGTCTAAATGGTAAGCAATGTTGTTCTGTCTGTCTGTCATCAATAGTGTGAAGCACAGAGGCACATGTAAAGCAAGTTGATTCTGTATTGGACAGGTAGGACAATGGGAAACGCAGCAACTTGGTTTATTTGTGGAACCTTCCTGAATTCTTCGGGAAACTGGACACATGCCCCGCTTTCTGATTATTTTGTTTCTTTATCATTAGCCTACTCAATTACTTCATTTCCTGGTATCATGGAAAATTCTCCATATTCAAATAGAAAATTGTATTTTTAATTTTAGGCTTGTCTTTAGTTTATGATGTTATCAATTGCAAGGTGGCAGCCAGCATGCTAGAGGATGAATATGTGGATTGAATTCAGACACAGAAATTCAGCATAGCATATTAATATGCTTTCTGTGTCAAAGCCAGAAAAACACGTGGTTGACTGGTTTCTCTGTGAACAAGGCACTTTGTTAACGTTACTTTAAAGCGGCTATTTTTAGGCTTAGCAGATTCATGATGAATCTGATATATTTGGTTTGTGACAAATAAATTCATTTTTATCTTGTAATTTGTTCATTCATTTTCCCATCCTCTCCTCTTAATTTATATACTTTACAGGCCATTAGTAACAGAGAAGGCCCAATATTACATTTATTGGGAAAACTGTACTGGAGTCACACATCTATTATGAAGTTGGGGGATATCAAAGCTTAGAAAATTGGATAGTATTTTTCAGAGAAAGGGAATTTGTGATTCTTGACACCATATATGAAGTACGTACAATGAGAATCACAGCCTCCGGGGCTACAGTTACAGGCAGGCAGTCTTAATTGGAGACTTGAGTGGACATTGCTGGGGCTTTGAAGGAGCTGAAGAGTGGGCCCAGTTAAAAATTGTTTTCCTTTTCAGTCTTTCCGGTGCTTTTATTTCATGGTTACTAGTCCTACTGTGTGCCACTGGAGCACTGGCTGTAGGCTCAGGTGCTGCAGATGAAAGCAGGTGTGCATTCTCAGACAGATGTCTATTTCAGTCATTGTTCTTCCCGGGCAGATTTCTTCTCTCTCATAAGGTGTGAGAAGGCTGGTTGTCTTTGTACAGAAGCTTTTCTGACTAGTGCATTGTAAGTTTCTGAGATTTCCTAGAGAAAACTTTTTTTTTTTAAATTTATTTATTATGTGTAGTGTTCTGCCTGCCTGCATCAATGTAGAGGGCACCAGATCTCACTGTAGATGTTTGTGAGACACTGTGTGGCTGCTGGGAATTGAACCAAGGACCTCTGGAAGAGCACATAGTGCTCTAAATCTCTCAGCCGTCTCTCCAGCCAAAGTTTCTGAAGTGTCCAACATCAGAAAGTTCATCTTTATGGCAGTCTCAGTGTCCTTCACCTTGTCAGCAATGTTTTGAGGAACAAAGGGACTTGACTTGGACACTTCCACAAGGCGCCTGCTTTAGCCCTTGCTCACACTCCATGAAGGAGACACGGAAAGCCACAATTCAGTATGTTAGGCTTCTGTGAAAAGAGATTTTATATTATCATTACCTGCAACTCCACCAGGAAATAAAGCCAGGCATGGGACATCAAGTCATTTCTCCTCAAGATCAACTAGCTCCTGGGTTACCTGTTCCTATTGTAAAATTTCTGGCCTCTTTTATTTATAAAAATGTAGTGGAGCATTCTGGCAGCTAGAAGCACATAGTAGGGTCTGGAACATTTCTTCTTCTCTAGCTTTGGTGTTTTCTAATTCCCTTATGAAAATCTAAGCTAGGCAGTAGTGGCACTCACCTTTAATCCCAGCACTTGGGAAACAGAGGCAGGAGGATCTGAGTTTGAGGCAAGCCTGCACTACAAGATCCAGTTCTAGATCCAAAGCTACACAGGGAAATCCTGTCTCGAAAACCCATTACCCCTCCACCCCCCAAAAAAATCTAAGTGTCATTTAATAGATGAAATAGTTCTGATTTCTGGATAAAGACCAGACGTCAAATATGAAAGTGGGCTGCAGCTAAATGTTAAACCTAAGTGATAAATTATCTCAATGTGAGCAAAAACTTTACATGTTTAAAAGAAAAGAAAACTCTCAAATAACTCAAGTAAGAAGACATAAAACTTTTTCTCTAGTGATATCTTTCTTTTGTCTAGATAGTTATTTTGAATAGTGTACAGCAGAAGAGAGGACAGAGAGGCTGATTTCAGCTGGGGTAGCTGAGAAGGCAGAAGAGTAAGGTAGCCTGATTGAAGCCCTTAGAAAATGAATAACAGGAAGTGGGAGTGTGGAGATGTCCTGTTAGTCTATGTGGGCATGCAAGAAAGGACTCTGCAACTCAGAGATCTCGAACATGTGTTTTCAGAAGAGTGGTCCCCTTTTATAAGGCATTTAAAGTATGACAATGTATATTACAGGGCCTGGGGGGTTATTGATATAAAAAACAAAAGCATTTACTATGTGATCTTTGACAAGCTGAGTTTGATCCTCAGAACTGATGTGGGTATCCTGGAACACAACTGTAATCCCGTAGCACCTAAAGTGAGATGTGTGGTAGGGATGGGAGAATCCACCTGTAGCTTGGGCCAGCTCACATGGAGTATAAAGCGCAGTGACCAGGCGCCTGCATGGCACCTGCATGTGCTCACTCACACATCACACGTACCATGGGCACGCATCGGCTGCATGCCACATGCTTCAGTCATTAGCAACATATAATAATGACAATAACAACATCAAAATAACTACATACTTATATATAAAATCAAAACCAACTTTTTAATGAAAATAACATTTGTAAAAGGCATAGCTTTCAGCTTATGTTTCCCATCTTTTGCCTTCTCCCTTTTCCTTTCATCCTTCCTCCCTTCTTTCTCTTTTCCCTACCTTCTCAAAGATCCGTTGCTTATGTTATTAGAAACATAGTTTTCCTTTAGAAGGATAACGAAGGGCAGATCCAGTGCAGAAGATTCACCCTGCTTTTGATTTGGGACCAATGTTCTGAATAATGAAGATCAGAATGCCTCATGAATTTCAGCTCAGCATGCAAGAATTTGAATATTACCATGAGAGCAGAACTCCAAAGGCCATTATTAGTTTAATTCAGTTGCTTCTTCATACCATTACTTATTGCCTATAAACCCAGTTTGCGAAGTCCAATGAGCCTCTCAAGTTATTCTTGAGACTGCCCTGTTGTCTGTTCCATCTTGAGTCAGTTTCTCAAATGCAAGACCCTTTCTGTACTTATTTACATCGAACTACCACTTACTGTAGATTTAAATTCCAGTAGCCATATCTGTCAAGAATTTCATATGCCCAGGTCCAGACTTAAATCTATAGTCCTCAATTTCAGTATCATTTTCAATGAACAGGAAAAATATCAAAACAAACAAAAAAATCAAAAACAAAATAAATCATGACCACGAAGAGGCATGGCCTCACACAGCATCATACTTACATTGAGAGTTCAAGTTGTGTTCATGGATATTCCTGTATTTGGGTTTATCAGACACAGAATAATAGCCACACTATTGCTATTGTTATTCACAACTCAAACCAAAGTGCCTCCTGGCTGTGCCTGGTTTCTCTCTTCTCTAGTGTAGATTGAAGGTGTTTGAGTGTGGGGCTTAACTAACTCTTCCTTCAGCAAATCCATTTTCTTTCCAACTCTGTGCATGCCCTGCCCCTCACCTACCCTTTATTATCTATTCCCCTCAGAGTGTATCTGCTGCACGGTGCACTCCCTGCTTGAAGCACTGTTACACACGATGAAGTCCCCTTCTACCTCACTGTACAGGAATAACTCTGAGCACAGTGTATTTTAGTACTTGACATGTGTCCAGCTACACTATAATGGCTTCCAGGTGTTCCTCTAAATAGTGTGTGACCCCATGACTTTTATCATTCTGTGGGATTAAGACTGTCTTGCTTTTTTTTTTTTTCCACTCTCACTCCCAAACACACCCAGTTTCATATGAGAATGAGGATAGATATTTAATAATAATTATGTGTCAGCAACATCGGGTACAGCAACTAGTAAGTCTTAGGGATGAAAAGAGACTTTCCACAAAGTGTCCACTAACATTAAGAATGCCAAAGCCAGTTAGTTGTCCATATCGATGTAGTTTCAAATGCCAGGAACCAACCTACTAAATATCACTTTAGCACCAACTAGGGGGAAAAATCACAAATACAGTATGGGAGGAACCAAGGGTATGGGCATGGAGCAGACAAAGAATGCCTTAACTTCAGTTCTTGGCCACTGTTGCTTTTCACTGCTCTGCAAGACAAAGAAGGCAGCTATTAGGTTTCTGACAAAGCAATTAGAGGGAGGTGCAGATGCAGGGAGCTGACCTGACATTTGCCCCTGGATAGTTGTCATAGCAGCAGAATGAATACAGCAGTGTGATATAAGTACTACTGCAAGCTGTGGAGGATGTTCCACACCAAATGCAGCACATTAGAGCATCAATATACAAGGATGGAGATGAAGGTTCATGCCAGCCATCATCTTCAGCTCTGATCAAATGCTTCAAATAACATTTATAAAAGAGCCACTTTTAAAAGCAATGATAATTTTGTGCCCTTGAAAGACTAGCAGCATGTACACTATGAGTAGACATTGTGCCTCCAATGCAAAGCTCCTTGAAAAGTAAGTATTTTTAAACAAAGCAGTTAAAAAAGAAATATTTTCATTCTTGAAATATGACCTTCTAACAAAACAATATATAATGTGTCCATACACCATTTTCATTTACTTTGTTCTTTTGGAAATATATACATGTATCTATTTGTATACTGTATGTGTAGTCTGTTATCTGAAAACCATACACAAAGGTAGCTACTTAAGGGTATGTATAAAGTATTCACACATATGCAATGTAAAGTTATTATCAAAATTCTAAATTTCTAATGTTGGACTATGCATGCAAAATATAATTCACTTCCAACTTCTTTCAATAGGGAAAATATTTACAAATTATCTTTGGGCTTTTATACATGAAGGCTAGAGAGAGAGAGAGTCAATGCAATCATTTATGTATTATCAAAACTGTGTAAGTGTTACTAGCAAGAGACTAATAACTCTCTCCTCCCTTTTCTGTCCTCCCACTCATAGTATAGACAAACTAACAAAAAATGAACTTTTTTTTTTTTTTCAAAATAAAAAATGCTAGAAATCAGGAACACAACAGAGCCAAATAATTTAAAGTGAAAATTGAAAAACATAGATAGAAGGAACACTGGGCGTGGTAACTATTTTACATCCCTTAATGCCACACTGGGTGGGTGGGTGGTCTTGTTCATTCTTTAATATGACAAATATGCATGTACCCCATTAGGCTGTCACTGTGGATAAGATTAAAAAGTACATCTCCAGGGACAAAAACTGTATTCACTCTTTAAATGCAACTGGCAGGGACAGGGCCGGGTTGATATCTCCATGTCTTGTGACACAAGCATGTGTTGTGTCTTCACTGATAGGATCTTACCTTCGAGTTCTGAGGGTAACCAAGGGCAATAGCAATAGCTTGTATTATTTGGGGTAGGAGTCTGTAAGACCTCAAAGGGACACAACTTGTACCTGGCCTGGGATCTTGCTTGATAGCTTTTGGCTTCTAGGAGAGCTGCTGATGGAACCATGTTCTGTTGGAAGGCTCTGTATCTGCACACAAACTAGGAGCACTAAGAACTCTTGGTGCATAAAAATCAAAAGGACAAAAAATAAATAAACCATGAAATTGAGAGATAAAATTGATGGGTGGATATGTTGGGGGTTGTGGTGGGATTTCATCAAAACATTTTCATTCTGTATGAAATTCTCAAATAGTAAATTTAAGAAAATATAGGTGTCAAGGATTAGGCTCAGATGGTAAAGCCCTGTCCATGCAAGTGTTATGTGCGGGGCTGAGATACCAAGAACCCAGAGTACAAGTGGAGTGGCTGTGGTGGCCCTGAAGTGCCAGTGCTCAGAAAGCAGAGGTGGAGCTTCAGAGTAGACACAGGGAGAGTTCTGGGCCCAGTGACAGGCCATAAGATCCTGTTGCAGCAAGCCTGGAGGGCATATTCTTAATTAGTGAGTGGTGCAAGAGGGTCCAGCCCATGGTGGGTGGTGCCATCCTGGGCTGGTGATCCTGGGTCCTATTAGAAAGTAGTTTGAACAAGTCAGGGAGAACAAGGTCGTAAGCAGCACCCCTCCATGATTTCTGCATCATCTCATGTCCCAGTGAATAAGGTGCAAAGCAACTGAGGCATACTCATATAGTCAGCCTCGGCCTCCACCCAAGGGAACAGCCAAACACACATCAAAACCCAGTAAGAGAAACAAGGGCTGTGACCCCAAGCGCTGAAGGTGCAGGCTCTGTAGCGATGTTCATAGTTTTCCTTGGGTTTCCATTAGTTTCCTCTAGACTTTAACTTGTTCAGATCGTTTTTCTAGTTGTTTGCAAAATCTACACAGCAACTTAGACTACTGCTATTAGAATTTTTCAGAGACCAATAAAGCCCCATTCAATAGCATCTTGGAGGGCAGATAGCATAGTGCCTTAAAACCTGGGACAAAAAAAAATACAAATAAATAAACAAACAAACAAAAATAACGTGTGAGTGGGGGCTGGCCTGGCCTTGTATCCTAGCTTAGACCAGGCACCTGAGAAAAATGGAGTGCCCTCACATGCAGCTCACTGCAATGACCATGCTCCCAACTGCTTTGCAGTATTCATTTGCAAATGGTTCACAAAATGCAAGGGCAGGCTGGGAGAGGAGTTGCAGCATATTTGCATAAATTAGCCTTGGAGGAATTAAAAATATTAATCACCTTAATGATTTGGGAACAAAAGTGAATAAAAAGGAAAAGAAAACTCCTTATCAGGAAATCTGTCTCCTGCAGAATGCCTGGGTTGCAAGAAACAACCAATCCCAGCAATGCAAATTCTGAAGAGAAGACATGCTGAAATCACAGATATGATTTGTGAAGCTCCATTATCTCTCATTTTAATTTTAAGGGCCATTTTTAGAATTGGTAATATTTGGACTTCAACCTATCGTGTAAAGCAGTTCATAAGATTTGAAAGTTAAAAAAAAGGAACAATTTGAATATTTTTCTGGAGACATTGGGTGGAAGGTATATTTAAAACTAGATATATGTAATCCTAGAAATGCCTAAATAAGCTTTAATTTTAGCTCAATTTATACTATTTTGTTTACTAAAGAAGCATAAAAAGAGGCTAGTTTTAAACTTATTTATTTAAATTTAATTCCACTGGTATATTGTTTTACATTAAAACAATACTATTAAAATTGTGGGACTCAAATCTTTCTTCTTCAGTTTTTATTTTAATTATCTTGTTGTGTTCCTGTGGTTTTTGTTTCTACCATGCTGGAGCTAGAACTCAGGGCCCCCTCTACATATCAGGTATGAATAAATGCTACCCATGAGTCACAGCTCCCAGTCCTATTGATTTTGGTTTTTTTTTTATTTATTTTTTTTTTTTTATTTTGTGTGTCACAAAATTAGCTTAAGCTTGAGCAAACTAGTGTATAAGGTCTGCTTTGGATATGGATGTTCCTTGACCTACCCTAACTCTGTCTAACAATGCTCCTGGCACTCTCTGCCAGAGTGGAAGGCTTGATCAAAGGTGTTTCAGTGGTGGACAACTGGCCCCTGGTGGAGAAAGGCCAGTCCCAAAGCTTCAGGGTTTGAATATGTGTCCTGCTTGGCATCTTCAATGTAATTTAACAAAAATCCTGTGCAGGCCTTGCCTGGGGACACACACATACATTAGGACTAAAGCTGAGTCCTCAGTGGGCTCTGTGCTCCATCAGGAATGAAGATTGTGAATGGGAGGCCAGGATGGTGAGACTGGAAGTGAGTGGGTTCATACAAAAGTCTTTTCGGTGATGGATTATTTCCGAGCCTGGAATATGAAGGAGGAACCATGTAAACTTTTATTAATCAGAAAAGAGGGGGTGTAGAACCCCGAGAATTTGTAAAGTTTTTTTTTTCTGTTGCAGCAGCTCTCTATCTGGACATAAAGTCATCCCAATGTATCCTTCCAGCTCAGTGCAGATGCTCATGCTATAAGTCTGTAGTCTTCAGCGAGAGTATAAGTGTGTCTTTGGCAATAAGTAGATCCCTACTATACCCATCTATTACAACTCTATGTTGGACAATATTGAAAAATGTGCTTCATCTCACAGAAGTCTGTTTCTTCCTGTATAACTTTGGAAAGTCTTCTTTCTCTTTTCCCTCCCACTTAACTTTTGAACATAGCAGGAATGTGTGAGCGTAAGCCCAGCACCTACCTCAGGGCTCACACCTAGAAGTGGTTCCCTCACCAGGAAGGGTGTGTCCCTGGCTGGCTCCCAGCCTCTTTTGTGTAGATGCCTTAGTCAGAGTTCCGATTGCTGTGAAGAGACACTGTGGCCACAGCAATTCTTATAAAGGAAAACATTTTATTTCAGTGGCTTACAGTTTCATAGGTTTAGTCCATTATCATCATTGCAGGACATGGTGGCTTGCAGGCAGGCATGGTGCTGGAGAAGGAGAAGAGTGTTCTGCGTGTTGATCTGCAGGCATCAGGGAGTTAACTGTGACACTGGGCATGGCTTGAGCATAGAAGACCTCATATCCCACCCCCACCGTGACACACTTTCTCCAGAAAGACCACACCTCTTAATAGTACCACTCCCTTTGGGAGTCGTTTTCGTTCAAACCACCACAATGCCTTTAATTTAGCTTGATTTCTCACCCTGTGTCATCCATTCTTTCAAGCAGACCCTGTCTCTGTTCATGTCACGAAGCAGTTTCTCTTCTCCTTAGTACATTAGCATATATCCATTTAAGCTATGACTTCGCGGTCTCTCATCAAAGGTGAACTCGTTGGGATCTCAGTAGAGATGGCACTCCTACAGCTCATACACTCCAGCAATTCCCCGCCTCTGTCTACCCTCAATCATCACTTATTCTCCTTCTGTTGCGTTCTTCCTTTCGGCGTCCACAAATCTTATTGCACTTCCATCCCCATCAGAAGAAAGTGAAAAGAGGAAATCCCACACGTGATCACATCCGCCTTTGCCGCAGTTCCCAAGGCTTACCCGTATCCTCTTTGTCATGGCATTGTCTTAATTGTTGGCTAATTCAGTCCTTAGAATCTGCTTTGAAATGATGCAGGTTTCTGTGCCCACCTCACCTACAAGCTACTCTGCCTTCAGGGTCGCAAATGAATTTTACCTTTGTAAGGTTGCTGATCTGATGATCATCTTAACTCCATTTGGCAAGGACTGCTATTTTTGTCTGACCAATACTTTATACTGACCTTGATTTGTAGAACAGAACATTCATTTTCTCACAAGGTCTTGTAACTCCTTCTGCATGTAGTGTGTTCTCTTATTCTCAACCTAGAGTTTTCTGACCCCTGGCCTTGTTTGTGGAGGTTTTTCTTTTACTCTGTAGTTTAACACATTTAAAATTTATTCACAATGTAATCCTTATTTAAAAAAAAAAAAAAAAAAAAAAAACACACACATACATTCCCCAGCAAGGCTTCTCCCTGAACTTCCAAATGCTTGTCCATACTCTTTCCTGGATCAGTATTAAGTGTGTTGAAAGCAGATAAGATCATCAAAAAATATCCTGGATTGTAGATAGGAGATTTTAAAAGATGCTGTTAGGTAGGAGATGGGTCTCTAGAACAGAAGACCAGATGGAGATGGAGGTTTCATTAGTCAAGTGAAAGAATTCAGAAAGCAGAACAAATTATGCCTGGAAAATTGGTCAGACATACTGTCTGGTAAGGTATTCATAGGGTCTTCATGTAGCTATGTCCTGCAGGTAGTGCAAAATGGAGGGCTGAGCAATTTTCACGGACTTAGATTTAGAGATCCTTGCTGGAAATCAGTCCATGCTGGAAAAGGAACAGTTGCACCTTTGAAAGGGGATTATAGAGAAAAGAAAATTCTAGAAAATCAAAATGGAAGGAAAAGAGTCGCTTATTATTCCTAGTAAAATAGAGTATATAATTCAGAATGTTAAGGGGCAAGAACTGCTTTCCAAATTCAATTAGCTTATGAAGATTTATTAGTTTCATGTGTATATGTATATAAAAATTATAACAAAGTATTCCTTAAAATTACCATTTTTGACAAATGAGTTTGTTGTAAATGGAAATAAAACTATTAATTGTACATCTTACACATTGAGCAATATGGTAATTGTAACATTTATGTTCTAATTATAATATTAAAACTTTAATGTACTACAATTATAGCCAATTACTAAGTGAGACTCTTCCTATAACCTTTAAGTAAAAAAAAGGAAACAATACCATTAAAGCAGTAGCATTAGCAAAGAACACAGGTCTTAATGTCTACTTGAGTAATGCATACTCAAGCTTAAACAGTGGGCTTAAATTCATCAACAGATTATTTATTTTTAGATCAATCTGTGGCTTCTCATGCATGTTCCTTTTAAAATTTAATTTTACATTAGTATAAAAATCAGTATCCCTCAGTGATTCAGGCTTTGCTGTATTGATGATTTTCTAATTACCTTAGTTTGACTGCTTCATAATTAATATACTCAAAGTGCCAAAGATGGATGGGTGATTTTTATACCTAGTTTAAATTACAATAATCTATGAACTTTCTTTCTAATTGTAGAAAATAAGATCTTAGTTACATGGCTCTTTCAAGATACAAAATCCCCATGGAAGTATGTTTACCATTCTGAGAGAGACGTTAGGAGGGACTGTGTTCCATTCTGCTTACTCAAGCATGCTAGCATACCTGTCTCTAATTTTAAAACTATCAATGATTACTTCACACCATTAGAGCTCAAATAACTTCACTAGTCAGGATTTCTTAACTGTTTAGGAAAAACAAAAGATAAAAGATTTCACATTTTCCATCATCTCTAAGTTTTGTGTTTTTACTAGTATTTGATCCCTGAATCAGTTTTTCTTGTCAGTAGTAAGAATTCTCAGTGTCACACTTAATAACTGCTATGAAAAATAAGTCATACACGAGAGATCCATTATCTCCTCAGCCATCTCCCTGGCCGAAAAAAGGATTCAATCAGTAAAATCCAGCTTTAGATAAAATGATGACTTCATAGATATTTTGAGGCTTTCATACAATAAATTCTAATAAAGAAAACATACTACACTAATAGGATAAATCACTTCTTATCCCTAAAGTGTAGTGAAGATTAATTTTAAAAATACTCACTGTTACTGAAAGATTTCTCTGTGATGAGAAATTCTGCACGTGACCCACAAAACTATTGGCTAAATGACTTGCAGTCTTTCTTGGAATCTCAAATGATTTGTCTTAAAATCTTGACTTTTACCAAAATAACAAGTACTGTCCTATGGAACAAAATTTGCTAATGTAAGTGCAGGGACTTTCAATCAATAGCTAATGAACAAATTGTAACATGAAAACTGCTAACAATCAAACTTCATGTGCATTGCATAGAGGAGACTCTTTCCTGTTGGAGACTATGCACATTACTAGATTCTTCTTCAGAGCCAGGCATCCACTATAAGTTGGTTGCTGTTTGCGCTAATGTATTTATTTTATAGTTTTGAATCCAATGAGACTTAAACCTTTCTTTAACACACACACATATGTGTGCACAGACCACACACGCACAGGCACAAACACATATACGTATGCACACATTTCAAAAATCATTGCTATTAACTTTGACTTTTAGTTCTTGTTTTGTATATTTTCTACAAGCCTATCATTTATATGTAAAGCAAAATATGCCCTTAACTGCATGATCTACAAGTTAGTATACAATTTAATAAGCATACAAAGTAACAGATCTCCATATGGCATTTTCTGCACGAATGGGTTGGGTATATGTCCTCCCACATTCTCCCCATCTCCTTAGCACCTCTTTAGTTATACTATTCTGTCGTCAGTACTTCTTTTTTATGTTCATGGTAGTTAATATCTAAAATATGTAAAGAAGTGAAAACAATAAAATACAAAAATACCATTCAACATATTGAGCAATAAACTAAAATAGTTTAAATAAAAAGAAGTACAATGGCTGATAAATAGATTCAAAAGTGTCCAGCATCCTTAGGCATTAAGAAAATGGAAATTAAAACTGCTATGATATTCCATTCCAACCACTCAGAATGGCTATCATCAGGAACTTTTTATTTTTATTTTATTTGGGAAATACTTATAAACATTCCACATGTACAATTTGATGTTTTATAAACCTTCATAGTACAAAGTGATTCAATCAAGTGAATGGGCATAGCCATTGCCTCACTTCCCCATCATTTATTATGATGAGATGCTTGAAAGTTGATTACTTTGAAGTATAAAATATAGTATCACCACTCTATTTCCAGCTATATCTCAAAACTGATTCCTCTTACTTGAAATGTTGCACTCTTTGATTGACAGCTTCCTATTCCTTTCCTCCCAGCCCTCACATACACTCATGCTACCTCCATTCTCTTAATGCAGCTTTATTAGTCTCTATATTTATACAAGGGATAGAACCATATTGCTCAAGAAATCATACATGTTAGTGTGTTAAATAACTCTACATAAAACATGTCAAACAAAAAAAAAGGCTTTGGTGAACCTCTGGACATAGCTATCCTCCTAAGAGTTCAGTTTTTTTTTAATCAGGAATAAATACAATCAAAACTTATTTGTTATCACCTGATGGGGAGTTCATCCAAATGTGGCTTTTCGTAGTGTCTGTCTGTGTTAATTGGGGAGGATGTTTGCAATCTTGGCATCTTAACCATTTATAGCACTCAAGTGGAGGAAAGAACATGGAATCCTTCTAAGTGCATGCAAGAAATCAATTTCTGATTGTTGACCAGCCAGGGTGAGAGCCTCTAAGGAGCATGTGCTTAGTTGATGTCATCAAAGACCTCCCATCATCCCACATAATATGTTTAGGCACTGACAAGGAAGATGGCTTCTTGTTGGTCGAACACCATTTTCAATAATGTTCTGGTTCTCTGTCATCCTCCATGGAAATGTTTAGCAATGTATTTATTTCTGAAAAGCTCTTAAATGGGATAAGAGAAGATTTTAGAAAGGAGATGTATTTCCGGGGGGTTGGACATAGACCGAATCATACTTGTTAGCCCCATTTGTACCCAGAAATTAAGGGAGGAATTTAAAAATATGGATCTTATCTTAAAAAAAATGTTCTACCATATAAACTGAAAAGAACATGAAGGAACACTAAAAATCTGCAGCCAGCTTATAGAAAATTGGAGCAAACTAAAACCTGCATTTTGTCTACATGTTTACTGTTTTATAGCAAAGGTATCCTTTATGGCTTAATTCAAGGTTCTTCACCTTGAAAAGGTGAATCAATAATGACTTACTCTTTACACTCCTCATGATGTCCTAAAAATATGATTCCATGTTCTAGGTAGGAGAAGTGTTTTGCAAATTTCCTGGTGCTGTTTAAAAAAAAGTGACAAGGGAACACTGATTGGACATGACTGATACTGACGCCACCCAAAATTTAACTGGTTGTAATCTGCTTTGATGGGAGATGTTGTTCTGAAAATATGTTTCTTGTATTGGTTAATGAATAAAGTTCTGTTGACCAATAGGAAAACAAGATAGGCTGGACTAGGAGACTAGTAGGAGAGAGGAAGAAACAGGGAGGAGATTCAACATAGAGGACAGAGAGAGTAGAATGCAGGGCCCTCTCCCTGATAAGATGAGACCATGTGGAAATACTTAGATTAATAGAAATGGGTTAATATTTAAGACAGAGCTAGCCAATGAGAAACTAGTTACTGGCCAACAGAATTATATCTAATGCAGTGTCTCTGTGTTATTTGGGGCTGGCACAGAACTGAGACCAGAGAGGCAGGGAAGACTAGCGGAAAAACCTATTCCTAACCCTGCATGTCTTTATAGACAAAGTTGTCACCAAAATAAAGAATGGTTGGTAAATATAGAAATATAAATGTCATAAAATCTAAAATCAAGATGTTATCAAGACTTTCAGTTAAAGAGAGAATTTGTTTGTGGAAGGTATTGAGTGAAAATATCCTATGTGTCTCATGGGATCAGGACTCCATCCGTGTGGGCAATCAAGGAACCAGAAACACAACTGTAGACCTCAGTGTGACTCTGATCAGTTTCTGGGAGTGGAACTCAAAGAACCTCAAAGGACACATGATGGACTCATAGCTGAAAGTAAAGTCCCTTCCCCAATCCACCCTAGTCTTGCCATCCTTGGACAAGCAATTGCCCATTCTCTTATAAGCCCATTCCCACACAAAATGCAAATGTATATTCACCGTGAGGGTAGGAGGGAGATATAAATAGGTGGGGCCAGAGTCTAATTATGAAAGGAAACAAAAATACTTCTTTATTCTGTTGAATATTTTTTTCAAAGCCATATGTGTAAGAGAAACAGAGAGAGAAAGGGGGGGATATGTGAATTGTCTAGACCACAGCTCATGGTCATTCAATTGTTGATCCTTATTTTTATGTATTATAAATTTTGAAATATTTCTAATGAAAAGGGTCATTCATGTTCTTGTAGAACTAAATGTATTTCACTATATAGATATGAAGCTTTGTAGCATGTTAATATGTCCCCCTTTTGAAAACAGCCTTTGTAGGCACTCACGTTGAATTGGTAATTATGAAAGTTGTGAGCGCTTATTAAAATATTAATTACTGGAAGATGATGACAAAAGTAAAACATGATTCCAGGACAGATGTACCTTTTAATGTCATTAAAATCAGCTCTCTTTGAAAATGATTATTCCCTAAGATAAAAACATGAATTATCTCTCATTAAACCTTTGTCCAAAAGATGCTGCAGAACATATTTTATTGGCAAAGGTGTTTTTATTTCTCTAGGTATAGTGGACTTCCAGAACGCTAATAATGCACATATGAGTTTGAATATAAATAATCCCTAGAAAGTTGGCATTGATTATTATTAATGGAATTAATTTTCTGCCTTCCCAGTACAGCTACAGCAGTTCGGAATAGCAGTTAATAAAGAAAGAGTCAAATTTTAAAATTAGTACACTTAATAATACAAATTGATTCTACCATACAAAGAATACATAAGAATATATTGCAGGAATAATGTCTCCCCTTTTACATAACAAAACCCTTTCATGTGAGTAAATCTTCCTGTCACTTTAAACAAGACATGAGAGACCACTGTATCCGAGGAGAGCCGTCACTTCTCTGAAACTAGATGCCCATATTACTTACACCATAGGAATGGTAAACCTGAGGCTGACCCTCACAAGGACCCTGAGAACAGAGACTATTGTGATGCCCTTTGAGACTTCAATAGATATGTCTTTGCAGCGGGAATATTTTAGACCTGAGTCATATTCATAATGCTTTGATGCAGTCATTTGGTGAGTTCACAGGGAAATAAAGCTATGACTCTTAGAAAAGATGTGGTATGGCACATGTCAGTTTCCCATAACTCACAACCTTAGGGAGACTCTCAGATGTCTTCCCTAAAAACTATACAAGTTACATAGAGACCATTTTAAGAATATAATACTTTTAGAAATAATAGGTGTATGCATGAAAAATTTATCTTAGTGTTTTTATTACTTGCTTTGTATTTCTATAACAATATCCCAGAGATAGTTATAAGTTTATTTAACTCACACTTTGGGATTTGCAAGCATCTAACCAAGAATCTATGTTGTTTTAGACATATGACAGGATTACCTGGGTGTCAAGGGCTGAGAAAACAAGAAAAAGTGAAACATTTACAAAATCATTTATATCCTGAACCATAAAGCAAAAGAGTAGCATGGGAAGGGTGGCTAGGATCCCACCATCCAATAAGAGTTCTGTCCCCAGGGACCTTAAAGACTGCACTCCTGAGAGCTGCACCTGCTCTCAGTAACTTCACCATGGGAACCAGGCTCATAACAAAAGGACCTTTGGCAGAATTCAACAACCAACTTCTGCATCATGTAAACATCATCTATTCATCCTTTAATAAATTCAAGCTAAGGGGATATATGCCATACCTATATTAATTTGAAGGAATCGATGTAAACAGGTTGAGTATATGTAGGATAAACTGCTTGGGACCAGTGTATCATATATTATAGTGTTTGGTATTTTTTACATTTACATAGTATATTTGTTGAATGTCCAAAACTTGAAATGATTTTTTAAAACCCCAAATCTAAAATGGCTAAAGTCCTCACTCACAAAATAAAAATGTTAGCATCACTTAGATATTCAGTTTTGAATTTCAAGTCAATTATTTTTATTACAAATGGAATATAGATAGTGCTATGCCCATAAAGAGGTGCTTGCACACCCTCACAGGAAACTGTTTCACTGGAGGGACTGATGAATCAAGTATGAGTTACAGCAGGATATGACTTGATTATTGCCATCACCCCTGTCAAATCTAGTTTTTCCCACAATGGTCATTTGATTGGTTGGTGAGTCTTGTTAACAACATCACTATCATCAGCCTGATTACCTGAGTCCTGTTTGTTATGACTCATACTTCCAACAGCAATGGATTTCTGGATACAACATCTTCACTATCCCAACGTATTTAAGCTTGCTTAGGATGGGTAATTGCAAATTCACCTTAAATACCAAACTAGTATTTGCCTATCTAATAGAGAAGTACTTAAAAATCTCAGTTATCAAAGGTGGGTCTCGTGATCCCACATTCTTTTCTACAGAGAACCAGTCTGAAACTCAACTTCTCTGGGGGCTTTTTCATTGGTAGGAAGTTAAAATTAGTGAACCAAGCCTGCCAACTGACAGCAGTAGCAGATCCTGGTTCTGTCTTGGACTTTGCTCGACTGCATGACAGTTTCTCCCAGAAAAATGGCATTCGAAAGTAATATGACCTCCAAGAGTGTCATGGTTCAAATGGCAACCTTTGAAGTTGAAACCCAACATTCTAACTGTGTATCAATTTAGATCAGCTCATGATTTTGCATTAGACAAGTTTCAGAAGCACTGCTTTTATTACTTTTAGAAATAATCATACTTAGTAAATAAATTACAACAAAATTCAAATACATTTTCATGTAATATTTTCTTTTCCATTTGTCTCTCTTCTCATTTTTTACTTTGAAAGTCAGTCATTGGTATCACTGTACCATTTAGATATTAAGATTGGGAAGTCATCAAGTTTCAAGTTCCCTCTTAGAAACATACTGGAAATAAAGATAAAAGCTGTAGATCATGTGCCATTTACATTTGGCTGAGCGGAACAGCTCATTTGAGATGAGTACATCACCCTACCTGAGAACAGAATCATGCCAAGTTTTCATTATATGAAAGATGAGATATCAATATAGTGTAGCTCAGCTGCAGAACAACCTTTATTCCCTGTTTACCATCTGTATCTCCTGGAAAAGATCTGACAATTATGCAGTCTACTCAACGTCTACTTTATACTAACTTGAAGCCATGCAAAACACCCTTAATTATAAAAAATTCACTACTAAAATTCATTAGAAATCTATGTTTAGAAATATTTCTTGTTGAAAATGAAAGAAGGCTAGGGATGTGGCTTGGTGGTAAAGAGCTTGCCTTGCTCACAGAAGGTCATTCTCAACATGGAAGACTGAAGAGAAGGATGAAGTCAGAAGACATATAAATAATGTATAAGGCAGTGAAATTAAACTATTCATGTCGTACATCTTAGACTTCATAAACTCATAACTAAACAGAAATTCAGTCATTTTATTATTGAAAATATACCATTCATTACAATGTTAATTTTTTATTCCCTTACAACTCAACATTTTTCCCTGGTGTAAAGGTAGTCTCATGGATGATGGTGAATGTGCATACAAACATAAAGGCCAAAAACAAACACCTGATGGATACAGTCGTTTGCTAAGGCCTTTGTCAGGCTCCTGTCATAACAGAAATAGGCCTAGTGTAGAGACAATACTAAATACAAAAAAAACAAACAAACAAACAAACAAACAAAAAAGCACCCTTCATGTTTTTAAACTATAAAATAAAAATAGAATGGGGATGAGAAAAGGAAGAAATAGGAATGGATATGAGGAGGAAACAAAAAAGGAAGAAGAGAGGAAGTGAACAATACTAACCATAGATGCTAGTCCATGCTCCTACTTCTCTGTATGATATAACCCTGTTCCCCAGCCTGACTACATAAAAATCTGTGGACCACCATTGTACCTCACCACTCTGCCTTTGACTTCTCAGCCGCCTCCCATGCAGAATCTGCTTTATTAGAGCACACTTGTTCAATTAACCGATGTCCTTGGGCTCCATTGGTTTTATAGTACATGTGAGGGATTCCTTTTTCAAGGGTGAATAGAACTCCACTACATATGTGTCCCTTGTTTTCTCTGTCCATTCACTTGTCATTGATCCTGTAGGCAACTTCCCCCTCTTGGTAGTGAGAAGCAGCACTCTCTAACATTTTAAATTTAGTTGGAAATTGTCAAGTTTTCCATCTAAAGCCTTCCACATTGTTGCCTTGCTATTGATACTATTACTATTTAGCAAAGATGGAGAAAATATGTTCACTCAGTGGGATTTTCTTGCCCACTGCAACCGTGAGGCTGGCTTTGAGAGTGTGCCAGGTGAGGTAGCACAGAAATAACACACTGACGGGATGCTGTTTTACTGCAGGATGAAGCTACTTCTGCTGACAAACAGTGCAAGCCCGAGGCAGCCCAGGCCACCTACTCAACATCTACTGTCCCAGGCTCACAGGAGGTATTGTACATCAATGGCAATGGGACCTACAGTTACCACAGTTACCGAGGGCTAGGAGGAGGACTGTTAAACCTGAATGACACTTCTAGTAGTGGTGAGTCTTTATAATATGTCGAATTGTGTGTGTTAATTTGGGATGGTATATTTGTTAAACCTGAAAGAAGAAAATGCATTATACTGTTACGAGCACTAGCCAGTGACAGTGGGGTGAAACCAAGGCTGTTTGAAAACACAATGTTTGTCTCTCTATACTGTCACAGCTTCAGTAACTAGCAGTACTGTTATGCAATTGAGTGATTGCTGTTTTATCTTAGGAAAAAAAAATTCCAGTAGAATAAGAGCATTTTCTCCCAAGTAGTGATTCATTCTGCCTCTAATGTTATAAGGTATGGTTTGTCAACAATGACTCAGTAGTTCAAAGATTTGTGAGTTGGAGAACTTGAGGGACTGGGAACTTGATGGAATATACATAATTTTACTAAAAACACAAGGAATGGAACAACAAACAGAAGCCACATGACTCTTCAACTAGTAGGTTAACATCAATAATGATCTGTCAACAGTGGGTGATGCCTAGACCCAGCTCATATTTGCTCATGCTTTTGGAATTGCTTGCATTTGAATGACACACATCTCAAAAGAATCAAAGAGTTAAATGCTTGATATAGAATCCAGTGATTCTTGATTATTTGACTCTCCTCTGGTGGTGGTCTCCCAGTTGGTGCAGAGGTATTTCGGGAGTCCTCTTGCAGGCCAGGTCTAGAAACGCTGGGCTGAGTTTGATCGAGTCCTTCCCACCCCGGTCACATGATGTAGGGTGGAGGTGTGGCTCCAAACTGGAAAGTTCTTAGTTATTGATACTATAAAAGGTAAATACATTAATAATACAGCCTTTAAAATTAAAAAGGTAATGTATTTGACTTCATATTACATGTCTATTTTAAAAAGGAGATGGGGTGGGATAAAACAGTTTGCGCAGTGATGGTTAACATCCACAAAATCCCAGTTTCAATTCTCAGTCTTTCCCCAGCCATCACACTGCTCCCTAGCCGTAATGGGTGGTAGGAATGCCATGCTTAGACCTCAGTCCTCAACTGTGCCTTTTTCTTTGTGTCTTTGCAGCAATGGGTCTCTTCATTTCCCACTGTTCACTGCAAAGACAGATTTCTCTGATCAAGGTTGAGAGTAATCTTTTCCTGTGAGAACAAATGCTTTGCATTGAAGTGTGATCTCAATGGCTTGACACATCTTTTATCATTTGAAGCATTGTTCTTGATCTCTATTAATGTCCCTCATTTGAAAGTTGACTGTACCACAATTTTACTTATTTCTATACTATCTGCAAAAGAAAATGCTAACTTGGATTCCCTTGGTAATGGGAATGAAGATAAATAGAAATGAGCATAACTTCAGTGTGTAATGACATTTGAAACTGAAATGAACCAAGGTAGTTTTATTTCCATACAACCTCTATTCCTACACAACCAGAATCATTTATCTAAATTAGTCTGTGGTACAATACGACAAAAAATATGAGGCCTCTTGTTTCCAATTAAGAGCCTCAAAACATGGATGACAGAAGCAGCCCACTGTGCTCCCAGACTTCACAAATTCTGTCTTTTATTATGATATTTGTCTGACTTAAGAGGCTATCATTAAAAATACAGAGAGCTCCTAGTGGGAGAAATGTAAGGTGTAAAAAGACAGAGAAGGCAGAAAACTCGTAGGATTTCAAAAAGATGCTGTTGTAACTGTTGCTGTTTTGAGAGGAGACAAGCCAGATCTTTACCATAAAATTGTAACAGGAAAGCTTTTCTAATGTTTCAGCTGATTCCCAAAGCAAAGTTGTCTTTCAAATTGAAACAAAGACAAACAAAACAAAGCAAGAGTCAAGTCAAGTCTGGCCAGATTGTGTAACCAATGAATTTTCTTTTGTGTTCTTGTAACTGCTGTTAGGAAAAGAAAAAAATAAAAAAGAAAAAGAAAAAGAAAAAAGAAAAAAATAGCATCATTTCCTCACTCCCCTGCTGTAAATTAAGCCTTCTGAATTTCTTTCACCTGATTTTCCCTCTCTAACATCATTTGTTACTCACCCTTTAAGTCTATTACTTATGACTCCAAGGTGTAGTCATATATCCTTATAAAACTCCTGGACTTATCCTATGAAGTACAGCATAGTGAATGTGCATTTGCATGGTCACCTTGATATCTATCCCTCAGTCACTGATGATGTACAAAAGCCACATCAGAATTCTTGTCTAGATGCCAAGCACGTAGCTGTATAAGTGGTGAAAATGCAACTTTTACAAATTCATAGTTCGAGTGTAAATATGGCAATATTATATTGAGATCTAAGTTGTTTGGTACTTTTCCCTTTCCATCCCCCCTAAAACCCTTCAATTTCTTTCTTTTTTATTTTTATTTTTATTTTACATATCAATCACAGTTCCCTCTCCCTCCCTCTCTTCTTCCCTCTCTCCCACCTTCCCCTACCTCCTAACCACCCGCCCCTCCCCCCACCATTCCACATGTAGGGTAATGCCTTCCAGGAGGGGGTCATCAAAATCTGTCAAGTCATTTGGAGTAGGGGCTAGTCCTTCCCTCCTGCCTCTAGGTTAAGGGAGTATTCCTCCATGGGGAATGTGCTCCCAAAGTCCTTTTGTGCACCAGGGATACATCCTGGTTCCACTGTCCGAGGTCCCTTAGACCTTCTAGGTGAGACCCATGTTCAGGGGGTCTGAGTCAGCCCCATGCTGGATTCCCAGCTATCAGTCTGGGGTCCCATTAGCTCAGGTCAGCTGTCTCTGTAGGTTTCTGTAGCCTGGACTTGTCCTCCCTCGCTGCATCTGGATTCCGGTTCTGCTCAGTAAAACCCTTCAATTTCATATAACAAAGACTGAAAAGAGATGGAAAATCCTTTAAGAGCCACCCTCCCTACCAGGATATCTTTGACTTTTTAATTAAAAAAAAAAAAAGTTCCTCCTGACCTCTTATGTCAGCCAGAGTGTAAGAGTGGAGGACAGAGCTTCTGAAGTCTAAGAGCAGAATGGGCTGGGGAAAGCCCTCATTCCTCTTCTCTGCCATCAGTGTCTTTGACCTCGATTTTCACGTTGTATACCATCCCTGTCTTTGCTTCTTGAAGGTTATAAGAAGCAGGTATAAATAATTATGATAAAGATGTGTAGATACAGAACAATTTACCTCATATAGCCTTTTATCATTTATGTGATGAAATGAAGGCCACTTAAGAACATCCCAAAGAAAAATGTCCAAGACCTGAAGACTGCCTGTGTGCTGTTGAGAAAGCACACCATGAGACTAATATGTTGGTTAGTGGTAGGTTTTTTTTTTTTTTTTAATTTTTTGGGGGTTTACCACCCAGCTCCCAAATAAATATTCATTCTTACTCGTGAATGCCAGTGCTTAGCTTGGCTTGTTTCTAGCCAGCTTTTCTAACTTAAATTATCCTGTTTCTCTTTAACTACATTTGGACTCTGGGGTTTTACTCTTTTTTTATTGTATGTATCATTCCTCCTTAGTCCATGGCTGGCTGTATGACTGTGTGGCTAGCCCTTAGCATCCTCCTCTCCTCCCTTTCTTACTCCTCACTCCCCCGAGCCAGACTTCTTTTATTTATTCTCTCTCCCTATCTACCTTTCCCCTGCCTAGCTATTGGCTGTTCAACTCTTTATTAAACCAATCAGGTGTTTTAGACAGGCAAAATTACATGACTTTACAGAGTTAAACAAATGCAAAGTAAAAGAATGCAACCCATCTTTCTATCACTAAACAAATATTCCACAATATAAATACATATAACACATCTTAAACTAATATTCCACAACAGTTAACCTATTAGGGTTTGAAACATTTTGAAAAGGAGCTGTGATTTTGGACCAAGCATAACACAAATTAAACATCTAAAAAACAATCGTGGCAAACATGACACTAAAGAGAATTGCTCCAGTAAAGAAGGACTTTCGAACCCATTGATGGTGGTAGCCGAGGGAATGATTAACTCTATGTTATAAAGGGACTCAGAATGGCTTTTCATTCTCCAAGAAAATCTAGAATTCTTTTAACTCTGGTATTGTATACACCTGTCTTGGTTTTGTTCAATTTTGTTTCAAGTAAAGAAAGACTACTAAGTGATTGGGTATACAATTCACTTACCCTGGGGTTCTCTACATAAAGTCTGTGAATACAAACTATTCTGACTTAAAAAAGACATTAGCTTCAGTTCCCAGCACGAACATCAGGCAGCTTACAACCACCTATCATTTCAGCTCCAGGAGACACAGTGCACTCTTCCAGAGTCTGTGGAGATACTTCATGCAGCAGAAATAATAAAATAATTTTTTGTTATAAAACTGTTTGACAATGGCTAGAGCTTCTTTTCGGCTCTGTCTTAAATATTAACTCATTTCTATTAACCTAACTGTTCCCCCATGGTCTTATCTACCTGGCAGAGGGTCCAGACCTCTTACTTCTCTCCCATCCTACATCTTGACTCCTTTCTACTACATCTACCAGAATCCTGCTTGTCTCCTAGTACTGCCTATCTTGCTTTCCTGTTGTCCAACAGGGCTTTATTAATTAACCAATAAGAGAACATATTTATAGAATGACATCTCTCATCACCTCCTCTTATCTGTCTAAAATAAGAAGAGTTTTACCTTTAACACAGTAAAATATATAACAAAACAGTTATCAAATAAGAACTATAGTTAACAATATTTAGTTCATTAACATTTAGCAAGATTTAAAGAAAATACTCCATCATCTATCTTTGTGAGTCTAAAGTCTTATATGTAACTTATCTTTAATCCTAACTAAGGAAAACTATAACCATAACTATCAGTCTTCAACTCCATCAAAGACCACAGAAGGATAATATATAAATTCTAGAAATGATAGACAACTCACTGCCTGGTCAGTCACCCAATGTTCTTTTGTAATGTTCCATCTTTGGCCCATAGGTCATAGAGTGTCTGGCTGACTCCTCAGCAAAACAGGAAACTATCCACCTGTATTGGCAGTTTGTCTGTCACTTTTCTCTGTGTCCTGTAGAATGTCTGGCATACTTTTCCATGAAGCAGGAACCCTGTAGCACTGTCCATCTAGTTTCAACAGCAACTTTCCTGTGGGCACTGGTTGTCTAGTTTATACAGCGTAAAGTCAAACAGTGCAGACACAAGCAGTATCTTACCCAAATGGCTAGTCTTGCCATATTAGAAGCAAAGTCCATAAGGAGTTTCTTTGATGTCTGCCTTCCTTTCTGATGCAGTTGGTGTTGCCAGGAGCAATTGTGCCTCACTGTTAAGAAAAACCCTAAACCATTTTAAATGTTATATTATGTAGGTCTTTGAAAACCTAACCAACCTAACTATAAGTTTTGACTATTATAGGTAACTATCTATAATTTGTACTTAATTATACATTGCATATTTAAATAAGCTGTATAAACACAATACTTAAACAAGATTATAAATATACATATCACAAAATTGACCTTAAATTTGTATCCATAAATGAAAATCCATTCCAAAGCAAAGTATTTATTTCTACACCTTAATCCCCTTTTATCTTTAAAAAGAGATTGGTTGTGATTATTAACCACTTATAACCAACCCCATTTAAATGAAAACAAACATTTATAGACAATATGGGAATCTGGGCATCATTCTTTCCAAACTGCTTCCTGCTGGTTGGGGATGCTGTAATACCATGGGAATCCTAAGAAGACACAGAAATCCTGGCTGTAGTCTCCAAGGTTGCCTTGTCCCAGCTGTTTTGAATGTTGGATCACCTGAGATACTGTTTCCATGGGTCTTGCTTGATCAATCCATGTTAGTCTGGAAGGAATCCACAGCTTTTCATTTTCTGTGGAAACAAAAATAGAAATTCTTTTCCCCAGTCCTTAGACCTAAATTTTGAAGTCAAAGCAATTGGATTAATTTAGCATCATTGATAATCAAATGTATTTTTAGCAATTGTTCCTTCCTTAGCAATTGAGCAATTCAAAAACAACACAATCTCATACAGTATCCAGACTCTTTGTGTACTTTCCATGTTCACATGGCTTTTTTATTATTCTATTTCTATTACTTCTATTTTCCGTTTTTGGGGGGGTTGTTTGTTTGTTTTCTTGAGACAGGGTTTCTCTGTGTAACTTTTGCCTATCCTGGAATTCACTCTGTATACCAGGGTGGCCTTGAAATCAAAAGAGATCTGCTAGCCTCTGCCTCCAGGAGTGCTAGAATTAAAGACTTGTGCCACCACAGCCAGCTACTCTTTTTCTTTTTTAAACCACTTTATCCTGTTTCTTTTTCTCTCTCAAGCCTTCTTTTTGTCTCTCAAGCCTACATACATTTTAAAACATACTGTATATCTTTAGAGCCTTTAGAGGTTTGTTTGTTTTCTTTTTTTTTTCAATCTTAATCTGTTAATCCGTCTTTACTGTAAATCTTTCCCTTTTTCTGGCCATGCATCTTTTATCTGCTAAACAACATTGCTTTTCAATATGGCAGGAGTACATTTGCCACCAGCACTGAGAGCTGTGCTCACTGCATTAGTCTATGCTACCATCAAGCACCATGCTCCTGGCATGGAGATGTCATCATTGCCACTGCCAGCTACTTGCAGACACCATTGAAAAGTCAGTAGGGGTTCTTAAAAAGACCTGTGGTCTTTGGATGCTTATGCTGAGTCCGGAAATCTCCCTTAAAGGAGCAGCACAAGCCTCTGCTTGTCCCTAGCAAAACAAAGCCCACCAGAGAAAATTGCTGCTACCAAGAAGCCTTACCTGTCTCTGTTTTGTTTTAAAATCCTTTTTAAGCTTTTATTAAGTTTTAAGTGGAAGTTTTTAGTACCTGCATTGTAGGTGCCATTTTGTTAAGTTCACTTTCCTGCCAGCCTAGTTCCAGAGCCTCATCAGTCCCAAAATAACACACAGAGACTCCATTAGTTATAAAAAACTGTTGGCCTGTTACTCGTGTTTCTTATTGGCTAGCTATGTCTTAAATATTAACCTATTTCTATCAATCTAAGTGTATCCACGTGGTCTTATCTTACTGGATAGAAGGTCCAGACATCTTAATTCTCTCAGGGCCTACATCTTGACCGAAATTAATATTTTTTAAAGACGGTTTTGGCTTGTTCAAATGTCAAAACACTTTGAATCTTACCTTATTCTACTGGTTAGCTCATTGAAACTTCTGTTTCATTTTTCCCTAAATAGATGTATAAGCTGAGAAAGCAGAGAATTCATCTTATCCATGATTACATTCCTTTGAATAAAGTCAGTTATGTATTAAATACCTACTCACTGGCTTAATTAGAACTAATATTATTAAATGGAATGCTGATTTCCAAAATAAAGAGGTAGAGAGACAATCATTTATGTATTTTGGATGCTAGGAGTGAGTGGTTTATATGACAGAAAAACAAAGAAGGCTGGAGACGCAAGTCTGAGGTAGTTCATGTGTTTACCATACCTGATTCCCTAGGTTTCATCCAGCAAAGAAACGAGCAAAAAAAAAAAAAAAAAAAAAAAAAAAGCAAAACAGAAGGGAGGAAGATTCCAATTGATTCTTTGATGTGTAGGTCTGCAGTGGTTTTAGTAGAATTTTATAAGCTCCTCTTTCAGTTTGAATATAATTGTAATTGGGAAATCTGGCATTCATTTGAGACTTCATAACAATAAGAGAGTCTGTCTGCGGCCATTGCCAGAGTGCCCTTCAAATCTTTTGCTAGCCAACCCACCATTTGTTTAGAGCTGGCAACAGCATGCACCCGATAATCCAAATTTTCAAATTGGAGTATTATCAAAATGACAGCAGTTACAATTTGTATAAAGAATGTATTCAAATTAACCAAATGAAAGGAGCAAGAAGCAGCCAGCCATCCTGTCATTATCCTTTCCATTGACATGGGACATTCTGTCAGGAAGCTCACATCACACCATCTACAGAAAACTATTGTGGCTCACTGCAGTTTCCCATTGGATCCTTAAAGTCTAAATTATGTACAAAAGGCATCATTTATTTTTGGCTGTTTTCTCTCCACAAACTCCATGGGGAATAGACTTTTTCAATCTGTTCTTCAACTCTGATATAAAGTAGGCTGATATATAGACCAAAATCCAACAGGACGAAGTTGTAGTAATAATGAGACTTAATAATTAACACTTGTATGGTTATTTCTAGTCTGCCAAATGTCCATATCAGCCAACTCCCTGGATCTGTCATGACATGAATATGTGGGATTTCTACTTCAAATGTGCTTTTGATTAAAGTCTGTCACTGAATCTAAGACAGGTATACTTGGTCATCGGCCAACCTAGAGGTTATCACAGTAGTCATATAGGACTAAAGCCTCATTTCCTATGTGTATCTTTCAAATCTATCACCTTAACCCCTCAGCCATCACAGTTCCTCTGTTCTTATGGGAAATACTCAAAGGAGCTCTTCCATTCACCTACTTCTTTTACACCTTGCTTACAGTTTTCCTTCAGTCCACTAAAGCAAGCTCCAGACTACCATGTTGTAGAAGTTAATAGGTTAAATTGTCACTAACTTCACCAACTGTCAAATATAAGATGATTTTTATCCTTTAATTTTCTGGACTATATGAGTATATTTGAATACCCTGATGATTAGAGTTTTGAAACACCCATGATCTTGACGCCTAGGACAGAACATTCTCATCACTTTGTGTCCTTGGTATTAGGCATTCTCTGCCTCCTGTCTCTCATCCATTTCCTTTACTTTCCGCTCATTTCATGTGTGCTGCAATTTACCTTCCCTCCTCCTCCCTTTGTCTCTGTGAGCATCTTGTTCTGCACACTGCTCAAGGCAAAGCTCATGAGCTATTACCTTTTCTTCTGCAAACATCCCCATACTCATCCTTCCCTCTGTGCTTCAGAATTTTTTATAATAACATTTTTATTTAAATTTAAAACAAGCATGTTTTACATGTCGATCCTAGTTGCCTCACCTACCCCGCCTTTCCTGTCCCCCTCTCAATCCCTATCCCGTCGCCTTTCTGCTCCCCAGGGAGGGTGAGGCCTTACATGGGAGATGTTCAAAGTCTTTCGAATCATTTGGAGCAGGGCTTAGGCCCTCCCCCACATGTCTAGGCTGAAGGAGTATCTCTCTTTGTGGAGTGGGCTCCCAAAGTCCATTCGTATACTAGGGATTAATACTGATCCACTACCAGAGGCCCCTTAGACTGTCCAGTCCTCCTAACTAACACCCATGTCCAGGGGGTCTAGGTAGGTCCTATGCTGGTTTCTCAGCTACCAGTCTGGGGGCCATGAGCTCCCCCTTGTTCAGGTCAGCTGTTTCTGTGGCTTTCGTCAGTATGGTCTTGACCCCTTTGCTCATCACTCTTCCCACTCTGCAACTGGGTTCCAGGAGTTGGGCTCAGTGTTTAGCTGTGGCTGTCTGCTTCTACTTCCCTCAGTTACTGGCCCTAGGATGGCATCTAAGGTAGTCATCAATCTCATTATCAGGGAAAGGCATGAGCTTCAGATTTGATATCTAAGTTTTAACCAGACAGTATAGTCGAGCCATTCCAAGAGACTTTAAATCAAAAATGCAAACATCATTTCTCCCTCTCTACATGTTCTATAAGGGGAACCTTCTGAGGATCCAGGATTCAAATGCCCAAAAAATATGGGGCATTCAAACAACTATAGGTTCTATCCATCTTTTATTTGAATCATAGTTCTCACATTGGCCTACAACTCAACAAGTAGCAAATAGGATAGGCTTGGTGGCCAGTGAATCCCAGGGATTTAATTGTATGTGCTATTTAAGGGCTTGTGTTATATATGCAATCTACCACACCTGGTGTTTTTCAGCTGAGTTCTAGGGCTCTAACTCAGAACCTTATGCTATAATGCAAGCAACTTACTAATTGAGCCATGCTCCCTGCTCTGAAGATATCCTCTTAATATCTGGCTTCCTCTTCTTAATACCCTGAAGAGCACAATATTAAAAAAAGAGAAACATTTCCTTTCAAACATTTCATAGAAAAAAATTGAAATGAATCAATTTTGCCTTAAAATATGCTTGGCTTTTAAACCTATGATTCAGGAAAAATGATTATGGTACTCATATAGGGACCTGGGAAGTGCTGACATGGCTTTATCTTCTATTCGTTAAAAAAAAAATGTGATATCTTGACAGTCACATGTGATGAAGTAATGTTGGTGCATGGGGAGGGGCCTTCACCTCTTGCTCACATCAGCTGAATGCTTTGGCTTTGTAAGAATTGCATGAAATCTGTTGCCAAAAGCTCTAGAGATAAATATTTTACAGAATAGTGTCTGAAAGTGATTCCTCTTCACTAGAGAATGCATAACCCTCTAGAGTGAACTGATTGGTCCTTTACACAATGGGAAAGATGTTTGTGATAACATACTGTGTGAAAAGGGTCATTTACATGACCAGATTAGCGTCCATGTAATTGAGAGTCTGCAATTAGTATAACTCTGTAGACTTCTTGTTGAACTGCAATAAGTAGTGAAAGCAGAGTGAAATTTTATTTAAAATTTTTTTAAAGCAGGAGAGGTAGTTCAGAGGGTAAAGCATATGCTGGATAAGCATGAAGATCTGAGTTAGAAGACTCAATCTTCACATAAAAAGCCAAGGGGTCTATAGGCCCAGTACTAATGAGCCGAGACAAGGGGATTCCTGGAGCTAGTAGCTCAGCTAGCCAGAAAAAGTGAGCTCCAAGTTCAGTGACATATCCTGTCTCAAAAAAGCAAGTAAAGAATGGCAAAGAAAGAAATGTAAGGTCAACCTCTTGCCTCTAATGCATGACAATACATGTGGACACATACCTGCATACACATAAACAAAATGAATGTATTATAGTCAGATTTTTCCCCACTAATAGATTCATCTTGTTTGTTGCCCTTGTATTTACACCCATACATATCATATATGGGTCCTTGCTCCTCATGTATGTCTATATACCACAAGTATGCCTGGTGCCAGTGGCAGCCAGCAGTGGCTCAACTGGGACTGGAGTTACGGATGGTTGTGAGCCACCACATGGGTGACGGCAAACAAAACCAGGTCCCCTGGAAGAGCAGCTAGTGTTCTTAACTACTGAGTTATCTCTCTAGCAGCTTGGTTTTCTATTATTTATGTATTTTGGCTCTTTGAGATAGTCATGAGTGGCACAGGCTGGCCCCACAGGCACTATGCAGCTCTGATCTTTCTATGTCTCCCATGTGCTAGCACAGCAGTATGTGCAGCAGCCCCCAGTCAACTGTCTACATTTAGTAAACTCATGTCTCGACCTCAGTGGATCTCAACCTTCCATATGCTATGACCCTTTAATACACAGCATATTGTAGTAAGCACGAGCGTAAAATTATTTTATTTTCATTGACACTTCATAACTCTAATTTTGCTACTGTGATGAATCTAATGTAAATGTTTTTGGAAATAGTGGTTTGCCAAAGGCTCTGTGATGCACAGGTTGAAAGTCACCACTAAAATGCATTCCTTTGATTATTAAATCAAGACATTTTTCTGATCCAAACTACTCATGGTGTATCCACATTGTGTTTTCTTTCAAATACAATTTTATATTTATCTGTGAAATCCAATATGACAATCTCTTGCCATAGGTGACTACTAAGTTGAAATGCAGTAGATTAAATAAAGTTCAGAATGCAGTTCTTGCATTAGAACAGGCTCCATTTCAACTGTTCAGTAGCCTAATCAGATGAGAAGCCTGTGAGTGTCATGAATGGCAATGAGGGCCGGGCTGTTATAAGTATGTTTTTCTCACTGGCCTGGTCCCACAGCCACACTAGCCCCAAATAACACACAGAGACACTGTATTAGATATAAAGCTGTTGTCCTGTTACTAGTATTCCTTATTGGCTAGCTCTGTATTAAATATTAACCCATTTCTACCAATCTAAGTATTTCCACGTGGTCTTATCATACTGGAGAGAGGACCTGGCATTCTTCTTCCTAGGTCATACATCTTGAAACTTCTCCCTACTCCTTCCTAAATCCTCCAAGTCTCCTAGTCCAGCCTATCTTGCTTTCCTATAGGCCAACACTGCTTTATTCATTAACCAATAAGAGAAACATATTTACAGAATGACATCTCCCATCACGGGGCCACTGCCACAGGCATTTCTATTAACAGTGCTGATATGCATAATGCTCAGATTGATGCTGGGTGGTTTGTTATTGTGGATTGTGGAAATATTCTCCTGTGTTGATTACAGCAAATCTCCCTTTGATTACATGTATAAAATACTTTCTCAATGAAATGAGTTACTTTGGTTGACAAGTGAACTTCAAGGGTGATTCATAGAAAGCTAGATTTTTGAAGACTGGGGAGATAGCTTAGTGGGTAACATGTCTGCTGGTACAAGCACAAGAAGGTGAGATCAGATCCCCAGAACACAGGGGATGTGCCTGGAACCCCAGCACTGAGGGAAGAGTAGAGATGGGAGGAGCCAGGAAACTTACTGGCCAAATCCATGAGCTTTTTGATCATTTAAAGATCTTGTCTCAAAAAAAAAAAAAAAAAATGAAGGTCAGTTAAAGAAAAACCACCAGAAGTTAATGTTACATACACAAGAATGCACAAATATGCACAATGTACATATATACACCCGCATACATGCACACAGGCATCCACAAAAGCAAATGCACACATTCCATACGTACAGATTTTTTTAAAAGAAAAAAATCTGTGGTTCTAGCTCAAGTTGCTGGACTTCTAAATAACTTTCACACATCTGGGAGCTCTGTGTAACATTAATTCCTATTAGTGATGTCAAGTGGAGCTAATTCCTACTGTAACATAGTTGTTTAAAAACCTTTACATAAACTAGAATTACCTCAAAATTAGAAAATGAAAAACAAAACAAATATTAAGAAAATTCAGTTGTGATGTGATGTTTAGCTGAAGGAAGTCTGAACTCAGTATTTGAAATCTGACC
This sequence comes from Phodopus roborovskii, assembly GCF_943737965.1. Classification (NCBI taxonomy): domain Eukaryota; kingdom Metazoa; phylum Chordata; class Mammalia; order Rodentia; family Cricetidae; genus Phodopus; species Phodopus roborovskii. Next base: position 22,184,214 of record NW_026126563.1, on the reverse strand, counting down.
ACACTCTTGACACTTTATTTCATTCTCTTTCTTATTTTCCCATATGAATTATTTAGACACTTTTGTATTGCAACACCTAGATATTTGGAGAGATGATGCTTATCTATAAATTTTAATGACTGAACATGATGATAGTAATTTGTTTTTAAAAAATCAAAGAAATAATATGGAATCATTTGCAAAGTACATGAAGCATCTTTCTAATTAGCACTGGGCTTTCACTGGGGTCAAAGACCCTCACAGACAGACTTTGAAATAGGAGGTGAGTGCCCTGGGCTTTCCCTGACTATCCAGCATGTATAATTGGGTTTACAGCTCAACTCTGAGCAGGCTCTTCCCAGGGCTCCTTCCTCAAAGCCCAGCCTTTCCTATTGCATGGTAAAATGGATTTTTATGTGCTCCAAATGTCCTCTTAAGAATCCTGTTGTGCACTGCAGGAAAGGAATAGTGTTCTGGGGCTGCTTTCTTGACCCTTCTGATAAATTGTACAAGGGCTCTTGAGGTGACATGAGATCATTAAGCTTGGCATGGGCTGTTTTCCTTGCACAGTGCCCTTTGAATGTTGACATGTCCTCTGGGGATCCGTTTGTACAAATCAGTTCAGTTTCACCATTCTCTCTAGCTTCTGGCTTCTTGAAGAAGCTCCCAGGTGGGGGAGGAGTTCAGCGGGCTTTGATGTTAGGAAGTCAGTACTGTATTCTTCTATTGGGAGCTTGAGTGAACTGTCCTCACATCCTCCACTCCTAGCTTGGATACTGTGGACTTCCCAGCTCAGGCAGTAGGTCATCAACTTCACCACACTAGGGATCTTTGTCTGCTTGAACCACCCCAAGATAGCTGAACACTAGGGCCTTATCTTTGCTCTCATGTTAAAACTTTCAGTTACTATGCTGGTATTTGTTGTTATTTCAAGTCACATGGTAATTTTGAATGACATTGGTTCTTGACTGACATATAGATGTCTATCCTGAAAGTTCTTCTTCCATCTATGCAGACAAGAACTTAAGGAAACATATATCTGTACTCCAGGAAGTTTGTTTTCATACTTGTGTGCTCCACACATTTAAACTCAGAACTGATCACGAAATTAAATGTGCCATAAACTGGGCAGATGACACAGTGGCAAATAACCATTGTTGCTTTTGTAGAGAATCTAGGTTCCATAGCCAGCCCACACAGGATGGCTCACAACTATGTGGAATCCCAGTTTCAGGGGATGCAATGCCATCTTCTGACCTCCACATGCATACATTACATACATGCAGGCAAAACATACATACAAACAAAATTATATATGAAATCTTTTTAAAATGTCTAGCAGTATTACACTGTATTGTCCTTTGTTTCTTTGTCATATATATACATATGTGTATATATATATGAATATAAAACTTATAGAATCATATAACTGCATTATAATATATAAAATTATTACAAGGATGGTTATAGATTAAAGAAACCTTGTTCCAAAAATCATATTCGTGAACACAGTTTGTTCAAAAGGACGAGGAAGCTTTATTCTATGCTTATGTTCAAGGCAAAGATGTTTTATTCTTTTACAATAATCTCCCCCTCTATGACCATCTCTTCCAATGCTCTGACCCACAATGATCTGATACCATTATTTTTCTGTTTCTTATAAAATATTAATTGGCTTTCTAAGCCATTTAATAACAAAGGCAAAAATCTGGGAAAAGGGCAATAACCTTAATGGAAACCTATAAACTGTCTTCAGTCACACATAGGAAAAGGCTTAGCATGGCACCATTAAAAAAAAAAATCTGCTTCACTTTCAAATCTCTTGATGTTTGGTGAAGTAAAAAGAGTATTTGATGAGAAATTAGGGAGATAAGTCAAGCATACCCACTCTAGTTCCAAAAATCTCTACTTAAGTTTTTATGTGTCTTAAATCTTCATACTTTACTTCTGTGCCCTATTAACAAATGGGATAAAAAGCTGCTTGGGGCTGGGAGATGGCTACATGTGTGGTGCATCTGAAGTCCCAGCATTCCTACAGAATATGAAGATAGGATCACCCCAGGAAGCTGATGGGACAGCTACCCTGGCATACATAGTGTGAACAAGAGACCCTGTCTCAAACAAGGTAGACGGCAAGCGCCCATACCCAGTGCTGTCCTCTGACCTCCACACAAGCTTCTACCACACACACACACAATGAGAAGCCACTTCAGCACAAATACCCTATTCTGCATGGGTCCTGCTTCTTTCAGACCTTTCTATAATTGTAAGTAGAAGATGAATGTTCTCATTGAGGGAAGCCAGGCTGGCTGACCTTCACTTCAGTGTGATGACTCACTAAATGATAGTCTATGCACTACGTGCCTGTATTTTTTCCTTTCACAAATTTAATGTCTGTTTTCTTCTTCTAATCTTGAATTCATTTGAATTTGAAAACAACAACATCAAAATGTTCCAGAAGTAGTACCCTATTTTGCCTCCACTTCCAAGGCAACCGGAGTTACGGTGACCGTGGACACACATCTAATGTGTCAGCTCAGCATCATCTTGAAATATGATTTCCCAACACTTTCAAAGTCTTCCTTGACAAAAAGTAAAATATAGAGTTATTTATGGAGGTTGTAGAAATAAATGGGTCATGCTGAAGAATTTCATGTTACTTTGTCCTACACATTTATAACATGAACATAAAACCTATGGGATCCTATGAATATGTTACACTATATAAAATGACCTACATGACTGTCACTTCCTTATGGGGTATTCTGAAAATTATTTAAATTACTTAAATAAAAATGATGTGTCATATGTAACTACACATTATTGATAGTTATGTGAATATTGGAAAAATGAAAAATAAAAAATGCCCATAATTATGTGTTTTAAAAGAGCCAATGAGAGCTGGATAGATGTCTCAGTCTCTAGGTGTACATATATATTGCTGTCACAGAGGACTGATACTCAGCTCTCAATGTACCCACATCAGATGGTGAACAGTTACCTGTAACTCCAGTGTCAGGGAATCATACCTTTTCTGAACTCCACAAGAAACTGCACTTATGTGCATACACCCCTACACAGATATGAATACATGTACAAATAAAAATTAAACAATAGCAAAATCAGCCAGAGATTCAAATAAAAACACTACCCTGGCTTGAGGGATTTTTATTGAAAATATTTCCAACATAGTAATGACCAAACTGAAAATCAATGTTGAACTTTTAATTTTAGTGTAGTTATTAATTATCGATTTGATTATCAATTGCTAATAACTTCAAATCTAGAGGAAGTATATCCCCAATGATTGACATGTGTCTTACCTCATTATTATCCAGTGGTTCATGATGGTCATCGCTCGCCTAAGTTTTAAATCACTGTAGAACCATCAATTCTAATCACTAAGATAATTATCTCAAAACTGTAATAGCAGCCCTTTAGTGAACTCTTTAATAAACATTTTTAAAATTAATTTTTACTTAAATTAAAAGCAAGTGGGAGCTCACAGACTCCAGACTGACAGATGGAGAACCTTCATAAGACCATTTGGGGGTTTTGGGCAGTCTCTGGGGCCTCTGGCGGTGGAACCAGTATTTATCCCTAGGAGGAATACTCTCTCAGCATAGATGCATGGGGGAGGACCTAGGTCCTGTCCAGAATGATGTGACAGACTTTGATGATTCCCTCATGGCAGGCCATGCAGGGAAGATGGAGAGATGGTGGGGGGATGGGAGGAAAGAAGGGAGAGGGAACTGGAATTATTATGAAAAATAAGATTGTTTATAATTTAAATAAAATATTTTTAAAAAGAGGGTGAGTTTAGACAAACTAAAATGAAGTACAAATGGATGAAGACTATGGAGAAAATGTTGAAATGTCAGTTAAGAGTACCTACCACTCTTTCATATGACCTGTATTTCATCCATATTTATTCTTAAAAGCAGTATATTTAAATATACAATCTAATATATAGCATATTATATAAAAATTAATAACAAGCTCTCATATAGCTCAATTTGGCCTATAATTTTGTCATCCTCTCTCAAGCTCTGATTACAGATTGCTCTGATTACAAATTTGTGCCACCAAGTCTAATTCAATACCAAAGAATCTTTCTTAAGGCCTGTTCAGGAAATTTACATTAATCACGAACAGTTTTTAGCATGTGAGAGATCAATATTTCCACTAAAATTCAATATGTAGAATTCAAAATATCCTCTAGTACAGAGATCTGTGGTCATAGTATATAGGAAACCCGAATCTACCAATAAGCCTTGTCTGATTTGATATTCAGGTTTGGCAGGAAAGTTAGTAGATTGATGCGAAAGTTCTGCATCTATACTTTACCTTACTCTTTCAATGCCTTGAATAACTCATGACTGTGGTTTATGTCTTGCTTACTCTGTTTTTCTTGTAGCAAATAACAAACACTTCTCTCATAAACCAACAGATATTAAAGGAAAGCATGTTAAAATTTAGTAAAATTGTAGTGGTTATATGAAGAAACATATCTATAGCTTTCTAATAATGCATAGTCATTCAAATATTGGCCACCTAAGTAAATAACAACCACCAAGGAATGTTTAGTATGCTATTAGCATTGCATTCAAAAGTATTGATAATTAGTGGATAATAAATTTGAATTCTGGAATTTTAGAGTTGCTTTTCTTTACTTTCTTAAATATTTTATATTGTGTATTGTGCATGTGTGGGTTTATGTGTGTATATGCATATGCAGTTCAAAAGCTGATTTGTTGGACATGCTTCTCTTCTTTCATCTTGTAAGTCTCTTAGGGCTCAAACTCAGGTTGTCACCTTTTGTAGCAAGCATCTTTACACTCCTTTTTATATTGTAATTTCAATAGTAATGTATGGTTATAGGAATGAACAATTAAGGATAATTTGTTGTTTAACCACAATATGTTTGTGTGTGACAAGCAGTCCATTGGGCTAGCTAGTTTTATGTCATCTTAACACAAGCTAGAGTCATCAGGAGGATGGAAACTCAATTGAGAAAATACCTCCATACGATCAGGATACAAACAAGCCAATTGTTGACTGATGGGCGAGGACCCAGTCTATTGTAGGTTGGGCCACCCCTTAGTTGGTGTTTTTTATAACAAAGCAGGCTAAGTGAGCCATGGGGAGTAAACCAATAAGCAGTCCACATTTCTAGCTTATACATGGGCTTCTGCTTCTAGGTACCTGCCCTGTTTGAACTCCTGTCCTGACTTCCTTTGATAATGAACTGTAATGTAGAAGCTTAAGCCAAAGAACCCCCTCCCCAAGTACCTTTGGTCATGGTATTTACCGCAGCAATAGTGATACTATCACTATAGTGATGCTATCAGAAAGGATTTCCCAAAGGGCAAATCCTGGTATTCCTAGATTTGTGACTAAATGAAACTCATTGGCTGTTGAATCTGGTGATATTTTTAGTTTGGTATAGTTCAGAAATTATTTACAATTGAAAATATTCCATTTTAGGGTGAAGCCATTCATGAAGTCATCATTGCAGCAGATGCTTTATATATGTTACACAATGTAGCTCAAATATTGCCTTTTTTTTGGTTAATTCATTTTCCCTTTCAACACATATGTACTAAATTATAATCAGTGAATACTTCTATCGGACATCTGCTATCCTTGAGACAAATGAAACTTAGCTTGTGGACAAAGTTAGCATCCAAACAACTTGCTAGTTACCAAACAAAGACACTTCACTTACACTAGATTATTGTGTTTGACTGCAATAGCAAAAGCCATGTCCAGAACAAAGAAACCATTGAAAACTACTGAGATTAAAGAATGAATGGTTCTGAAGGGATGTGGAAAAAATTATCCTGACAGTATCAGTGTTCATTTAAAATTCCCAAGTAACTGACTATAAGTAGCTTTCTTTGCCTCTTGATGACTTATGATGTTTCTATTATGTTATTGTTATTTATTTCGTGTGTATTCAAGGAATTGATGATCTTGAAGAGACTAAAGAACTGGCTTCTGTTAAGCATGGATTAACTATTACCAAGATCAGTTTCAAAATTGAGAAAGAATTAACTCAGTGCAGTCTAAAGTGGAATCAGTTAAGATGTGAGAATCACAGAGAGCTATTTGGACAGATTTTCAAAGTGTATTGAAACAGATGACATATACCCATTCATTAAGATAATAGTGAGCACATGGTGGGAAACATGCTCGTCTTCCAAATGTCACTGAAACACTGTCATCCTTAAACTTAATTCTCACCAATTAAACAATCTTAGTTCTGTGAAATTACACCAGAAATAGAATCTGTGTAGTGTCGGGGAGGTATGCATGTATGGTGTGTGTTTAAGTGGGATGTGTTGTGTGTGATGAAACACCATGACCAGAGTAACTTGGGGAGGAAAGGTTATTTTGGCTTATGCTTCACATCACAGTTCTTCATCAAAGCAAGTCAAGACAGGAACTCAATCAAGAAGCCAAAAGCTGCTGCAGAAGCTTTTGCAGGAGTGCTGCTTACTCGCTTGCTCACCCTGCTCAGCCCAAGTATGACACGACCCAAAAGGCACTTGGACCTCCCCCATTGATTACCAATCAAGAAAATGCTTTACAATTGGATCTGATGGAGGCATTTTTTCAATTGAAGCCCCTTCCTCTCTTATGCTTCTAGCTTGTGTCAAGTTGACATAAAACCAGTCAGTATCAACCTTTCCATTGAGACAGAACCTCACTGGCCTGGACCTCACTAAGTAGGTGAGGTTGATTGATGAGCAAGCCCCAGGGATCTACCTGTCTCCACCTCCTCAATACTGGGACTTCAGGTGTCAACTCTTTCAGCTTTTTGTGGTGTGTGTTAGGGATCTGAACTTATATCCTAATGCTCATGTGGCAGGCATTTTACTGACTAAACAATCTCTCAGCTATGTCAATGTAAGTATGTATGTATGTATGTATGTATGTATTATGGATATGAGATTCATTTTATTTTAGATGTATATGTTTTGCCTGCATGCATGTATGTGCACCACATGTAGGCCTTATTCCTCTGGAGACAAGAAGAAGGCATTGGATCCCCAATAACCAGAGTTATAAATGGTTGGAACCACTATGTGGGTACTGAGATTGAACCCAGATAATCTGCAAGAGCATGCTCTCCACCCATATCATTATAATTTTTAACAAAAAGAGATACCAAGGTCTTCAAAAGTATAGCCCTCATTAAAAAAAAAAAATCTAAAACAAACAAAAAAACAGTGTCCTAGATAGCCATGTTACCTGAAGTAAAGTAAATTAACATCAAAACATTATTACAAATTGAAGCAGCTTAAAATAAACAAAAATGTACCAAAAACTGGGAATGAACAATCAACTGACAGATTAACTTTAGAAATAAAATGATTAATTATGAATATATGAAGTATATATTAAGAATCATAAATGGCCATTTATTTATAACTTAAATATAACCCCACACCTTAAAACATGAGTCATGGCTCTATTTTTTGGTATAGGTTAACATGACATATCTTTAAGTTTTGATTCAACTTTTCAGAAAATCATAAAAAAACAAAAACAAAAACAAAAAACAAAAAAAAAAAAATGCCCATATCACTTTGACCAGCCGAGGGAGAGTACTTACACAAATTTGGCCTAATCTATTTTTGTATTTGCCTTAGCTGTGTTATTCTTTTAGCATCTTTTTGGTCATTGTTCTTCCAATTCACTGGCCTGGCTCATCTAATAACCATGTTCCTCAGTGGTTTTGTCTTAGAAAGTAACTTCTCAGACTTCATTAAGTTCTACATCTTCATCAAATTTTAACTATTACTTTACATGTGTTCTAATTACGTGATAGTTGTGTTTCAGGTTAAGCTGTATCAGTCAAATATAGCACTGAATCTTTGAGATGAAATGCAAGAGTGAATGTGACCCTGGAGGAAGGCTCTGTGTGTGAGTGCCCACTGAATGCACACCTATTGCATATATATTTTCTTCTTACCCCTGTAACATTAAAGATTTTAATAACAAACATGTAGCAAAAAGGGTTTCTTTTAGTTTGGAGGGCAGGGTGGCTAATGAAGAGGTTAAGATTATGAAATCAGCTCAAATTTGCAGATGTTAATAAGCATTGAAGAAAACTGTGAGCCTTCACTAAGTTAGGATGTTTAGAATTTTAAGGCAAATAGGAGCTAGCTGTTCATTCCTGTAATCACAGCACTTGGGAGATGGAGAGAGGAGGACCAGAAGTTTAAGGTCATCCTTTGCTTTATAGTAAGTTCAAGGCAACCTGTGATGCATGAGACTATCTTTAAAACAAAACAAATAGCAACAATCAAAAATGTATTTAAAAAAAAATTCAAGTCAGAGGTAGACTCTGAGTAAGCCTTAAGCCGTAATGATTAAGTGAGGTTCCTTCACCCCAGAGACAACTAGAGCCTGTGTTCGAACTTGTCTCAATTCCAGTTCTGAATTCAGCAATCCAGCTTCAAGCAACATCATCCAGTGCATTCCACCTTCTATTACAATGTTGTGATTGGGCACAGACTTGAGACATCTACATGATTGAGAGGAGGGTACTTCCAGTGTCTTTCATTCCTTCACTGCAGCCCATGACCCTTGTTATGCCATTACGCTGATTGAGATGGGAGGCGAGGCAGGGAGGAACTGGAGGTTGGGGAGCAGTAGTAGGGGAAACCATAATCGAGATACATTAAATGAAAAACAAGTCTACCAATAAAGGGAAAAATCCACATAAAACTTTGCAGAGAGAGCAGCAGACACTGTTAACTGTCTGTTTGAGGACAGGTTCAGTGACTCCTTTCCACAAATTTGACAAGCCATGCCTTGCTCGCTTGTCATGTCAATAACATGATTTTGTAAATAGCAGACGAAATGGAAGATAAACCCTGCCTTAAAAAAAAAATCAAAAAAATCAAAGCTCAGAAAGGCCATGGCAAAAGTAGAAGTGTGTTTCTCATAGATGTCAAAGGTGTCTGTACAGATCTTCTGTCTGCTCTAATTAAATTTCAAGCAAAGATGTTTCCCTCTCAGGAGACCTCTACCTCCTTCAGGAATCGATGGCAGAGGGGCTAGGTCTTGGTCTGTCTCCTTCCTGCCTAAAGAAGGACTATCAGGAAAAATAGAATTCCTTATTTTAGCTCACAAAAGAAATGCCCTTCTGAATACTTACACATATTTAGGGTCTGTAAAAACAGTTTCATGTTGCAGAATCATTGCAGTTTGGGATTTTGATATGCTTAGTAGTACTTTGTTCAATTACTTCAAAATTTAGATGTTCTCTCCAAATTTTATGAATTTTAATAAATGTTTGTGAACTATAAAACAAATATGTGATTATGAGATTCTTATATGAAGTGTCTTCACAATGTTAATGTCTGAACTCAAGATTTTAGATAACTTTGTATTGAATTGAAATATAAATTACTTAATGTTGTCCCAAACCAGAACCACCAGACTTGGTTTAAACATATAAGGGAATCTGACGGTATTTTGTGCAAATACAGATGCAACTTAATAACATAGAACATCTAGTTACACCGCAGGGTTGTTGCAAGAACTACTTCCTTGCTCCATTTCAAAGAAAATTTCAGTCTAACCTGGTATATAAATGATCTACCTAGTAGGCAGCGTTACCTAGATGTGCGAAAGAAAGACCTAAGCCAGCTCCTTCAAAAATAAAGGTTAAACAAAGTCCTTAATATGCAGCATGTCCACTCTACACACCAAACAAAAGTCCCCTGGCCCTCAGCGACTACTTGTCTTAAGAGGTTAGAGTCTCTTCACATGTTGCTGTGGTAGAATGCTGACACGGTCACTTAGAGAAGGGTTTATTTGAAAACACAGTTTTAGATTACGGTTTGTTAAGACTGGAATCTCAAGGCAGTGGGAGTTTGAAGCATCTAGGCACATCCACAGTCAAGAATCAGAGATGAAGGAGTCACTGCGTAGGCGCCTATACTCATCTCCCTTTCTCCACTCTTACACAGTCCAGGGCTCAGCCCATGAAGTGATGCCCCCCACTTTGAGTAGGTCTCAATTAAATTAACTGAAAATTCAATCAAGCTCCCAATATACACACACCCACAGCTTCATCTACACAATCCTCCATTGAGGTCCTCTTCCCTGATAACTCTTGATTGTGCCAAGTGGAAAAATGATTTGCACAAGACCTGTCCGATGCCAAGCCAGTCAAAACGTCAGTAAGGGCAGGGAAAGGACTTACACAGTCCCGCTCTTGGCTGCAAAGCTCTGGTAACTTGGGGTACAGGAACTGTGTGGGTGGCCCATGCTTCAATGCACTAACTGGACTCATTGAACTTTTTAAAAAGGGAAATATAGTTGGGAGACTGTGGAGGAGATGCGGATGGAGTTGGAAGGGCAAGAGTAGGTGTGTGAACATGATCAAAATATGTCACATAAGCATGTAAAATTCTCAAAGAATTTTAATGTATAAAAATACTAACATGAGGGATTCGAAGAAGATTCAGAAATCCTGGCTGTAGTCTGTAAGGCTGCTTTGTCCAGCTGTTTTGAATGTAGGATCACCTGGTACTCTGCTTCAGGCGGTCTGGCTTGGTCAAACCACATTAGTCTGGAAGGAATCCACTTCTTTTCATTTTCTGTGGAAACAAAAATAGAAATCCTTTTCCCCAGTAACTTGTCCTTGAACTTAAATTTTGGAGTCAAAGCATTTTTTTTATTTTAATTTATTATTTTACATGTCAATCCCAGTTCCCCCTCCCTCCCTGAATCCCCCATGACAGCGCCCCTTACCAGCAGGAAGTAGTTTGGAAAGAATGACGCCCAAATTCCCAAATATTGTCTATAAATGTTTGTTTTTATTTAAATGGACTTGGTTATATAAAATAAAAAAAGAATATTTAAAACACACACACACAAAAAAAAAGATTTAACTCTAAATAAAAATTTAAGCAATTAAACTGTCAATGTCAACCCTTTGAGGATTCATATCTAAGTCATAAAGATATACATTGTAAAGTAAATTTGTTTTTTAACATTTATGAATGAGTTTACTAGTACTTTGTTATATTTTACTTTTCAAACAGCATATTTATTCAGTGAAGAATTCATAAAGTAAAATATTTATTTTTGAGAAAGAAAAAAATACTAACACAAATTTAAAAATTATCCTGGAGGTCACTAAAATTGTGAATTTATGGGAGTTATCATCTTTGCTAAAAAAAATGCAGCAAATAAAAATACTTGCAATTCTTCTTTGCAATGCTGGTGCACTGAAGCACCTGCAACATGTGTGGAGACAGACTGAAAATTGAAGTCTGCCAAGAGCTGTGTTCAAAGGGCTTAAGTCCTCCCAATAACAAGAAGTGATGGCTGGATGCTGCCCAAGATACCTGAAAAACTCCTCAGACACCCACATCCCATCATACTACTCTTTAATCTTCCAGAGAGCAGATGCATTTGATTATAGAGGCTGTGAGTGTCTCATGACAGCATTCATGAATAAATTCAATTGTAATTTGATGGGTGCTCGCTCGTATGGGAGATGTTAGAATAAATACTATTTCTGTCTTATTTTGCGATTCTTTTTGTCTAGGACCCACGGATCTCAGCATGAAGAGGCAGCTGGCAACTGGCTCAGGATCCTCTAGCAGTTCAAACTCCAGACCTCAGCTGAGTCCAACGGAAATCAACGCTGTGAGACAGCTAGTCGCGGGGTATAGAGAATCGGCTGCCTTTTTATTGCGTTCTGCAGATGAACTGGAAAATCTCATTTTACAACAGAACTGAGGCCAAGGATGTCATATTCACGGAGTTCTAAATTTTCAGTTTCCACTAATGACACTTGATTTCCCAGCAGAGACACTCCTGGTCTTGCTGCACAACCTTTTAAGAGAAATACTTCCACCATGCCACCGTCGTCCTTGATCCATGCACTGGTGTGTTGAGGAGTTTCAAAGGGACTCTGGCCTTGAAGTACTTGATGCTCAACTGTGCCCAGCCTGTTGCTTTCTGTTTTACTGTGTCAACATAAATATCATAAGCAAATTTAAAAAAAAGGCTGTATATTCTGAATCAAGGATAAAAATGAAGGAGCTTGTGGTATAAAAAAAAAAAATCTCAAGATCCAACTGAAATATTAGTGGGATTTTCTACTGACTCATTGGACTGAAAGCTGAAGTATATGGGGGAAAAAAAAAAGCCAAATTTCTTGTTGCTACAGGATATGACAACAATGAAAGGGGTCTTGTATTTTAAAAGAAAATGTAATTTTTATAAAAAGAATACTTGTTTTTCATTCAAAATGGTCATTTTTACTTTGGTAACTTTTTCATAGGTCCTAAAAGAAAACTGTTTTTTGAGAAACTACTGTAAGTACTCTTCCACATCCCTTTTGCCTTCTCCTCTTACCAAATTCTTTCTACAAAAACACCAACACTCAATGCAGGGGACAAACAAAAGCAAACAAAACAAAAAGCCCTTTGCCTACTTTCTTTAAGCCATCCCATCAGGAACTACTTCCAAGAGATGCCTGCATTTCGGTACTTCTGCCGGTCTCTAGGTCTCTAAACACCATGCTTACCACAGCAGTTTCCATTACAGAATTTTCTAAACATTCTAAAAAGACATGTTTCAAAAACAAAACAAAATCCAGCACGTTGTGCTTTCCTTGGAGCTGTTTGTCCCTGGTGGCTCTGCTGTCCCACAAGCAGCCCTCCAGAGCAGCCACTGGATGTAGATGACTGAATGTTATGAGGTTGCAAGTGACAATCTTAAACTTTGCACTCTCCTGTGAACTTTTCATTTCTTTTGGAAATAGTTTCGATAAAAGGCTGCTATAACTCCTGATATGATTTGTGTAATTTATTTATTTATTTATTCATTTTTTTTTCTAAAATTGAGAACTCTCAGCAGATAGAGCTGTACCTTATAATGAACTTCCCCCTTCTATCTCCTAAGCGCTGCCCTTCTTTTCTCCATTTCTAGTGTTAGACACATGCTGAGTGGTGTTCTGTGACTGAAGCGAGCCTATTTTTAAAATATTTAAGGAATTCTTTTAGTTCATGCTTGTACAATTTCCCTTTCTGTTGTTTAGCTTTGGTTGAATTACAAATTCTTTGTGCATTCTTGAATTTGCCTTATTTTGGGTAAAATCTATGTCATCCAATTTTCGGCAATGAGTTGAAGGCATCAGTGGTATTCCTTTCCTACTTGTTACATATAGTTTTTCAAGTACTGACTGTGATTGTGACGGGTAATGTGCACTTTTTATTGTAACTGTGGACATTGCTATGCTTTTTTTCTTCTGGTGTTTCTAGAATTATTGTTCCTTACAGTTACGTAAACAAAAAAAAAAAAACAAACAAACAAAAAAAGAAATTTTGTGATACTGTTGGTGAATATAATGTGAAAATCTTATTGAAATATGAGTATTTTGGAAATACATAGATGCACACACATCTTTTAAAGGTGTGAATTTAGAGTTTGCTTATTTAATGAAAATTTTAAAAAACCGAGGGCTGGTATAATTTTCTCTGTTTTTGTTTGGTTTAATAAACAGATTTCTGTGTTAAAACAATGATTCTGAAAACATGCAATCTTCATTTGGTTTTCATTTTAGTGGTGCTAAGGGTGAAAACCAGAACGTTGGATATGTCAGGCAAGTACTCTAACCTTTGGCTATAAATTTTAGTGCTTAATTTTGGGCAGTTTCTGTTTAAAATATAAAATGCAGTCTTAAACCTACATTTGAAAAAATAATTTTCAACATTTTCTTTCCCTAAATATCCCAAAGCTGACATACCCAGACTAATAAAAAACTTAACCAGAGATATGAAGAGGACCAGCAGGGTGAGTCTACTACATAATTCTTCAAATCTATTGGAAAGTTGGATTTGTTACCTTTAGTCTTCATTTTTTTCATATATGATCTGACATTCTTAAGCCTTCCTGATGACTGAGAGATTCGGGGCTAAGGAGGTAGCTCAGTGTGTTAAGTGTTTGATCTGAAAGCATGAAGACACAAGTTCAGATAGATCCCTAACACCCACAAACAAACCAAGATATGACCACAAATGATAATATTTCCACTGCTGGGTGCACTGGCAAGCCAATCTTGTCAACCAGTGATTTCTAGGTTTAGTAAAAAAATCCTGTCTCAAAAGAATAAAGTGGATATTAATGAAGAGGACATCCATTGTTGATCTGTGACATATAGTTGGAAAACAGTCCTCATGATTGCATTTAACGTAAGCATGAAACATTCTTCATAATGATCATGGAATGCAGCAGCAAAAGCAATGCTAATCTCTAATAAGTCTGTCTTAAAATCTTCTACATATGTCTGCACAAATAGGACACCATGTTCTCCTCATTTCCTTCTTGCTTATGACGTGCACCTGCAAAACATCATGATCTCTTATTTGGGCAGGCAAAATGATTCAACAGATAAGGGTACCTGCCCCCACACCTGATGAACTAATTGACTAATTGATCCCCAGAACATACAGAGTGGAAGGAAAACACCTGTGGAGGTCCTTGGATTTCCACATATGGGCTTGTACACACACACACACACACACACACACACACACACATTTAGATGACTATACAGTCATCTAAAAATGGCATAGTTTTGCCATGGGCACATTAGTACTGAAGCCAGCCTTTGACCCAGCCACTCCTGAGGGTGGCTCTCTCTGGATGGCTGTTTTGTTCCCTGCTACTTCCAAGTACCAAATAATTCCAGTTTGCACTGCACCTTAGAACCAGATGCCCATATTAAATATTAGCAGTTTTATTATTATAGATGAATTATAGTTACTTGTTAAATGATTTGATGAACCACTTCTAAGATTATTGAATTTCCTTTGTAATGACCTCTATGAATATAAAAAGCTGTGGTAAAGCCTACCATTCATGGTGGAAGAAATGCCCTAAACATTAAGAGCACTAGTTTATTATTCTTCCAGAGGACATGAGTTTTATTGCTACCACTCACACTGCAGCTAATCACCTGCTACCCTAGTTCCAGGGGATCTGGTGGCCTCCTTTAACCTCTGTGGGCATCAGGTATGCACCTGATACCAGACATACAGTGAGGCAAAAAGAAAAAGAACTTATAGAACTTATGCATATAAAACTAAAAAAAAAAATATTTGAAAGAAAAATTGATCACTGGTGACAATCAAATACATGTAAAATGGCATGATGAAGCTCCAAAATAAGTATAACTTTTTTCTCTTTTTGTGCTGAAATTACAGATGTGTACTACCACACTGGCTCTAATTTAAATGTTAAATCTTATTAAAAAAAAAAAACTAAAGGGACCATCAATGTGGACCCACAAAGGGAAGCCTTGCTATGAATCCTGATACCATGGATACAGATAGCATTTAAAGATAAATATTTGTCAAAATATTTTCTAACTTTATAGGGCCCATGTTTCTAGTTTACAGTGAGAACCCCCCCCAAAATAAGGCAAGTAGATAATAATATATTAACCTTCTTTTCCAACATTTGAGGAAGGTAAAATTTGCTAAAGAATTAAGCACATGTTAACCTATGATTTGGGCCTCTGTCCTCTCCAGAAAACATCAGAGAATCCACTTCCTTCCCACTCCAGCTTCTGATATTTTTCTTTTAACTTTTTGATCTTCTTTTCCAAATAGGACAGAGTCTTAATGTGGACCTGGTTACCCTCAAACTCTCTACACAACAGAGAATGACTGTGAATATTTTGTCTTCCCCCTTCACCCTCCCAAGTGCCAGGCTTATAGGTATGTTCCAAAAGAACGGGGACATACTGTGTCAGGAACTGAACCTAGGGTGCTTCCTGCATCTTGGGCAAGCCTTTCATCACTCAGCGTATAATAATATATCAGAAGGGGGACCTTGGAAGGGTCCCATAGTAGGTAGGTAAAGGACAACCACATCGTCAGGCAGGACGTGCATGAGAAGGAAGTTTTATTGGGGAAGGAAAGGGAGTAGAGGAAGGAAGAGAGAAAGGGGAGAGAGAAGAGAGACAGGCAGAAGAGAGAGGAGAGAGAGAGAGAAGACAGAGATCCAGATGGAAATCTGTCTGCCTCCTCAGAGAAATGATGAAAAATAGAAAACAGGAATAGGCAGAGCTTGTCTCTTAAAGGGACCTTTATACCTGCATACAGAGCCAGGGTAGTGCATGTGATGAGAGCAGGAGTGGGCATTCTGCAAGGTTCCCAAGGAGCAGGGCCAGGTGTGCCTGGCTACAACCTCAACTCTCTGGTCCAAGTTTTACAGACCATCTGCATCTTTTGATTGATGGTTCTGTCTACATTCTTGAAAACAGAACCAGGACAGGACACAAATTCTTTAAAGTTCTGACCTTCACTCCCTTTTCCAAAATATTTATGGATTCTTCCGTGTATACTATGTACACCTGGGCAATACAGGATACTTTGTTTACATTAAGTTCAGCTAATTAGCAACCTTAGTTCAACATACAAAGTTAATTCTGTCATTTGACATGTAACAAAATGTCTATGAGCTCTCATTAGGCTGTGGCCTTCTCTAAGGGCTCATCATTCTCCCTCTGTAGTGTTCTGTTAAATACCTCTCAGGACCCATTGTATTTGTTGCTTGACTGCAGGAAAGACATAATTCAACAGTATATCTTCATTAACTGTCACCAGCTGCAACCCCAGCTCTTTCTCTTTTGTATAGAGTATTGTCTTATGGAGTTTATTTAAGGGAATGTTTCTGAAATTTGTCATTCTAGTTAGAAACAATAAACAAATATGGTGAAGGTACAGCTAAAACCTTTCAAGAGAAATTAAACAAGAACATTTGACTTATTCTGTCCCCTTGATTTCTTAGAAACTCTTTATGCCCAGGCAAATTCCCTGGCACCTATTTGGGTGTCTCAACAGATTAGACCAGTGTGATACATGAGATTCCAAAGCTCATCTAAATCATGTAAGTAATACAACTTCATCCATAGGACTTCTTGTAATAAGTACCAGTGGTGTCTATTTGACTTTGAACAATAAAAATATATTTAATGTTTGATGAGATCAGAACTAGTGCTTTGGCCATAAACCATCTGCAGAATTTGGAACAGTCATTGGTGCTTAAAACTTTAAGTTCTTTTCTTCTACTTCCTCTCTGGATCTACTGTGTCTGGTTCCTCTATAAAAATTGTATTTTTCCTAATTTATTATTTTTCCCAGTTTTGAAGACTATCATCAAAAAGATAATACCCAGATTATTAACTATTTTCTTAATTTCACAAGAAAAACATGAAGTATACAATGTGAAGAATAAATGTTATTGCTTAAAGAATGGGATTAGCACAAGTTTTATTCCTGAAAATGAACTCTTGAATTTATATTTTTTTTTTGTTTGTATGGAAGTGGTTATAACAAGCTGTCAAGAGAAATGCCTTCTCTTTACTCACAGCCAGTCCTGAGGGGAGGACACTCCACAGTGTTTATCTTAGTTTCTCTGATCCAGAAGTCTGCCATGAAACCAGTGCTGTGAGCTACATGAGCCACTTAACTCATTTGCATTTTAATCTATTTAACTACTGCATATTCTGCTTACTTACTATATTCTGGATATTGAATTCTGATATAGAAAAAGTACTGTTCCTGTCTAAAGAGTCCACGCCTACTAGGAGAGATGAAGAACTATAGATACTATTTGATGCAAAACTCAAAGTACCACTTGTACATGCAATGGCAGATGAGGGCCCAGCCAGGGTAAAGCTGATTCTTGAAGATCTGGGATTAGGGCAAAAGCTAATGGGGTCACAAAGACTGGGACTGTGCAGAATGCCTGGCAACCATTTCAAGTCCTTTCATCTGAAAGGACAAGAGGAATGAGGAAAATGTATCTATGGAGGATACTACAGGAGAGAATAACAAGAGAAGTCCAGAGAAAGTGTGGAATGGTACCTTTTGTAACTTTACTCCAGCAGAGTAGCAGGGCAAGTCCAGAGGAAGTGTGGAATGGTATGTTGTACATGACAACTCCAGCAGATTGCTGTTAGAGGACAGGGCTAAAGAATGTCAAGAGAGTACTGAAGACAAGATGTCAGTTAGAGGCAAGGCTTAAATGGATCACCAGAGCTGGGCTGTGTGTGTAGAGCACAGATATATTTTAAATAGTCAGATGGCAAAAAACAGATTGGCTCCCTATGGTCTGATTGCATGATGCACCAAAGCAGACTCTTAGCTGAATCCTGGAACCTCCTTTCCATCATCATAAGTAAGTACTAAGACAGAGAGAAAGATCAGGGCAGTGCTTGCTTCTTTCTGACAGCCAGATATGACAAGTAAGAGCTGGGGCTGGAGATACGACTCCTGGTTAAGAGCCTGTACTGTTCTTTCAGAGGAACTGAGTACAGTTCCCAGCACCTACACAAGAAGGCTTATGATTGTTATATCTAGCTTCTATGACCTAATGCTGCCTTCTGTCCTCTGCAGGCACCTGGAAAAGTGTGGAGCCCATAAACTAATGCAGACATACAACACATGTAATATTATAACAATAATATTTTTCAGTGAGAGCAAAGAAAAGAAAATGTTAAAAACTAACATAATTTTCCTTCAAGAAATAGATTCTAGGAGACACAGACAAGTCAAAAGAAATCTCAAAAACAAATCAAAACAACAAAAGTCCACTATTAATTTCCCAGTTTTGAGAGAAGAAGGATAAAAAATGAGCTGCCTGAGAAAAATTACATACCATCCATCAAGAATCTAAAGTCTTTCCTGTCCTTGCTGTGATGATCCAGAAGGAAAAGCCTTGTCAGAATTTGCCTTCTTCTACATTCTCTAGTGGGACAGGATGGCTGAAGAGTCAGGTAGGTCATGATAGCCAAGGCAAAACTCCTCCAGTCTTAAATGGAACATTGAGGGCCCCATCTTTCTCCTTCTGCAAGGACTCGCCTCCAACCATTGGCCAGTATGCACATGATCTTCATCTCTTTAATAACCTGAGACTGATATTCATTAAATGTACATAAGAACAGGGTTCAGAGTTATGTTTCTTTAGCTGCATGCAGCATACCTCATCAGATCCCTTAATCCAACCTACCCTCTTGCCAACAGCTATTAATAGTTCACAGTCATGTAAACCTCTTTCAGTTATTGCATGCTAGGGAGAAGGTATGGCACTTTTATTTCTGTAACTGGTCTGTTTCAATTAAATTCACATTCCCCAGCTCCATCCATTTCCCTACAAGTAATAGCATTTCATTAACACAGAATAATACCTCATTGTAGGCACACACCACCAGCTTGTTATCTGGGACCCAGACCAATTACATTTTAACTATTGTGAATAGTACTGTAATAAACACGAACACACAGGTACCTTGGTGTGTTAATTTCACTGTATTTCGATATATACTCAAAAGTAGGATAGCTGGGTCATAAGGTGGTTCTATTTTAATCTTTAAGCAATATCAACCATTTCATAGTTGTTGCATAAATTTACATTCCTCCAACAGCATACAGGTACCTCCTCCACACCTTCACCAACATTTGTTTTATTTTATGGATAACATAAAACTATAATGCTAAAGGTATCTCATTGTAGTTTACACTATTTTGATAGATAAGGACATTAGTTATTTTTGAAATGTTTTGATTGCTTTCCAATTGCTTATTTTCTCTTTAAATTTTGGACAGGCTACCACTTAGGAGATTAAAAGAAATAAAGAGCTAGTCATAATGACTAAGACAAAAAGCAGTTTTGCTAAGCATGGTGGTACATCATTGTGATTTCAGCACTAGGGAGACCAAGGCAGGAAGATCACAAGTATGAAGGCAACCTGAGTTATACTAAGGCTGCCTCAAAACAACCACCAAAAGCAAAGTTTCTAAGAATATAGCTAGAGATTTGGATCTCAATAACTCTGACAACCAACTGCTCACCCCTAAATATAAAATGCATCCTGTGCTGGGTCAAATGAGGCCTCCAGCTCTGTTCACTGTAACATCTTTTTTTTGTTAAATTTAATTTAATTTAATTTTTTATTTTACATATCGATCCCAGTTCCCCCTTCCTTCCTCCTTCCCTCCCTCCCACTTTCTCTCTCTCTTCCCCTCACATGCACCCTGAGCACCCTCCCCTCCCATCCCCCCCCACTCCACATGTAGGGTGATGCCATTCACGTGGGGTCATCTAAATCTGCCAAGTCATTTGAAGGAGGGGCTAGGACTTCTCTCCTGTCTCTACATTAAGGGATATCCCTCCATGGGGGATGTTCCAACAAGGTCCTTTTGTGCACAAGGAATACCAGGAATACATCCTGGTTCCACTGTCAGAGGTCTGTTAGACTGCTCAGGCCTTCTCGCTGAGACCCATGTTCAGGGGTTCCGAGTCAGTCCCATGCTGGATTCCCAGCTATCAGTCTGGGGACCCATTATTCAGGTCATCTGTCTCTATGTGTTTCTGTAGCATGGTCTTGTCCTCTCCATCTGCATCTGGATTCTAGTTCAACTCAATGTTTAGTTGTGGGTGTTTGCTTCTGTTTCCATCAGCTACTAGATGAGGGCTCCATGATGGTGGATAAGTTAGTCGTTTATCTCATTGTCAGGGAAGGGCATTTATGGTAGCCTTTCCACTGTTGCTCAAATTGTTGGAGTCTGTCTTGTAGGTCTTTAGACCTTTCTTTAGGTTCAGTTTTCTCTTCAAACCTATAATGGCTCCCTCTTTTATGCTCTCTCTCTCTCTCTCTCTCTCTCTCTCTCTCTCTCTCTCTCTCCTGTCTTCTGTTCCTCCCCTGACTCAATCTTCCTAGTCCCATGTGCTTTCCTCTCCTCCCCTTTTCTTTCTCTTAGCTCCCTCTCCACTCTCTGCCCCCCCCCATTCCCCATGTGCTCTGGAGAACTTGTCCCTTCCCCTTCTGTGGGGGACCTTATATGAATCTCTTAGAATCCATCTTGTATCCTATTTCCTCTGGTGATGTGAATTATAGGCTGGTGATCCTTTGCTCTAGGTTTAAAATCCATATATGAGCGAGTACATACCATGTTCCTCTTTTTGTGATTGGGTTACCTCATTCAGGATGGTTTCTTCAAGCTCCATCCATTTGCCTGCTAATTTCAAGATTCCATTGTTTTTTTTTTCCCACAGAGTAGTATTCCATTGTGTAGATGTGCCACATCAAGGCGCATGGTGTTCACTGTAACATCTTACAAGAAAGCAACAGGAACCATCTGATTTGATTTCAGTGGGAGCAGCACCGACAAGGAACCATTCTCTGTTCTCCAGCAAAACATCAAGGAATTAAATGTAAACTTTTGGACTCAGTAGTTTCTCTTCTGGGCTATGCAAGAGTGAGCCACTTGTTTGTCAATGAGCCTGTAACCTCATAATGTGTGTTCCTGGTTTGTACTATTTAGTGGTCAAATGGAGTTCCTCATGTACTCTGTGTTTCTGTCACAAGATGTAACAATAGAGTGTATGGTATGTCCCGTGTGGTCAATGAATCTTTAAGGTTTAAAGTCAACAAGTTGACAGTAGGCTTGTGTTATTATCTAAAGTATATTAGTCACCATATGTGGGGCATTCTTGACTCTGATTCCTTAGACAGCAAGACCACCTTGACTGTGGGTGGGCACCATTGCCCAGGTTGGACTTTTGGAGTGAACAAAGCCAGTTAGCTGAGCTCAGCATTCATCATCTTCTGCTTGCTGACTTTGAAGATAATTTGACTAGCCTCCCCAAGTCCCTTCCTCCATGAGTTACAGCCATGAAGGGACTATATCATCAAACTGTGAGACAGAAGAAGTTGATTTTGTCCATAGTATTTTATGACAGTAACTGAAAGGGGAATGAATACAGTGTTCCATGTGTGAAGCAAAGCAGTGCTGAACATTAGACCAGCAGGAATTTGACTGCACTTTGGTAGTAAACTTTGAACAATTATTCTCCATCTGTTCATTAGTATGCAGCTGGCCTATAGATATTGTAAGCAGCAAAGGTCAAATTATGATTTCACATAAGATCGTTGGACTAACAAGTCATCATCCTAGCTGGTGCTTTCAAAACCAGGCATATATAGGATTTCTTTCTCAAATGAAAAATTCCGCACCAGATTTAATTGGTGTGTCTTTTTTTCCCCTAAAGCCAATTATATGAAGAGAATTTGTCTATACTCTTGGCAACTAGGTTAGGATTGCTGCTATTGAGCCCTCAGGGCAAGAACTTTTAGTAACTCATCCTTCAGAACCTAGAAATGCGGGTGGCAGGGAAGAGCCATGGAGGAGGGGACAGGGGTGGCTCTCAGATCCCTCGTCCCAGGTGAGTGACTCTGAAATCCATAAGGAACAGAGCAACAGCTGGAAGTGGGCAAGGCCTTTGTAAGATAGGGACTTGGTCACCTCTGAAGGGAAGGCTATGCACAAGGGCACCAGGCTCAATGGCCTGTCCTGCCAGCCAGCAGCATTTTCTTCTCATTAATCTTAACACTGACTGGTGTGGTGACAGAAAAGGCCAACTCTGCTGACATTTTCAAGGAATCCTAAACACGCAGATGTTAATGGATGCTGGGGAAGCAGAGCCCAGCTCATCTTAGAAAGTCAATATGACTTCTCTCATCTCCCCCTTTGCCATCCAGTCAAGCACCTATACATTCCTTCCTGAATACCAAGCAGGCTACAAGGGGCCAAAGACATGTTGGTATACATAGCATGTAAGCGTAGCTAGTCTTATTCATGTTTAAAGAAATGCAAGTTTTAATGTACAATTTTAAGATCTCTGTGGTTAGAAGCAGAGTCACCATCATCCATCCATTTAAGCTATGCATACAAATGATGGAGTTATTTTAGTTGTTTGATGAAACTCAGGCTCGGAATCCCAGCACTTGTAATTGTTTCAGCCAAGACAAGAACCAGGCTTTTCCAAACCTAAGCTGTACTTCTTTTTTTTTCTTATGAAAATTTTGGTTTTTATTCATATACTATCTTAAAATGACCAATAAAGGTCATATATTTACACTGAAGAGGCAATGCTTTGATAAATGTGTATATTGTGAAATGGCTGAAACAAGAAATTTACCAAATATATTACTTTGCCTTATTCTTTTGTCCTATACAGAAAAATCTGAAAACCAATCAACTCTCTCATGAATTTTTAAATTTTGTGTTGTGAGGCAAGCATATAAGGTGTTAGAGATCGTATAAATCTTCAAACCAAGTACATTTTAGTGATGCTTGCACCGGATCTCCCCACATCCCTGCTACTCCATCACACTGCACCAGGCCCCCGATCTTCTTCACTCTTTCCTGCTGAATGCATCCCTTTGCCATCCCCATCCTTCCTCCTCCTCTGTTTCTGCCTTCTCTTAGTCTTTACCCACACTTGCGCATGCTTATATGTAACCCTGTAGACAGTACAGACTAGGATCTGTATGTGAGGGAGAGTGAGTGTGTGTGTGTGTGTGTGTGTGTGTGTGTGTGTGTGTGTGTGTGTGTTTCATTAGTAGTTCCTTTGTGTGACAACATATTATCTACTGTTTTAGCTGATTGCAGTACCAAGCCTCTGACATATGGGTAACATAGAAGGCATTTAAACCAGACTATCATGTAGCCCCCCCTCTTCCTTTGCCTGTAGGTTTGAGGGTTTTTTTTCCTTTTCATAATAAAAATTCATTAAAAAAGTTGTTCAACCAGAATGTATTAAACGCCTCTAACCTGCTGAAGCCCCTGGTGCTCTGAGATCAGAGGGGGAAGATTTAGATAAAGTGGGAATGTGTGCTTGGGGAAGATGTGGGATTCACTGGGGAGTAAGCTGGCATCAGGCCCTGTGGTCACAGCCACTGGGCTAGATCCGTTTGCCCATGTGTAAAATGAGAATAAGATCTTTCTCAAACAGAAACATGGCAGTCAGTGTGAAAACAGAGGTTCTGAAACACACAAAACAAAACGCAGTGCCCACAAAGCTACTCTTTTACATTTCTACTTGACTCTCCAGGTAATTTTAATTTTCAAAAGTAACAGTTCCTCCCAGACATAAATAACCAAGTGATGATTAAAAACATATTTGAGAGGAAATTTGCCCAGTCCTGCCCTTCTAAGCAGTAGAAAAACATTTACGGTGGGGGATGAGGCTCAGGGAAGAGAGCACAGGGTCCTCCTGTGGAGGTCCAGAAGCAGATGAACTTAGCACAGCAGTTTGCAGCTGTAACCCTAGATCTGGTAGTAAGGACAAGGTGACTTTCAGCTACACAGAGAGCTCAACGCCAGCCCCAGCTGAATGAGACCATAGTAAAAATCCCATCCCCTCTACTTTACTTACATACTAACATGTGATTCCTACTGGTACTCCATGAAAACACACACGCGCGTGCACACACACACACACAAAGAGCTACAGAGCTGCAAAAACATTAAACCTTGATCCTGATTCAATTTTTTAAGTCATTTATTTACTTACTTTGTATGTAAATATTTAACATTAGAGTGATATTTGAAAAATTTATATTTCAAAACTTCTATTCATATTTGTATCTATGTTCAGTTTTAAAATCTGTCCAGGAGCCTACTGAGTCTACATCCTTACTGGATGCAACAGGTACCACTTCACCTGTGAGAGCCTTCAGCCTCCCTGCTTTGCGTGGGGACAGCCGCCATGTCCCTTCTCGTCTTTTGCTTGATCAGCCCCTAGTCTGTTCCATTCACAGAGAAATATGGCCGGTAATGACTGTTGCAGTGTTCTGAGACCTGAAAGCTTTGTGCATGCTAGTTTTCAGTCTTGTCTTGGAAGCAAACAAAGGTCCATGTGTTGCTACAGCCTCAACACTGAGGTACCACCAGCAGTGAGATAACTTGTCAGCATTACTTGAGCATCTCACACACTCACCATGCTAAGGTCTCTGTTATCACCTCTTTCTGGTGATATGAAGGAAGTAATGTCATCTTCATTTAACACATGAGAGCACAAAAACAGGAAAAACTAGCTTTGGCAGCGATGGTTTTTTGTAAAGGTGGCTGACTTAGCTCTCTAACTTCCTGAACCAGTGAACCAAGGTAAGATTTACACTAAGCCATGCTTTATGATCAGAAAATAAAACCAGCTCAACTCAACATGAACACACACACACACACACACACACACACACACACACACACACACACACACCTGCCAGGTTCCCAGTCTGTTCTGTCTAATTCTAAAAGCTATTCCATGGGTTCTGCAATGACATGGTTTTCCTTTCTTCCTTGCATTCCTAACAACACTGCTGTGTTTCTCAGGAAATGTGAGCTGAAGGAGTTTTGACTGATTTTAAATTTCACTTCATACCTTGGACATTGAACACAGGGGCAGAAGAAGAAAAAGGAGAATGTTCTTTTCAATGTGAGGGCATTCCTACTTTGTCCTGTGACGGACAGTGCCTCCTGCTTCTCCAGACACAAGAGAGACTATGCTGTTGGTCACTGCAGTCACTGAGCTGACCTCCAAGGCCCCCCTGAAGTGAGGCAACCTTTGTCTCCTCCCTTCCCTCTGAAACCTGGCCAGCTGACCAGGGAGTGCAATGGAAGGTGTCTGTCTCCACAGGGGTCAACTTAACCTCAGAGAGACCCAAAGGAGCCCACATCACACCTTTATACTCATCCATGTCTCTCTGATGCCACACAATACTTTTTATAAAGTTACCTGCCTGTATTCACTGACCAAAGCTAAGGCCCCATCGTGACAGTTTTCACTTGACCATACTAATTCCTCTCTACTCTTTTCTGTCCTGCCCCCTCCCTTTCTTATGGATAACCCCACTGAATCCTGAAATAGTCTACCTCTTACACGTATGTCATATGCATGCCTTTATATTTACATATGAATGTATATGTGAAATATATACATTTCCTGTAAATGACACCATTTCATTCATGGTTGAGTAATTGCACTGTGTCCCTACAGCAACTCCTCCTTTTCCACTCGTCTGTTGAAGGGCACCCGGGCTGGTCCTCTGACGGACTGCTTGAACGGCACTACATGAAGCGTGGGTGGGTGTGCAGGTGACTCCAGTCTTCTCTCCACTTGGATGCACACACAGTTCTCACAAAGAGTGGCAGCTGCATGGTAGTGGCCAGGTCCTCATTTCTGCTTCAGAAGGGTGAGGGGGCCAGTGGGCATGACAACACAGTTGGGGCATCACTATACGGCGTACGGCCGGTGAACCCTCACAGATGATTTTGTTATACAACTCAATATTTTGAGTACTTTTAACCTAGACCAGAGCAAAGGCAAAGATGGGTGACAAATGGGCATGTCAGAGGGAAAGGGAGTGGAGCGTGAGACCCTGGGGTGGAGAAAAGTTTCTGAGTTGGACAGAAGCTCTCAGACCCACGTCCCTTCACTTACTCAACATCTCACTCCACAGAGCTTCCATCCTCTCCCATAGAGCTTGGCTGTTGCAGAAGGATGGTCACAAGCCTCTGGTATACAATGAGAAACAACACAGTGTCTTCCAACAAGTCAAACCTCGGTAGTTGTTACAGGGGTACACCAGGTGAAAAGTCTCAGAACCTGAATGATGGGCTAACAGGGGTTCTGATTAAACATACTAAAGCGGACCTGGCCTCCGGGTTCTCTCAGCATCTCTCATCCCCTACTTATTACAGGGTGTGACTGGCGTACCCTGCCCTCTACCCTAAACTTCTCCAGCCCAGAGGCTGGGCTGCCCTTCTCCCTGCCTCCCTTCCCTATATGATCCAGCCACATTGACTATGCCAATCTCCCTCTCTGTCTCTCTCTCACACACACACACCCCTTGGCTCCGACTCTCCACTCCCCCCTCTCCCCTGTCCTCTGTCCTTGTTCCCTCTCACATATACCAGGTCAGCTGCCTATGTCTGTGTTCTTTCTCATCTCTACGGTAAACCTTCTGCTCTATCATACCCAGGAGCAGTTGTGTCCTTCTTTATTTCTATTTTGCATTTACCAGGAAGCCAGGTATTTTTACTTCCAGGCCTTTTGCAGAAGATGCACATAAATTCCCAGTCTGGAAGTTCATTTTGTTAGCGAGACATTGTTGCTTGCTGTGATACAACACCTAACACAAACAACTTGAGGGAATTGTTTATTTCGTCTCCTTCTCTGGGGTCCATAGTCTTTGGCCCCTGATGAGGCAGAACACCAGGCTGGCTGGCAGCAAGAGTGTGTGGCAGAGGCTGCACACCTCACAGTGGGCAGAAGAGAAGAGAGCATGTACGCTGTGGATTTCTGCTTTCATCCTATGCACTCCCCACCCTGTAGGATGGTCTATTCATATCTGAGGTGAGGTAGGTCTTGACTTGTCAGTTATCTCTGGAAGTGCCTTCCGGTCACACCAGGCATACCAGCACAATGCTATGCTGGTTGATGAACAAAAGGTCATGGGCATTTGATACAGTTCCAGGACAGTCACTGTATTTCCACCTGTCCCTTCTGAGGTTCTCAATAGCTGTGAAACTGTTTCCCTCAGAATATTGATGTGGACAGAAAAGTCATAGGTCGAGGACTTGACAGATCGATCACTAGGCAGTCCAGCTACCAGAAGTCAAATACAGCTTTGTTTTGATTTCCCAGGTTGTGTCTTCCATGAGCTGTTCTAGGGACACAAGTCATCATGTCACATTCCTAACAGGAATAGCTCTCAAGGCCAAACTGTAGGTCTAAGTGCTGTGTAAAAGCAACTTCTGTGTAATCTGGGGGAATGCCTTAGCTGTCAAAATGATCACAGTGGGTTACACCTTCACTCTCCAAGCTGGTTCACACCTGGTTAGCCCCTAACCCCTGCACAGCAATTACAAATGTATGAAATAATGCAAGAATTGAATTTCTGTCTTGTAGTAGGAGGCACGGCCCCTGCCCTGCATGCTGAGGTTCAGCTTTGTTTTGGTAGCCCAGAGGCAGGAAGAGCTGCATTTTTTTTTTTTTTTGAATGATAACTAGGTTTTTATTGGGGACGAACTTACACAGGTAACAGTAAATAACTGTCAAGGTGTTCCTGCTCCAAGGATGCAGACCCTGCCCCTCTGCTCTGCTTGTCTTCCCTTTCTGTGGCTACCTGGACCTCTTAGCTGATTGGAATGGACATCGCATCGCTTGTATTATTTAGAAGTCAGTGGACAAGCAAAGGGGCTAGATTAATAATTAAAGATTTCATTTATAGTTCATGTTAAGTCTTATGCCGAGGTTCTTGATGTTAAGATCGTAGAGTGGCGGGTACTCTTTGCATTCCTTATACCTAGCTAGGACACAGTTCTCTGCTGGTGACTTTTATGTTAAGTACACAAGTTAGAGTCTGTTGGGAGCAGGGGCTTTCAGTTAGGGGAGTGGCTTCCTAAGTTTTGCCTGTCAGCAAGTCTGTAGTGCATTTTCTTAATTAGTGATTGATTAGGTTGGTGCCACCTCTACACTGGTGGTCCTGGATGATGTAAGAAAGCAGGCTCAGCAAGCCGTGCGGAGCAAGCCTTTGTAAGCCGTGACCAGCCACAGCCTCTGCATCAGCTTCTGCTTCCAGGTTCCTGACTATCGAGCTCCTGCCCTGACTTCCCTGGGTGATGGACGTTGGTGTAATAATTTAAGACAATTATACCCGTTCCTTCGAAGGAGCCCCTGAGCAATAGAAACCTTAACTAAAACGAGTCTGTGTCTTTTTGCCATAAAATGTAACATCCTGATGGAGGGGGATGTGCAGCAAAACTGCCTTCGCTCATTAACCAACGGTGGAAAATTTCCTTCCGGAAACAAAGGTGTTCATTTATTGGAAAATTTCCTTCCGGAAACAAAGGTGTTCAATTATTGCAATATAGAGTTTTGCAATAACAATCTCTCTTGCACTGCTTAATTTGTTAAACTGGGATTGATGCCGGGGTTTCAGGAGCTGGGAAGAGGCAAGACCAAAAAAAAAAAAAAAAAACAAAAAAAAAAAAAAAAAAAAAAAAAAAAAAAAGTTTGTAATTACTTAGCACTAACATCAGATGAACAGTTTCTCAATAGGCCCTTCCAACTGTTCATGGATTGCTACATTCTGCCCCCTACTGGCCTAGAGAACTAATGACATGCAGTAATCAGAAAAATCTGAAATACTATTTCTATTTCATAGATCAAATTTCTTCCACTAACTGCTTTCAATCTCCCTTTCCTTTCTACTTAGAAAATAAATTACAGCAAGGAAAATGGATGTAAGGTGACTACTTGGGAAAGGGAGAGCAAAAGGCTAACAGAGGATGTTTGAAGCAAAAATAATCCTTTATTTCTGTTGTTTCTTCAAAATTTTTATTACATTTATTAACTTACACACAGAGACACATAGACATGTGAACACACACAGAGCAGAGAGAGAGAGAGAGAGAGAGAGGTCAGAGTACAACTTTCCAAAGTGGACTCCTCTCCCCTCTCACCATTTGGGACCTGGGATTAAACTCAGGTCGTCAGCTTTGGTACCACTCACCTTTCCTTGCAGACATCTTAACATCCCTGTTAACCTATTTTTAATTCGTGAGTTTAAAATAGTTACCTCTCTATAGTCCCAGGAACTGGCATTCTCTCAAATAATGCTAGTGTAAAGGTTGAACTGTACCTCTGAGAATTAAACTAGTAAAAGTTATAAGCAATACCTCCATCTCACTTTTATTAATTTATTTTGCCTTGGTTCCTCTTAGTTCTTAATTCATGCAGAAAACCTCCGGTATAAAGTGATAAACACCGAAGGGACGCTAGCAGGCCAGGACATGGCAAACATGGCTCTGGCAGGCCTTATTACCTCTGCTTTGCAAAACAAAATTACATTCCTAAAGGGAGCCATCGAGGTACATCATTCTCTTATTTGGCCACTTTTTCCTCCTAAGGCTGACTACCAATGCCCAGCTATCAAAATATTTAAGTCCAGCAATCAAAAGCCCCCTTTTGCTTCCCTAATTAACCTGTTCAATCAAAATTAAACACCTCATCCTAACATAGGGTTTCCACTTTTACCTTTATAAACCGGCTATGGGCCATGTCTGTCTCCTTTCTATCCAGAAGCAGTCCTTTGTCCCTCCAGGGCAAACATCCCTCCCTTTTCCCTTATTCCTTGATGTTAACTACTGTGTTTATCCTACACAACTTAGAGGATTCTGGTAAGAAAAAGCACTGCACATCTTAACAAACTGACTGAATGAACCAGCTACAAACTGACTTATGTGGTAATGTCTTACTTGCACAAACAAAGCCTGTCTGGGGGGGGGGGCAGAGGATGGAACTTGCCACTAGCTAACCAAAGTCTGGAAGTCTGATGTAGCTGGTCAGAAACAGGATATAAGCAGGGAGAAACAGGAAATTGGTCTCTTCTCTGCTGAGATACTTAGGAGGTAAGAAGTGTTGTGGCTTGCTCTCTCTGATCTCTCAGCATTCCCCTTAATATCTGACTCCAGCCTTTTATTATCTAGACCAATTAAGAATTCCATTTACATACTTCAATAGTCTTGCTTGAAACATCTAACCTGTGACAAAATAGTTGAGGAGAGGAGGCAGGTGATGTATCTTTGGTGCCTTCAAACCATAGCCTGATAAATCCCATAAACCGCTAAATCCCAGGCTGATGCAATTCCCCTTTAAAAGTTTATAGGATGTTATCTTATGAAGAATGTATGGTTGCTTTAAGGAAACAGGAAAAAATTGTTTATTTCCATTTTTCAGTTGCATTGTCCCACCTTACAAATATTTTTATTGGATTACAGTCTAGAAAGAGCTTTATTATATTAGTGGGATCTTATTGAAGCCATGGAAGAGATCACATGGCGAGAAACATATATTCCAGAGGCAGGTTGCCTGAGTTTAGATATATAATAATATTAAATACCAGAAGCAAGCTATTTTACCACTTTTGCTTCAGTTTCATCATTTGTAAATATTGATGTTAATACTGCCTATATCACAGAGCAGTTATGGAAGCAAACAAAGGTCACACATTAAGTACATTTTAAAAATGAAATTGCCAGAGAGTAAACAGACCAGACATCACTGGCACAAAAATAGACAGGTAGACCAATGGAACTGAATCAAAAATCCTGGTATTAACCCACACACCTACAAACACCTGATTTTTGACAAAACAGCTAAACGTATACAATGGAAAGAGGAAAGCATCTTCAACAAATGGTGCTGGCACAACTGGATGATGGTGTGTAGAAGACTGCAGATAGACCCATGTCTGTTGCCATGCAAAAAACTCAAGTCCATATGGATCAAAGACCTCAACATAAATCCAGCCACATTGAACATCTTAGAAGAGAAAGTGGGAGGACCCTTGAACAAATTGGTACAGAAGACCGCTTACGGAACATAACTCCAGTAGCACAAGACACTGAGAGAAACAATTAATAAATGGTTCCTCCTCAAACTTAGAACTTCTGTAAGGCAAAGGACATAGTTGACAAGACCAAACACCAGCCCTCAGACTGGAAAAAGATCTTTACCAACTGCACATTTGACAGAAGGCTAATCTCCAAAATATACAAAGAACTCAAAAAACTACTCACCAAAACACCAAATTACCCTATTAAAACACGGGGTACAGAACTGAATAGAGAACTCTCAACAGAGGAAATCAAAAAGGCTGAAAGACACTTCAGAAAGTGCTCAACATCCTTAGCTATCAGAGAAATACAAATCAAAACACTCTGAGATACCATCTTACTCCTGCTAAAATTAGAAACACCAATGACAACTTATGCTGGAGAGGATGTGGAGAAAGGGGAACACTCCTCCACTGCTGGTGGGAGTGCAAACTTGTACAGCCATTTTGGAGATCAGTATGGCTGTTCCTCAGGAAAATGGTAATCTGTCTACCACAGGACCTGGCAATCCCACTCTTAGGTATATACCCAAATGATCCATATCCATGCAACAAAGACATCTGTTCAACTATGTTCATAGCAGCATTATTTGTAATAGAAAGAAACTGGAAGCAACCTAGATGCCCTTCAACTGAAGAATAGATAAAGAAGAAGTGGCCCATTTACACAATGGAATACTACTCTGTGGAATCTTGAAATTCCCAGGCAAATGGTTGGAAATTTAAGAAACCATCCTGAATGAGGCAACCCAGTCACAAAAAGAGGAACATTGTATGTACTTGCTCATATAACGATTTTAGACCTAGAGCAAAGGATCACCAGCCTATTATAATTCACACCACCACAGAAACTAGCACACAAGGAAGAATCTGAGATTCATACAAGGTGCCCCACAGAAGGGGAAAGGAACAAGATTTCCTGAGCATATTGGGAGGGGGGAGGCAGTGAGTGGAGAGGGAGCTAGGAGAAAGAGAAGAGGAGGAGAGGAAAGCATGTGGGACTAGAAAGATTGAGTCAGGGGAGGAATAGACAAGAGAGGGGGGAATATCATAAAAGAGGGAGCCATTATAGGTTTGAAGAGAAAACTGACTCTAGAGAAATGTTCAGAGACCTACAAGACTGACCCCTACTAACAATGTGAACAACACTGGAAAGGCTACCATAAATGCCCTTCCCTGATAATGATGTTGATTACTAACTTATCCACCATCATAGAGCCCTCATCTAGTAGCTGATGAAAACAGAATCAGACACCCACAACTAAACACTGAGTTGAACTGGAATCCAGATGCAGAGAGGGAGGACAAGAGCAGGCTACAGAAACCCACAAAGACACCTGACCTGAACAAGGAGCTAATGGGCCCCCAGACTGATTGCCAGGAAACCAGCATTGGACTGACTCAGACCCCCTGAACATGTGTCTCAGTTAGAAGGCCTGGGCAGTCTAAGGGACTTCTGACAGTGGATCCAGGATGTACCCCTGGTGCACAAAAGGACTTTGGGAGCACATTCCTCATGGAGGGATACTCCCTTAACCTAGAGGCAGGAGGAGGGCCTAGTCCCTTCTCCAAATGACTTCACAGATTTTGTTGACCCCTTTTGGAAGACACCACCCTCCCTCTGTATTGGGGGGGAATGGGATGGGAAGGTGGTTTGGGGACATGGGAGGGAGGAAGAGAGGGAGGGAGGGAGGGAAGGAGGGAGGGAGAGGGAACTGGGATCGATATGTAAAATAAGAAAAATATAAAAATAAAATAAACTTTAGTAATCACAAAAAAATGAATACAGCAGTTCAAAGGCTCAATGCTAATGTACATATCTGAAATGAACAAAAATGACCACATTTTACATAAAGACATATATGGAGGGTTGCTGCTTATCAACATTGTTAGATCTGGAATCAACTAAGACACACACCTCTAGGGGTCATGGGAGGATTAACTCCACTACAATGGGCAGCACCTTCCAAAGTGGGTCCATACATAAAGCAGGCCTGTTTTTGCCTGACTACCTTTGCTCCATACATGTAAGTGCATCTACCCTGTTATCAACACTTCCCTCCTTGGCTGACATGAGAACCCAGCTTCTTTGACTTTCCAATGAGGACTAAAGACCATCAGCTCTCCAGGAAACCTCTAGCCTTCAGCACCAGGTTGGGACTTCCTCAAGCATACAACCTTGTTCAGCAAACAGGTACCAAGTTCATGGCCTCTCCAGAATTCAGAGGGCCCGTAACATGGTAGCTGATCTAATAAATCCACTCTGATATATATATATACATATATATATATGTATATATATATATATACATATATATATATGTATATATATATATGTATATATATATGTGTGTGTGTGTGTGTGTGCATATATACATATATATGTGTATATATATGTATGTATATATATACATATATATATATAAAGAGAGAGAGAGAGAAGTGTAGATAAATATAAATAGATGATAGGTATTCACTCTACCACTTCTCCTCTATTGACCCTTTTACAAGCCCCCCTCCCACCTTGGGAGATTATAATCCAAATTTAATAATATTTCTCTTACTTGGTACTTTCAAAGTAAAATTAGTCTTTTTCAAACACTCCTCTAAATCTAAATCTTCAAGTGTCTTCTAATTAAAGTACTGTAAAGATTAATATTGTACATGGAGCACATCTTCCCACTCAATGTCTGCCAACATTCCTCTCTTCTCAACTGCCACTACCTCTCTTCCTCAAATCAGAAAAAAAAAAAAAAAAAAAAAAAAAAAAAAAATGAGGCCTGAGAACAGCTCAAGCAGTCCTGAACAAGGTTGCAATATCTTCAACTGAACCCCACATGAGGGCATCTAAAACTGTTTAAGTGACATTTCTATAAGTTTGTCATTTAACTAGTTTGTGTATACACAGAGATACACAGGTAGAGAACTCCTGACTCGCTCCACTGCTAATGCACCCAACTAATTGTCATTTACCATCCTCCTGGTAGACTCTTGGACCTGTTTCTGCATCTCATCACTATTTGGCTTCCATGTTCCTATGCCTTATCTCTACACCTCAACTCAATATTGAGTCTCAGCTTAAACCGGTGACCCTGTGGCTTGTTTCTGTGGTGGCATCTCCAGCATCTCTCCAACATAGTTCATTATACAGATCTCATATCATGATGACTATATCCACATCTCTATGAACTTTTTTTACTCTAGCTCTTGTAGGACTTGTTTGAATTCCTTCAACTCTGCAGTGTGGCCTCTTCAGCTTCTTTGCAGCCAGTCTGTAATTTACACATCCATATAGAAAGATGAAATTATTGTGCAACATTGGTCAGAGAGGTAATATTAACAAGTAAAATATTAATGAAAGAACTTGTGTTCACCAATTCCAGCTGTCAAGGGAACCTGAAATCCCTTTGTATAGCCAACAAGATTTATGATTCAGTGAGTTCTCACACTATGGAGACACAAAACCAAATGCATTCTCTATTTTTGTTTCTGACAATGTGATCTTACAATTACAGAGTGCAAGTTGATCAAAACCAGTCCACCTGGTTTCCCAGAGATGCTTACAATTCTCTGTGGGGAACAAAATGGTAATAAATCTTAAATAGACAAGTGACCTTAAGGCTGAGGCTCTTAAGCAAGAAAAATAACAACTGTGTATTTAGCACCTCACCTGGAGGATGTCTCTGTGGCTTTGTGAATACTTAATTGCAGGGGAGGGAATGTTTGGGCTGCAGCATGAAGATTACTACTGCAGTTCTCCAATTAGTCTCTAGGAAGTGCTTCAAACTGTGAAAGGAAGGTGGAACTGGGGATGTAGCTCAGTCCAGAGAGCCTATTTAGCACCCACAAAGCTGCATCAGCCCTTAGTATGAAATTAGAATAGAGGTTGTAACCCAAAAAGTTCCTCAGAACTTGACAGAACCAAGATGTTCTTTGGGAAGCACTGATCAGCAATGACAATAAGGGCATTGACAGAGAAAGAAATAGACAGGCTCCACATGTTATTGAATGTGTCTATAACACAGGATAGTTGTGCTGGTAAGGACTTGTTTTGTTGTTTTAAGACAGCATTAAATGTAGCTAAGCCTGACCTTAAACTCACATGTGTGTGTGTGTGTGTGTGTGTGTGTGTGTGTAAATGATATAAAATATGAATTAAAGAGTTCTGTAATTCATGAACACAGAAATGTTTCCTTCTTTACATTTTCAACACAAGTCAGCCTTAAAGGCCATGCTAGCATGCTAGCATGAATGCATCTCATTTTATCTCTTGTTTGCCCTCTGTTTCTGTGCTTTTCATTGACAATTTTATGGATTGGGGGCATCATTCTATACCTTTGTAGTTACTTTTCACTGCATTAGGTGTCCCTTCCACCCCTCAATATTCTATAATTCTCTCTTCCTTTGCTCCCTCCCTCAGTCCTCTCTCCCATCCTTGATCTTGATCATTCAGCTCTCATTTCCTAACCCCACTCCATTCCAACCATGAAACCTGTTCTATTTCCCTTACTCAGGATAATTCATGTGTTCATTGTAGTCTTTTTTTCAATGTCTATACTCTCAGGGTTTATGGCTTGTAGCTTGGCTATTATTTATTTAACACCAAAAAGCAGATATAAGTAATACATACCATTTTATCTTTCTGGGTCTAGGTTACCTTACAAAGGATGATTATTTTTTAGTTCCATCCTTTTGTCTGCAAATTTCACAATGCCATTCAAAGAGCTGTGTAGTACTCCATTGTGCAAATGTAACATATTTTCTTTATTCATTATTATAGTGAAGGACATCTAGATTGTTTGCTATTTCTGGCTATTATGAATAAAGCTGCTATGAAGATAGTTATGCAAGTGTCCTTGTGGTAGGATGGAGCATCCTTTGAATATATATTCAAGAGTAGTATAGCTAGGTCTTGAGGTAGATTAATTCCCTTCTTTCTGAGGAATCTCCATATTGAGTTCCAAAGTGGCTGTACAAGTTTGCACTCCTACCATCAATGGAGGAGTGTTCCCCTTGCTCCACATCCTCACCAGCATGAGCTGTCACTTTTGTTATTGATCTTTACTATTCTGACGGGTGTAAGATGGAATCTCAAAGGAATTTTGATTTACATTTCCCTGATGGCCAAGGGTATTGAAGATTCTTCTATTTCTCAGCCATTTTAGCTTCCTCTGATGAGAATACTCTTTAGACCTGTACCTGATTTTTTAATTGGATTATTTTTTTGATATCTAGTTTCTTGAGTTCTTCATGTATTTTGGATATTAATCCTCTATTGGATGTATAGTTGGTAAAAATCTTTACCCAATCTGTAGGCTACTGCTTTGTCCAAATAATGACGGTCTTGGCCTTACAGATGCCTTTCAGTTTCATGAGGGCCCATTAGTTAATAGTTGATCTTGGTGCCTGCATTATTGGTGTTCTGTACAGAAGTTGCTTCCTGTGTCAATGAGTTCAAGGATGTCCGATATTTTTCTATCAAGTTCAGTGTATCTAGTTTTATGGTGAGGTCTTTGATCCATTTGGAGTTGAGTTTTGTACAGGGTGATTTACCTCCTTCTA
The DNA here is from genome assembly GCF_943737965.1 of Phodopus roborovskii. Taxonomy (NCBI): domain Eukaryota; kingdom Metazoa; phylum Chordata; class Mammalia; order Rodentia; family Cricetidae; genus Phodopus; species Phodopus roborovskii. The sequence continues at coordinate 22,147,379 of NW_026126563.1, read as the reverse complement.
CATGCAATCCTCCACTTTGACCAGAACCATTTGTCTTTTCTCCAGTGTGTATTACAGGCATCTTTACCACAGATCAGGTGTTCATAGGTGTTTGAATTTATGTCTGGGTCTTCAATTTGATTCCATTGATCAACATGTCTGTTATTATGCAAATACCATGCTAGTTTTATTACTACAGCTTTGTAGTATAACTTGTAATCAGGAATGGGATACCTCCTGCATATCTTTTGTTGTTCAAATTGTTTTAGCTATCCTGGGATTTTTGTCTTTCATATGAAGTTGAAAACTGCCCTTTTCAAGATCTGTGAAGATTTGTGTTGGGATGTTAATGGAGATTATATTGAATCTGTAGATTGCTTTTGGTAGGATGGCCATTTTTATTATGCTAATCCTACCTATGCATAAGAATGGGAGATCTTGCCATCTTCTGATGTCTTCTTCAATTTCTTTCTACAGTGACTTGAAGTACTTATCATACAAGCCTTTCACTTCCTTTGTTAGAGTTACCCCAATATCTGGTATCTAATAAGTATTAAGAAAACTGTTAAACTGTTTTAGTGGTGGTGGTGATTTTTGTTTTGTTTTGTTTTTTGTTTTCTGTTGTTATTGTATTTTTTGTTTTTGTTTTGTTTTGTTTGGTTGTTTTTTTTTTTTTTTTCTTTTTTTTTATTTTCCAGTTTGGTGGAGTACAGTTTTTGTTTGTTAGGTCATTTGTTTTGATTTGTTTTTAGGATATATCCTTTTGATTTTCTGGAATTTCTCAGTGTCTGCTGTTATGTTCCATTTTTCATTTCTGATTTTATTAATTTAGATATTCTCTTTCTGCTGTTTAGTCTATTTGGATAAGGGTTTGTCTATCTTGTTGATATTCTCAAAATTTCAAATCTTCATTTCACTGGATTCTTTGTGTTTTTCTCTTTGTTTCTATTTTATTGATTTCATCCCTGTGTTTATTTCTTGCTGTCTAGTCAGTCCTTCTGGGTGTGATTTCTTCTTTATGTTCTAGAGCTTTCATGTTGCTATTAAGTTACTAGTTTAAGATCCCTTTAGTTACTCTTTTGTAAGCACTTAATGCTATCAAATTACCTTTTAGAATAATTTTCATTGTGTCCCATGAGTTTAGGTACATTGTATATTAATTTTCATTCAATTCTAGAAAGACATCAATTTCTTTCTTAATTTCTGCTTTACCCATTTTTCATTCAGCAGAGAATTGTTCCATTTCCATGAGTTTATAAACTTTCTTTTGTTTCTGGTAATTTCCAGCTTTAATCTGTGGTGGTCTAATAGCTTGCAGGGAGCAATTTCAATTTTCTTGAATCTGTTGAGATTTGGTTTTTCTCTGAGTATGTGGTCAATTTTGGTAAAGTTCTATGGGGTGATGAAAAGAAGGTATATTCTTTTGTGTTTCATGTTCTCTAGATATCTATTAAGTTCATATGACTTACATTTGTTAGGTCCAGTATTTCTCACTTTAGTTTTTGTCTGGATAGACTGTCTTTTAGTAAGAGTGGGATATTGAAGTGTCCTACTACCAGTGAGTAGGGTCAATATGTGATTTAAGTTATAGTTGTGTTTCCTTTAAAAATGTGGATGTCCTTTTATTTGGGGTAAAATGATAAGAATTGAAATGTCTTCTTGTTGGATTTTCTTTCCTTTGAGAAGTACATAGTGTCCATTCCTATCTCTTCTGATTAGTTTTTTATTTGAAGTCTATATTGCGAGATATTAAAAAATGGCTACACCAGCTTGTTTCTTAGGTGAATTTGCTTGGAAAACCTTTTTTCCAACCCTTTACCCAATGGTAATCTCTATCTTTGATGTTGAAATGTGTTTGTTGGATGCAGCAAATGAATAGGTCCTATTTTCACATCTATTCTGTGGTTTGTATACTTTGGGGTTTATTTGAGACCAGTGACTTTGATAGATATCAATGACTAGTATTTGCTGATACCAGCTATTTTGTTGGTGGTATTGGTAGAAGTGATCATGTTGCAGTCCATAAAAATGGCTTTGGTTCATCTTGACTTAAAGTCAGAGATTTCAAAACTGTCCTTACTCTTCCAAGGTTAAAGCCATATGACCTAAAAGTCTAAGGGTGTGGCTACTGTAGGATGTTTGATCTTAGGTGTGGATGTTTTATCTAAATAACAAGAGACTTGGTCTGAGCTGTGGTTACTCTTAACCCTCAAGGCCAGATAATGAGAGATTTAGTCTAAGGCATGGCTACCAAATATTTGGAGAATTAAGGAAGAAAGTCTGTTTCTTCCTTGTCTCTTGATAAAGAAGTCTTTTGCCAATTTCCCCTTTTTTGGCTGGGTTATTTAAGAATGTTTAGGAATAAGTTTGGCGTGTTGAGTATTCACTGGCTTGACCTCTTGCCTCTATTCTGTGTCTCTTGTCTTTTCCTAAGTATCTTTACCTGCCATTTCTCAATCCACATTCTCCATCTCAAGTACAAACTGGGCAAGTAGGTTGAATCCTACGGAAAACCTACAAAGATGGATTACAACAATGGTGGTGGTGGTGTGTGTGTGTGTGTGTGTGTGTGTGTGTGTGTGTATGTATGTGTGTGTTCCTTCCTTTGAATTTAGTGGCCTGTGATTATTTTCTGTGTTTTTGTGATTGTAGTTAACCTTCCTAGGTTGAGTTTTCCTTCTAACACTCTCAGTAGAACTGGATTTATAGATTGATATTGCTTAAATTTAGTTTTATTGTGCAATATCTTTTATTTCCACCAATGGTAATTGAAAATCCTTGCTGCATATAGTAGTCTGGACTAGCATCAGTGGCCTCTTAGGGACTTAGGCCCTTCTGTCTTTAGTGTCTCCATTGATAATTCAGGTGTAATTCTAATAAATCTGTCTCTATGTGTTATTGGGTCTTTTTCCTTTGCAGACTTTAATAGTCATTCTTTGATCTGTACTCATTATTTTGTTCGATTATGTTGATTATTATGTGCTGAGGGAACTTTCTTTTCTGATCCAATCTGCTGTTCTGCATTCTTCTATTTATTCTTTTAATTCTATTTACATTATTGTTATTATTTTTATTATTATTATTTTACATGTCAATCCAAAGTCCCTCTCCCTCCCTCCCTCTTACTCTCTCTGCCCCCTCACATGCACCCTGACCACCCTCCCCTCCCATCCCCCCACCCCAAGACCACATGTAGGGCAATGCCATCCAGGTGGAGTCATGTAAATCTGTCAAGTCATTTGAAGTAGTGACTAGGACTTCTCTCCTGTCTCTAGGTTAAGGGAGTATTCCACCATGGGGGATATGCCCACAAGGTCCTTTTGTGCACCAGGAATACATACTGGATCCACTGTCTGAGGTCCCTTAGACTGCTCAGTCCTTCTGGCTGAGACCCATATTCAGGGGGTCTGAGTCAGTCCCATGCTGGATTCCCAGCTATCAGTGTGGGGGCCTGTTAGCTCCTCCTTGTTCAGGTCATCTGTCTCTATGTGTTTCTCCAACCTGGTCTTCTCCTCTCCCTCTGCATCTAGATTCTAGTTTGACTCAGTTTTTATGGGTGTTTGCTTCTGTTTCCAACAAGTACTAGATGAGGGCTCCATGATGGTGGATAAGTTAGTTGTTGATCTCACTATAGTTAGTTGTTGATCTCACTATCTGGGAAGGGCATTTATGGTAGCCTTTCCATGGTTGCTCAAATTGTTAGTTGGCTGCAGTCTTGTAGGTCTCTAGACATTTCTTTAGGTTCAGTTTTCTCTTCAAACCAATAATGGCTCGCTCTTTTAAGTTCTCTCTCTCTATCACTATCTCTATATCTCTCTCTGTCTCTGTCTCTCTCTCTTTTACTCTCTCTCTCTCTTGCGCCTTCTATTTCTACTCTGACTCAATCTTCCTAGTCACATGTGTTTTCCTCTCCTCCTCCTCATTTTCTCCTACTTCTCTCTCCATTCACTGCCCCCCCCACTTCCCTTGTGCTCTGGGGAACTTGTCCCTCCTCCCTTCTGTGAGGAACTTTATATGAATCTCTTAGAATACACCTTGTATCCTAGTTCCTCTGGTGGTGTGAATTATAGGCTGGTGATCCTTTGCTCTAGGTCTAAAATCCATAGATGAGTGAGTACATACCATGTTCCTCTTTTTGTGACTGGGTTACCTCATTCAGGATGGTTTCTTCCACTTGCCTGTGGATTTCAAGATTCCATGTTTTTTTTTTTTTTTTTTTTTTTTCCTGCAGAGTAGTATTCCATTGTGTAGATGTGCCACATCTTTTTTATCCATTCTTCATGAGGGGCATCTAGGTTGCTTCCAAGTTCTTGCTATTATGAATAATGCTGCTATGTACATAGTTGAGCACATGTCTTTGCTGCATGGATGTGGATCATTTGGGTATATGGCTAAGAGGGGGATTGCCGGGTCCTGTGGTAAACTAATTCCCATTTTCCTGAGAAACTGCCATACTGATCTCCAAAATGGCAGTACGAGTTTGCACTCCCACCAGCAGCAGAGGAGTGTTCCCCATTCTCCACATCTCTCCAGCATAAGTTGTCATTGGTGTTTCTAATTTTAGCCATTCTGGCAGGAGTAAGATGGTATCTCAGAGTGTTTTGATTTGTATTTCTCTGATAGCTAAGGATGTTGAGCACTTTCTTAAGTGTTTTTCAGCCTTTTTGATTTCCTATATTGAGAATTTTTTCTTCAGTTCTGCACAGAGTTATAGTAATAAAAATTGCATGGTATTCCCATAAAAACAGACACATTGATCAATGGAATCAAATTAAAGTCCCAAACATAAATCCAAATCATATGGACACCTGATTTTTTTATAAAGAAGCCAGAAATACACACCAGGAAAAAGGAAAGAATCTTCAACAAATGGTGCTGATCTACTTGGACATCTGCACGCAAAAGAAGGCAAATACATGCATTTGTATCACCTTGCACAAAACTGAAGTCCAAGTGTATGGAAGTCTTCAACATAAAACTAGAAACACTGACCCTGATAGAAGCAATAGTTGGAAATAGCTTTGAAAACTTTGAAACAGGAAACAACTGTCTGGACAGAAACTGAGTACAGATATTAAGGTCAACAATTAACAAATGGGACCTCATGAAGCTGGAAAGCTTCTGTAAGGCATAGAACAGTGTCAATAGGACAAAATGATAGCCTACAGAATGGGAAAATATTTCACCAACTCCACATCCTACAGAGGAATAATATCCAAAATACATAGAGAACTTAAGAAACTATATGTCCGCAAACCAAATAATCCAATTAGAAATGGCACAGATTTAAACAGATAATGTTTAATAGAGGAAATTCACATAACTAAGAAACACTTAAAGAGATGTTCAATACCCTTAGACATCAGGAAAATGCTGAACAAAATTATTTTGAGGATTCACCTTAAACTTTTCAGAACGGTTAAGATCAATAACATATGTGGCAGCTCATGCTGGTAAAAATGATGTGAAATAAGGGAAACACTCCTCCCTTGCTAGGTGGGAGTGCAACTTGTACAGCCACTATGGAAATCAATATGACCATTCCTCAAAAAGATGGGAATCAATTTACCTTAAGACACAACAATAACACTCTTAGACATATACCCAAAGGATGCCCCATCATAGCACAAGCACACTTGCTTAACTATGTTCATAGTCACTTTATTCATAATAGCCAGAAACTGGAAACATCTTAAACATCCCTCAAGATGGATAAAGATGATGTGGTACATTTACACAATTTAATGTTACACAGCTATTTCAAATGTGATGTGAAATTTGCAGGCAAATGAGTGGAACGAGAAAAAGTCATCCTGAGACCCAGACCCAGAAAGACAAACATGGTATGTACTTATTTATAAATGAATATTAGCTGTAAAGTAAATGATAGTCGTGCTATAATCTACAGACCCAGTGAGGCTAACTAGCAAGGAGGGCTCTCAGAGAAGCATGGATTTCTCAGGGAAGGAGAAATAGAATACATTTTGAGAGTGGACTGGGCCAGGTAGGAATGGGAACAGATGGGGAGAGGGTGATGTGGAAACCTAGTGCAGTAGAAACTCCCAGAATTCCAAAAGGATGACCCTAGTGGGATTCCCAGTAATGGGGGATTTGAAGTCTATACTGGCTATTCACTGCAACCAGGCAAAATTTCAGTGGTAGAACTGAAACACCAACCCAGCCACAAAACCTTCTACCTACAATTTATTTCACCTGCAAGTTGTGCTGGGGCAATGCACATGCAGAACTTGTGAAAGTGGCCAAGCAATGACTGGTTTAATTTGAGGTTGGTGCCAGGAAAGGGAGCCCATGCCTGACATTTCCTGGATGACCAGGAACTAGAGGCTGAGTAGCCCAGAGACCTATAAAAGAAAAAATTGTATTGATAAAATGATTTCTAAGGACATCCTTACATACTTAAAGATTGGTTCCTAGCCCAATTGTCATTAGAGAGATTTCTAGCAGCTGATGGGAGAAGATGGAGAGACCCACAGCAAATGATGATAATCATCATTGGGTCCCTCCCCTGGAATTTAGGGAACCGTGAAGAAGAGAGGAAAGAAGAATGAGAGGAACCAGAGTTGTTTAGGACACCTGGAGAACAGGGTTCACAGAATCAACTAAACAAGGTTCATACAGGCTCACAGAGACTGAAGCAGCAGTCACCAGAGCCTGTATGGGTCTGTGCTGGGTCATCTGTATATGTGGTATGGTTCTTAGCTTGATGTTTTTGTGGGACTCCTCACACTGGGAGTGGAAGTGTTTCTGACTCTTTCTTCTGCTCTTTCCTCCTACTGGGTTGCCTAGCCCAGCCTTGATATAAGGGCTTGTGCCTAGTCTTATTGTATCATTATTCCATGTTTAGTAGATATCCCTGGGAGGCCTGCTCTTTTCTGAAGGGAAATAGAAGAGGAGTGGATCTGGAAGAGAGAGAGGTGGTGGTGGGAGCACTGGGAAGAGTGGAGGGAAGGCAAGTTGCTGTAGGGATGCCTCAAAGACAAACTGAGCATACACACAAAGAAGTGAGCATGTGTTTTCTTGATCTTGTACACATCAATTCCACAGATTCCTTCTTACAAGAAAAAAAAAAAAAGATCAGCCTTGATATTAGCTACAGTGGTGATTGGGAAATAGACTCCTTAAAAAATAGCATTCTGATAAAAAAAAAAAAGGCTAAAGTGAATAAGTTGAAATTTAGGTATTTTGAGTCACTGTTGCCAAACTGAACATAGTCTCATCACTGATTAACATTTAAGAAGGGTATACCACTTACTGTTCATCAGAACCAACTCTTAATTATGTTTCAGGAATGTCATTCTCTCATCACTTTAGAAACATAACCAGTTATTTAAGTGATAAGTCTTTCAAAGGTAGAGATTTGGCTCTGTTCATATGCCACTTGAATACTTTGATCTGTCTTCTCTCCAGCACACTTTATTATGCACTTTATTATGGAACCTCATAGACAGTTGGCTACTTTAACATGAAGCTCATAATCTCTTTCCAAGCCACCTGCTGTCTGAAATTCTTTGGAGTGGGCAACAAACACAAGCTGTAGGCTTTTGAAGAAGTGCATGGCCAAAGTTCTGCTGATGCTCTGGGTTAAGCAAGGAAGGGTTAGATGATCTGGATCACTGGTGGGAATGACATAGAAGGATTTCCAATGAAGCAAGGTGTCTTCACCCTTGGCAGAGTCTGACTACTGTTTAAATAAGAGGCATGCTTGATATAGACCAAGGAAAACTCGAGAGAAGAAACACAAGTCTGTTCAGAAATGTGTTCTGGATGCCAATCTGACAGTCTAAATGTTCTCAACTTTATTATTGTTATAAAAAGAGAGAGAAGGATATTCTTGGACTGACAGATGCTACTGTTCCTTAGTGGTCAGGGCCCCCAAAAAAGCTAGCACAATCTGTAAACTTTTCTATCCCTCTGAAGAAGATGAAACCTGCTAATAGGTTGTCAGAAAACCCTTAAGCAAAGATGATGAGAAGCCTAGGACCACAGCATCCATGTCTTTGCATCCTATTATTCCATGTGTCCTTCAGGACAGTCATGGATATATTACTCTGAAAACACAAGGCACAAAGGAAAACAAGGGGGATGCTGCAGAATAAGCTAAACTTTTGTCCAAGAGAATGGAGGAAGCCAAAGAAAAATGCCAGGAACCAATTGCCAAGAGGTGAAAGTTGTCCTCAAGAGCCTCTGAGAATCCAGTCTTTACATCAAATAAATGATCAGGTATTGAAAGCAAAAGAAAAGAAGGAAAGAATGGATAAAAATATTGAATTCTTGCTTGAAAAGAGACTCTGATGCACAAGATGCAGAACACATCAGACTTATGGCTTTTCTTTGTTCATCATTGTGCCAGAGTGACATCATATCCCACCCAGAGTTAGAGCTTAGGTCTCTTGGCATTTCCATAAAATCCTATCTACCAGAATCCCAAAGCATTCCAAATTATACAGAATATTCTGGATGGCAATAGTCCCATCAATGTCTGTCCTTCTCTGGGCCTTTATTCTTATCTGTGACCTTGATGAGAGATCGAAATGATCATGATATCAGATATCCAGGTGTTTTTATTTTCAACTCAGAACACTCCAGGAATCTGTCCTCAGAAGATGTAGCATACATATACGTACTGGAAGGAGCTGGAGGCATCTGGCCTTAGGTAAGGCAGAGGTAAGGCTGGAGTGTCAGTTATGATACTCCAGAGAAACAGAACCTATCTCATATATACCCAGAAGAGTCAGTGCTTCCAAGTACAGAGGCCTGAAAACCAGAAGAGTCAAAGAAGTAGGTTCCAGTCCACATACAAGAAAATAGAACTGTGTTGACTGAGTCCAGTCTCCACTTCTGTTCTATTCAGGCACTCAACAGATTGTATGATGCCACCACAGATGGAAACACCATCTGCTTCCCTATGTATATGGACTTAAGTGTTAATCATATCTGGAAACAGTATCATAGATGTATCCAGGAAAAAAAAAATGTTTCTCAGCTATCTGGTAGCTCCATGGTAATCAAGTTGACATATGCAGTCATTAATTACATGTGAGAGCTTGGCAGCCATATTGTCTTAGCTAGGATTTCTATTTCTGAGACAAAAACACCATGACTAATAACAATTTGGAGAGGAACAGAGTTTGGGGGCTTATACTTATATATCATAGTTCATCACTTAGGAAGTTAGGGCAGTAACTCAAGGCAGGAACCTGAAAACAGTAACTGAAACAGAGGCCATGGAAGAGTGCTACTTACTAGATTGCTTCACATGGCTTGCTTGTTTATCTTCCTTATACCACCCAGGAGCAGCTCCTCAGGTCTAGGTCTACCTAATGAGCTAGACCCTCCCACAATAGTCATTAATCAAGAAAATACCCTGAAAACTTGCCTACAGGCAATATTATGGATGCACTTTCTCAACTAGGGTTCCTCTTCCCAGATAACTAACTCTAAATTATGTTAAGAGGCAAAAAAAAAAAAAAAAAAAAAAAAAAGTCAACCAGGACACATACCCACACATCTTTGTAAACCAAAATAAAACATTAGCAAAGTAAAAGTTGTAATTCCTTTATAACATAACACAATGGACTATATTTAACAAGGAGTGTTTAACAAGGAAAGTATGTCCTTGGGAGATATTAACTCTCCTTCATATCTTGTAACTTAAATAGTATCACATAAAATTAACAAAAGGTAAATATTTTGTGAAGGCAATATGCCTGGTGTTGCATGGATAGAGAATAAGAGAAGAAAAAGAAAACACATTTTCTCTCTAAGTATCTAGATATGTACCAACATCAAAACACATATCTATTCACAACAGATATGAAAGAGGTGCTTGTGATTTTGATAATCCTAGTCATAGGCAAGCAGCTGGTATACCTATCTTCTTCCACTTCTTATTCTCTGCTGTTAGATGGTTGTGGTTCTTCACCTCGTGGGGAGAGGGAAATTTTCATCTTCGAAGGACTTCTGCCACTAATTTTCCTCCTTAGATTGTCCTGGGCTGTTTTCCATTGCATGCTAATCCTAAGCAATGCCCTCAGAGATCTTTGGTCTTCCAAGCCCCCTTTCATTACCTCCATAGTGGAATATTTGACTAACTCCCCCTTTTCAGTGGTTCAGTTACCCCAACCAGCACTATTACTCTATTCTAGTGGGAAGAACAAGGAATCTAGGAATATTCTTCTGGTTCCATGAAGTCATGTTTCAGTGAAAGCACTCTTGCTTCTGGGCTTAAAGTGTACACTAGCAGAGCATAAAACTGCTGAAACAGAAATTAAACATTGTTCTAGTAGTCACTAGCAGACATAGAGATGTTCTACTCCATTTCCATCCCTTAATCCCAGGCAATGCTCCTAAATGGCAAAGCAGCAAGATCTTCCAATAGGATAATAGCCTGAGAAAGGAAAGGGCATTTGCATATTAACAAACTGGGATGTGAGAAACATGAGAGATACCTTTGGTTTAATCAATGTAAATACTGTTATTGGAAAGACATGTCAATCTCACATGCTGTTATGGGTCGAAGCACTGCCCGAAGTCAATCATTTCCATGGATCCCTGCTAAAATTGTACAGCCTTTACATCGGAGGAACTAATATTTAAATTCATGTTACTAAAAATATACCTTACATATCCTGCCTATGTTCAAAACAAAAGTAAATAAACACCAGTGAAAGGTAGATTGTAGAAAACTAAATGCATTTAATAAGTATACCTGTAATTATATTGTTTTAGTAATTTCTAACTTTCTGTTTAAGCTCACTGAGAAGCTGGCTGTAGATATAGGGCTCACTCCAGTGGCCTTGTGAGAAGGTAGAAAGAGAACAGCATAATAGCCCAGGAGTGAAATACCTTGTCCTTGACAACATAAACAGAGTGAGTTGCTAGAAAGAAAACACCTTGTCATTAAATACAACTTGGAGTTAAATTATTTCCAGGCACCTTGCAAAGCAAGCCTCATACTGTTTATCCCATCATAAAGGGTACCTTAAAAAGCCTTTAGGGGAATGTTTACATACACGTCTCACTCAGCATAAGAGGAGGCAGTTCCTGCTGAATGGTCCAAATATCAGCTCTGATGTTCTGCTGTACTTGCTTTTCTGTCCTTTTACCCCCTCCCCTCCCCCAATACTTGGCAAACACATGTATGGAAAGCTGAAAGCTCAGCTATTATGGATCATTTTCTGCACAAACTAACACTTAATATTAGTTTTTCTAGCTGTAAAACTAATTACTTTTCCTAAAAAGTTTTTGTGGTAATATATTATGTAGGATTTAATAAAGCTTGCCTAAGGGTTAAAATGAAAAGCTAACCACAGCCATAGAGCCATGCAGCGATGATTCATTCCTTTAATCCCAGCAGCCATACTAGCTAGCCACAGAGGCCAAGCAGTGGTGGTATACACTTTAATCCCAGGTCTCAGGAGACAGAGGCAGATGGACCTCTGTGAGTCCAAGACTACCCTGGCTACACGAGAGTGAATAAGTTAAAAAGAACAACAGAGCTCAAGCCTTTAATCCCAGTACTCGGCAAGTATAAAAGGAAGAAGTAAAGGGTCACATGTGAGATTTAGTTTCCAGACAGGGAGGGCATTTGTCTCTGAGGATTCCTGGAGACAGGATTGCCATTTCAGCTTAGTAGAGTAGAGGTAAGAGCTACTGGCTTGGTTTGTGTCAGTGCAAAAGGTGTGGACAGAGTGGATATCTCACTACAATGACTGCTTTTTTTTTTTTTTTTTTTTTTTTAAGATCTTCAGCTTGAACCCCAATATCTGTTTCTGAGTTTTTATTATTCATGTCACAAGTTTTCCTAGATGGAAGCCTGGAAAAGATAGTGTTCCTGAAGAAACCAGTAAGTACAAGTTAAGACTGTAGGTCAGTCAGTGATATGTTTTAATTTTTATATCTATGTTATATGATTACTAAAAATACTAACATTTGGAAAAACTGAAGGGTACAAGGAATTCTCCAGTAATTTTCAACTTTCCCTATAAAAATACAAATTAAAAATATGAAGAATTTTGGTTTTAAAAACCATTTTGGGTAATTGTGAGAGTTAGAAAAAATACAGACTTCACAAACAAAGCTAAAAAACATCTCTCCTAAGTTTAAACTCAAACATACATAAAGAAATCAATCAAGACATTTTCACAATGGATTCTCAGCCATCACTTGTGATCTGAGGACATCCCCTCCCATTTTGTATTTGTTTAGAATGCTAGAAGAGTCTTTCCATGGTTGAACATAGATTTACTGACTATATACTTCTATAATTGTAAAAAAAAAATTTGATTCAGGGCTGTTGAAACTAAGATTAACTGTATGTCATTTTATCAGCTTTGAAGGAAAAAGTGTTAGTTGACAATTCTTTGATCTTTTAATCTTAAAATGGAAGGTTAAAGTAATTATATTTACATAGAGATCCCAGACTCAGAGTAAGTGAAATGTCTGCAAAGGAAAGAAAGGTTCAATATAAATTTCAAGGTTATTTCTCATGCAGTGTGTTTATACAGATTTAGGAAGACCACCCTTCAGAAGACTCATAGAAGAAGCTGAGAGTTAGTGTGGCATTTGGTCTTCCTGGGACATGGCCTCAGAATATACTTGATTGATTTTCACAAGACAAGCACATGTTCATTTTTAATATCATCTATATAATATGTTTTTACAGGGAACATAATATTTTAACTTAAATTAAAAGTGAACTGAACAGACTTGCATACCCACAGAAAAATTGCACAGGCTATTTTGTTAGTAGGAAGATACCTGTCTCTACCTCTAGTTTACTTCTACAGATTATAGGAAAATGTCAGAGGATTAGCAGACCACAGTACCATTTTCATACACAGTTCCTTCACAGCCATTTACAAAGCACTCTCTGTGAGAGTTGAGACAATTTCCTTCGTTTTATTTCTATTTTTTTTCTTCTGCAATAAAAGCTTCATGGATTCACTAGGGTAGGGATTTCTCTGTGATGAGTTCATATATCTACAATAATCAGTTATTTTTTTTCACTCATGCATCCATATCCAAATAAGTGACAGAATTATTTTAATTAGTACAGGCATTAGGCTCACATCATTTCCTACCTCACCTTGAAATTTCCTATATATTAACATAGTCATATTATTGCATGAGTTCAGTTTTTATCCTCATTAGTTAAAAATATTGGTAAACAACAATTATGAAATATCTTTGAATGTCAAAATATTTACATTTTAGCTAAAACATAAGATTCTTGAGGGTAGAGAATTAGCAACAACAATAACAACAAAAAAAAAAAAAAGAATGGCTTTGTGTTGTTACTAACTTAGATCTTATTTCATTAGTTAATTGCCTGTTAAAGGAAACCAGCTGAAGTCTATTTGGATTGCAATCAGTAAAAGTGAGCAATTAGTGTTTATTTACTCAGAGCCAGGCTCTATTTGAAATAGTTTACCTAGATTATCAATTTGATATTTTCAATAATCCCATTAGATATAGAACCTCAGAACATTGTGAACCACAAAGCTGACAAATAGTGATGGTCACTGTCTGATATCCACAGAGTTTGCAAGAGATCAAAGCTAGGTAGTTTCTCCTACACCTATTTAAGAGTTTATTCTCTCTCCCTCCCTCCCTCCCTCTCTCTCTCTCTCTCTCTCTCTCTCTCTCTGTGCCTGTGTGTGTGTGTGTGTGTGTGTTTGTGTGTGTGTGTGTGTGCATGTGCCCACAGAGGCCAAGAAAGGCTGTCAGGTCCCTTGGAACAGGAATTACAGGTGTTTGTATGCTGCCTAATGTTGGTGTTGGGTAAACTCTGGTCCTTATGACTAAGCAACAAGTGCTCTTAACTGCAGTCAACTCTCCAGCTCACAGTGTAGACAACTTTAATCAGAACATTGTTGTATGCCATTTCCAATACATATGCAGCAGTTGCCAGCGCAATCAAGATCTCTGTAAATGTGCTACAGGCACCAGCAAAACCACCATAAAACCAAACGAACAAGAACAACAACAAAAACCCTTAACTATAATGCAGATGTCAGAAGCATATGCCAAACCTAGTCACTACTGTCTTAAAGCTACAGTAAAAAGGATATTTCCCTCTATTCCTTCTCTCCTATTTATAAATATGGCCCTGGAAATTTTCTAAATGTTCATCTTTCTCTCTTAAATGCACGTTTTGTATTTTCTTTGTTATGTTTTCATTCTCCACATAATTCACTGTTAGCTTTCCTTGTGACCCCTTCAAAAAAAAAAAAAAAAAAAAAACCAACTTTTTATCCTTTTTACCACTCGTACTCCAGGGCAGGCCTCATGCCCAGAAGTAGTTGGCCAACACAAAACAGGGTGTGTGTGTGTGTGTGTGTGTGTGTGTGTGTACACTTTTGTTTTTTATCATATTGGTTATTTATTTATTTATTTATGGTTTTTCAGGACAGGGTTTTTCTGTGGCTTTAGAGGCTTTCCTATAACCAGCTCTTATAGATCAGGCTGGTCTCGAATTCCCAAGTGCTGGTACTAAAGGGGTGTGCCACCACCGCACCGCAATATTGCTTATTTTTAATTTGTCTGTTTTGATTTTCTTTTTTGTTGTTTGTTGGTGGTTTTTGTTTTGACTTTTGTGTGCTGAGAGAGGGAGAGAAGAAAGAATACGATCAAAATATATTATATAAAAGTTCTTTATAAAAAGAAAATGGTTTATATTTCCACTCTGTTGTTTCTTATTGTTTCCTATAAAAACGCAGTCTCACTTTTTCATTCAATCAGCTCTGTCTGATTTCCACTTCATAACCTTGTGGTACTTTATACTATCACAGGACTTGGTGACTTTGACTTCCTTCCACTCCACACGCTTTCATCCTGTCCCTGTGCCCAGCAGGGACAAAGGTCTGCTCTGTTCATATAAAGCACATACTTCCCATCTGGCACTTCTTTTGTGAATAAGGAAATCAGGTTCTCCCCATGGGGGAATGACTGTTTGATAGAACCTTGGAAACAGCAGTACAGTTTGCGTCAAGCACAATAACCTCTGGATTGTTATGTGACAGTTTTTAAATGCTACCTCAATTACAGCTGTGAACATTAATGAGAATATGGGGCCAGGCAAATGGGAAATGGAAGGTCCCATGTGGCTTGATGAGTTTTCTGAACGGTAAATCCACGGGGCATGAACTATTTTTCTGAAAGATGAGGAGAGCACCAAGACAGTTAATGGCAACATCTTTCCCACAGAAAGTAATGAATCCTGGGCTGAGTGGGCTTCCACAACTCTAAATGCCATGGGCAGTGACATTTCCACTCCAGTGACTCAAGCAGCAAGAGTGCTCTTATTGTGCACTTTGAAGCCTGGGAAAACCCCGAGTTAGGGTTGAAATCAGACAAAGGGAGAAAAACTGATTTCTTGCAGGGCATAATTTGTGAGCAATGCTACCATGGGTATTTTCATTACCCATTCTCTGGTCTTGATTCTTCAAATACTGCTGTTAAGGAGGTGACCTGGTCTCCATTTCATGGATGAGAGAACAGAGGCTGAGGAAGGCTGGCTGAGTTGTCAAGTGGCTGATTTTACTCACTGCTATCTGAGATACACAGCTATTCTAGGGAAGCAAGACAGTTCCTTATGGCTGGGCTTTACTGGTGCAGACATCCGGCTCCTGCATGTAGATTAATGTGTTTTGCTTCCCAAAGGCCTCTTTTCTCTACTGCCCTTTGCATTTCAGAATCAGGTTACTTACCTTTGACTTAGCATTGCTGAAAGGCCTTGCTGGCTGGTCAGAGGCTACAGTCTATCATGGCCTGGCAAAGCTCTTCCAACATGGAGACTCCCTCCCTCCCCAGTGAAACTTCCTCTTCTCTCCATGCCCTTATCTGGAAAATGTCCCTGGGCCTGGATGACTGACCTTATCTGAAAGCTGTCTCTAATCCAAACACCTGCTTTATCGGTAGCTTGACCCTTGGTGCAGATTCCTGCTGGAAGGCTCCCTTGCTACACATAACAATAGACTAATACTAGCACTAGGAGCTTTATGGTAGGAGCATGACCCTTAATGCAAATTAGTGTTAGTTCCCAGGCTCCCCAATAGTATGTATTTCCTGCACTCTGGAATAGAGTTGAGCTGATTCACTGAAGTCTGTCCCCATCATGTTCAAGGCCATACAAGGATCCCTACCATCAAGGTCTTTGTGGACCTTGAAGACAAAGGAGATCCCCACATAGCATTTATTACTTCCCCTTACAATGAGAATGCTTTAGAGCTAGCCAACCAAATGTTTGCATCAGCCATGCGTAGGTGTAGATTATTAAACTTACTGGGGGAGGGTAGATGAAGACAGTGAGACATTTAGGTACAAGCTAAAAATAGTTAAAGTTATCAGCTCTGCAAGGCTCCCATGTCTCTAGGCAAGACACCAGGCCCATTGCCAACAGTGTGCTCTATTCCATCATTAGACCTCTTTAAAGGACTCAATGTCATTCAACAAGCCTGCAGTTTGTGAGAGAACTTTCTATGATAGTAGCTAAGGCTTACCAAGCATGCTTCAAAAGGATGTTGATGTGTCTTCCCTGTTCCTCTGCATGGTTCACCAAAAAGAACAGCTGTGATCTGATTTTAGAAGATATTGAGATCTTTATCCCATGGACGTTTTTCACCACTTATGAGAAATGAACTAGAGGTCTCACATCACAAATATATTCAGAAAACAGAAGAGGAAGCAGAATGGTGGCTGTCTGCAGTCTAAGTGCTTGAAGTCAAGAGGCAGGATCACTAATTCAAGGCCAGCCTGGCTTACACATGAGATTCTGTTTAAAAAAAAAAAAAAAAAAAAAAAAAAAGATCAAAATGTAGTGGTTTGACTTGAGTCTTTTGACTTGCTACAGAGTGAATGCAGCGTGTGTTCAAACAGACAAACAAATGAAAACCCCTCCCCTCCACAAACCCACAACAAAAACCCACAACTTTTTGGCTTTCTTGGGCTGTCTCAATGGGATACAAAGGCATTTATGATATCCACCATAACCCAAGACAATGATCCTCAGCACACTATGGTGGGCTGAGGCTTGGTTAAGCTATAACATCTGGGAGGTTAGCTCCACTAACTACATCTTTTAACTTGTAATATTTTCAATTGGTGAGTTTATCCAGAAAAAGCCATCAGGTGTCTCACAGCCTATAACTCCATTTCCAGGGGAACTCCTGCTCTTTGATCTGAATGGTGGTGGCATTATTCACAAGTGGCATGCATAAACTCAAGTAGGTACACACATATGCAGGAGCGTTAAAAAAAAAAAATCCAATCTTTTGAAAATTGCAAAATGAAAACAAAAAAGAATAGCATGTTTTATCTCTAGACAATAGCTCATATATCAGAAGTATTTTAAAAATGTTCTTCAAACTCAGCCAATACGTATTAAGTCATCAATATCCCCATGAAATCGGAAATGTGCTTCTCAGCAGGGGCAAGCAGAAGTGCTCCTATGTCCTGTCTGGGAAGCCCTTGGTGGGGGCACTGTAGCTGTGCTTGCTCTGTCAGCTAAATCTACCAAAATGCTATGTACATAGTAGCCAGTTAGCACAGGTCTTCACGGAAGGCTGGCAGATGTTTCTGTGAGGCGCCCCAACCCCCCACTGCTGTACACAGGGCAGTCAGTACCTGGCAACCTGCAAATAAAACCCTAGCTTTTTACTTGCTTTGAAACAGCACCAGCAACAGCTGTGGCCACCAACATTGCTAAGTAAACAACAGGTTTCTACACCAGCTGGAACAAAATCTTGCCCTTGATATTGACCAATCAGGTGAAACCAGGTAACCTAGCCTTCACTAATGTGCTAGCTTAGAGCTCAGCAGCTGCCTGACAGTACTGATTCTCTGCCTCACCTGTGCGATATCAGTCCCTTCTTGAAAATGTGCATAATTAATTTGTCTCATGGCTACTTCCTTCTAGTTTTTCCTCCTTTCCTCTGTCTTCTGACATTCCATTTTCTTCTGAGTTGGTAACACCTCTTGAAGGTACAAGCAGAGCAGACTCAAACTTTTGGCGTTCACAAATAGAAAGTATAAAAGATGGAAAGGGGAATACAAGTTTTTATTTTTATTTTAAAATAGAACAACATCTTGGATTTTTTTTCCATATCTCCTTAGTGCAAAGAGAAGCATCAAGCTCACAATGAACAACCAAGTAGAAATGAAATCACATTTAAGTCAGCCTTCCACAGAAAAAGAATAGTCCACCAACTTCCACACAAGCATGTGCACTGATCTGAGATTCTTAGTAACAGGCATCCCAAGACCCAGGAGATACACAGTTCAGGTTCTTAGTAAAATAGAAAAACACAGAACCCAGAAGTAATGGAGGAGAAAGAGCCCAGTTGCTGATAAGAACTGGGTACATTTTTACGTATGTGCATGTTTTCCTGGAAACAGACCAGGTTTTAGGGGAAAACATGCATGCCTATCACGTGTTACAGGAGGGGGAGGACAGCATACAGGGGGCTAATTCAGAAAGCAGATTCCAAAGGTGTCAGATGCTAACTGGGCTCTGGAAAGCACTCACCTATCTGTCTGCAATTCTCTCCCCCCAAAATTCCTTCTTGGAATTAGTTGTTAACTAAAAATTTTCAACATCAAGGTCTTTGCTTTATCAAACAGGAAGTATATTGCTAACAAGAAAAAAACAAACAACCAAAAGAAAAAAACGGTATAAACTGAGCTTTGAGAGAAAGAGCAGGCAGCAGAGTCAGAGACAAAGCCTGGCCCCTCCCTCTGCCACAGAACCCCAGCACATGTGCGAATGGCCCATTCAAGTTCTCTGGTTGTCAGTTAAGTCCCTGTGATCTCCCATGAGTCCAGTTCAGTTGACTCTGTGTTTGCCCTGGTGTCTTTGGTTCCTCTGGCTCTCATCATCCTTTTTACCCTCTTCCACAGAATTTCCCAAGGTTGGGCACCCATCTATGAGCATAGCAGACTATCACTAAGAATCATTGCATTGACTTTTTTCTTTCTATTTTGCCAGTCATTTTTGGATCTATCCTATATCTCTGGGCCCTCCAGGGATGGTCAGGGGAGAGATCCCTCTCATAGCATGGGTCTCAAGCTGTACCCATCATTGGTTGGCCACTTCCATAATTTCTGTGCCACCATTGTCCCAGCAGATCTTGTAGGCAGGGAAAATTTTAGGTCAGAGGTTATATGGCTGGGTTGGGATCCTAATCCCCCCACTGGAAGTCTTGCCTGTTTAAAAGAGATGGCTGGTTCAGAATCCATATCTCTCATTGCTAGGAGTCTTAGCTAGGGCAACCCTCATAGATTTCTGGGAGTTTATATTGCATGAGGTTTCTAGCTTTATCCCAGAGATGCCTCTAATTCCAGGTGTCTCCCCAGTAGTCTCTCCCTCCATCCCCCCTTCACCTGATCTCTCCTGTTCCCAGGCCCAACCCCCTATCCAGACCTCTCTTCCTAACCACCTATCATGTATATATATTCTATTTCCCCTTCACAGTGAGATTCATGTGTCCCCTCCCTTGAGCCTTCCTTGGTTGTTTGGGTCTACAAATTGGGACATGGTTAGCTTTTATGGCTAATATTCACCTATCAGTGAATATATATATATATATATATATATATATATATATATATATAATGTTTGCCTTTCTGGACCTGCCTTACTTCACTCAGAATGATTATTTTCTAGTTCTATCTATTTGCCAGCAAATTTCATGATGGGCATGTTGTTTCCAGCTTCTGTCTATTATAAATAAAGTTATTATGAACATAGTTGAACAAGTCTCCTTATGGTATGATTGAGCATCCTTTGAGTATATGCCCAAGAGTGGTATTGCTGAGTATTAAGGTAGATTGATTTCTAATTTTCTAAGAAACCACCATATTGACTTCCAAAGTGGCTGGACAAGTTTGTACTCCCAGCAACAATGGAGATGTGTTCCCCTTTCATCATATCTTCACCAGCATGAACTGTAACTGATGCTTTCGATCTTAGCCATTCTGACAGGTTGGAAATCAGAATCTCAGAGTCATTTTCATTTGCATTTTCCTAATGGCTAAGGATGTTGAACATTCCTTTGGGTGTTTCTTGGCCATTTGAGATTAATATGTTGAGAATTCTCTGTTTAGATTTGTACCCCATTTTTAATTGGATGATTTAGTTTGTTGTTGTCTAATTTCTTAAATTCTTTGTATATTTTGAAAATCAGCCCTCTGCCTGATGTGGGGTTGGCGAAGATCCTTTCCCATTTGTACACTTTTGTTTAGTCCTTTTGATTGTGTCCTTTGCCTTACAGAAGCTTTCATGATGTCCTGTTTATTAATTGTTGATCTTAGTGTCTGTGCGACTGGTGTTTTGTTCAGGAAGTCATGTCCTGTGCCTATGCATTCAAGGTTATTCCCCAATTACTCTTCTATTGGGTTCAGTGTATCTGGTTTTATGATGAGACTTTTGATCCACTTGAATGTGAATTTTGTAGAAAGGGATAAATTCTGATCTATTTGCATTCTTATACATGCTGACATCCAGTTAGACCAGCACAATTTGTTGAAGATGCATCCTTTCTTCCATTGTACATTTCTGGCCTCTTTATCAAAATTCAGGTATACATATTTATGTTGATTTTCATCTGACTCTTTAATTCCATTCCATTGACCAACCCGTCAGTTTTTATGCCAATACCATGTGGTTTTTATTACTACAGATATATAGTATAGCTTTAAATCAGGGGTGGTGATACCTCTGGAAGTTCTTTTATTGTATAGTATTACACTTACAGGTTTATTGATAACTTGCCAAGAGCTTGTTATATCCACAATGTTGAATTTCTTAAAAAACAATGATCCGTTGGTTCTAGACAAGGTTATAAATATTCAGTGTTTTAAAGTATGATAATAGAAATTCTAACCTGTTCCACCATGAAGAGGGTAATGGCACTATGTACTAGTGGTGGTTGGCTTGTTGCTTTTGTAAGAACAATTCTCTGGACTGTGGCAACAAGTGAAATGAGAGAACATTTTTCTCAGTTTGTCCATATAAAAATGTGTGCTGCAACTGTGGCAGTTTGAATGTGACTGATCCCCACAACTTCTGGTCTGGCACTATTAGGAGGTATGGCCTTATAGGAAGAAATGTGTCATGGTGGGGCCTGCTTCAAGGTCTCCTAGGCTCAGGATACTGCCCAGTGTCTAAGTTGACTTCCTGTATCCTGCAACATATAGGATTCTCAATTATTTCTCCAGCACCATGTCTGCCTGCACACTGCCATGTTTCCCACCATGATGATAATGGACTGAACCCCTGGAACTATAATCGAGCTAACCCAATTAAATGCTTTCCTTATGAAACTTATGGTCACTGTATCTCTTGACAGCATTAGAAACCCTAAGACCGTAATACCTGTTAACAAAGAGACTGCCTTTCACAGTGGCATGGGTTAAGTTCAGTCTTCTTCACGAGGAGAACTTCAGAATGCACTACAAGAGGAAAATTGTATTTCTGATAGAGTGATGATCCACGTTCAAGCTCAGAAATCAGAGGTTTTGCAAGGGGTTCAAATATCCGATGGACAGAAATATTTCTGAGATGATTATTGTGCTATCCATTAAGTAATTGTCACTGAGAAGTTAAAAAAAATAAAATAAAACATGAAAATATCACTTTGACCCATCTCCTACTATTTCTTCCACTGTCTGCAGAAACATTGCAAATGAAAAATAGATGTTTAAGTTCTCAGTAGGCCACTGGGAGCTGAATTGTGTCATTATTAGGGAAGTTTGTAAGTATTAAGCATTTGATCCTGTTTTAGGTCATGTAACTTGTGTTGTATTTTTTCTGTGTATGCATAAGTTATGGTTTTAAATCAAATCATGGAGGCTAACATGATTAGCAATTTGAGGTTTTTGCACCAAGTTATTGTTGTTATTAGCACTCAAAAGTTCCCTGAAGGAGTGCTGCAGAGATGTGCTGTGATCTTCAATTGTTTTCCACAAATTTTTTCCTTTTTTTTTTTTTTTAAGACACATGATGTCTTATTAAACCTGGAATTTGCTAATTTAACTAGACTAACCACCAAATCCCAGGGACTCTCTTACATCCTTCTTCCCAGCACTGTGGTTACAAGTGTTTGTCACCCCCAATCAGTGGCAGTGTAGAGGATTTGAATCAAGTTCTCATGCTTGTACAGCAAGAACTTGACCTAGTGAACCATCTTTAAAGCCCTGAATGTGACATTATTTATTGCAGTGAAGTCTGCTTCTCACCTGGGTTCTAGACCCAAGTCAATGCATAAGCTCACAGATACTTATTGGAAGAGAAATGTCATCTCCATGAAGAAATACCCTTTACCAGAATAAATATTCAAAAAGAAGCCCATTAGCTGGGTGGTGGTGGCACATGACTTAAATCCCAGCACTCAGGAGGCAGAGGCAAGTAGATCTTTGTGAGTTCGAGGCCAGCCTGGTCTATAGAGTGAGTGCCAGGACAAGTTCCAAAGCAATACAGAGAAAACCTGTCTCAAACACACACACACACACACACACACACACACACACACACACACACACACACACACAAAGAAATAAAAGAAAAAGGGAAACAAAGAAACCTGTTTCCATTGATGAGAGTTACTGTGCTCAGGTAAAAGGGAAACATTTAAAACATTAGAGAGTAGCCAGCCTTTGCAATTAAAACTGATTCTTAGGTACCTACAATGCCAATATAGTCAAGTACAACTTGATGCAACAAACTCAAATTGTGAATTAGGTTAGCCTACATGCATTTATTTAAAAATTATACTCACATAGACATAGAAAAATTCAATAAAAGCAAACTTATAAAACCAGCCTCTGAATGCATGGCTGCTATAGAATGACTCTCCCAATCTAGAATCTTTGATTTATAGGGCAGAGCATTATTTTAGAAAGAGCTGGGCTGGCAAGATGGCCCAGCAAATAAAGACATTTGCCTCCAAGCCTGGCAACCTGAGTTTCTTGTTTTGTTTTGTTTTGTTCACCCCCCCCCACCGACTTCTCATCATTGAAGGCAAGAACCAGCTCCAAAAAATGTTCTTTGACCCTTTGACGTCTTCAGATGCACAATGGTCACAATGACATATACACACACAGAGTTAATAAATGGATAGACAGAAAAATACAGTTCTTTTAAAGTGCTAATTACAGTTCTCATGGTGTAGTAAAAAAGCAACAGGCTTTTGTAAATTTTTGCAGAATAAAACAGATAATTAGTTTTATATACACTTGCTCCTTTTGCATTCTGACAAGATTATTAGCAGCTAAGAATACAACATACCAGCATACTGGTAGTTAAAAAATAAGTTTATTAACTGAATAAAAAGATGTAAGAAGAGATCCCAGAGGTAATATTGCATTGTGGACAGAATGTTAGATATTTATTATATAAATAAAAATATAAGTGATGTAACCTACTACATATGCATCCCTTGTGATGAAACCTACTACATATGTATGACAACTATAAATTGAAAAACTCACCCTGTGAAGAGATCAGGAGTATATTAGAGAACTATTGTGGAATTAATATATCAGTGACTTCAATCATAACTACATACACATGCACACACATGTACTTAATGAAACAACATGCTCCTTGCCACTTGATACTTAGTTATTGACATGGCAGGGCCAGTAATCGTTTTCAGAAACTGAGATGCTATGTATGAATGAAGACCCTACAGAAATCTGGGTGTTTCTGACATTCAGAAAACATGTTACTCTCTTATGTTGGTGATACTGTGGCTGTTAGAAATTATCATTGGAAGTGACCAACATTTGAGCACCCTTAACAAGATGTATGTGGACTAAAGGATGACTCTCAACAACATAGCCTGATCTTGTTAAGTGGACATATAAAGGTTCTACATGCCTGTATGGGATGGTTAATGCTTAGAAAAGGAAATATGGGAAAACTGGGTAAGCAAAGCAGTGTAGTAAATTAGACCTCACTATCTCTCATAGCCACATCCTCCAGTGCCCTTCCTAAGGAAAGGGCTTCTCCTGATACACATTAATTTGATAGCAAAAAAATGGTATACAGTTTGGTTAACAGATAATGATTCGGAGATGGTGGAGACACAGAGTATTTCATTAGTGTTGCAATGTGTTTTTCTCCCCTGGTTCTTAGAGCATTTCTGATTTTCCAGGGCCCTGTGGCCAACAGCTTCTGAAGAATAGGGTTCCACACATCATAAAATTGTCACCAAACACCTCCACAGAAGTGCTGTCCCAATGGGATTTTTGAATGCTCTTTGAACTAAGTGAGATTATTAAGGTTGTAGGATAAAAGATAAGTATATTATATCCACTGAGTCAACTCTGACCAGGGAAGCAGTAGGATAACTGTAAATCTTCCTATCTCCTTCCATTTTCCCAAGTCCAACACCCTCATCTTTAGCTCTGTATAACTAAACTGAAAGGGAAAAAGAATAACACATGATCATTTCATTAGATGAAGAAAAGGCCTTTAACAAAATCCAACACCCCTTCATGATAAAAGTCTTGGAGAGAATATGGATACAAGGGATATACCTAAGCATAATAAAGGCAGGTTAAAATAAGCCTGTAGCTATTATCAAATTAAATAGAGATAAACTCAAAGCGATTTCATTAAAATCAGGAACAAGAAAAGGTTGTCCATGTTTGCCATACCTATTTAGTATAGTACTTGAAGTCTTAGCTAGAGCAATAAGACAATTCAAGGAGATGAAGGAGATAGGAAATGAAAAAGTAAAAATATCATGATATAATAATATACATAAGTGGCCTTAAAAATTCCACCATGATGATAAACAGTTTCATCAAAGTAGATGAATACAAAAATTAACTCAACAAAAATCAGTATCCCTACTATAAAAATGACAAGTAGACTGAGAAAGAAACCAGGAAATATCACCATAAATAGAAGCCTCAAATGCTATAAATAAATATGTTGGGGTAATTAGAACCAAGCATGTGAAGACTTGTATGATAAAATTTTTAAGTTTTGAAGACAGAAATTAAAAAGTTATCAGAATATTAAAAGATCTATTATGCTAATGGAGCTATAAGATTAACGTAGTAAAAATGGTCATCCTATCAAAAACAACCTACATATTCAATGCAATCCCCATTGACATTTCCACATAATTCTCCACTGATCTTGAAAGGACAATTCTCAACTTCACATGTAAACACACACCCACCAAAGACAGGATAGCTAAAACAATCTTGAATAATAAAAGAAATGCTAGAGGTATCACCATTCCTGATTTCAAATTGTATGACAGAGCTATATTAATAAAAAAAAAAACAGCATGGTATTGCCACAAAAAAAAAAAGACATGTTGATCAATGAAATAAATTAAAGACCAGACACTTGATTCCTTAGAAGGAGGCCAGAATACACACTGGAGAAAAGACAACATCTCAACCAATGGTGCTGGCAAACTGAATGTCTACATGTAGAAGAAAGCAAACAGATCCATACCTATCACCCTGCACAAAACTCAATTCCAAAGACCTCAACAGAAGTTCAGATACACTGAACCTGATAGGAAAGAAAGTTGGGAATAGCCTTGAATACATTGGCTTAGGAAAAGACTTCCTGAACAAAACACTATAAGCCCAGACAGTAAAAATGGGACCTCATGAAAGTGAAAAGGTTCTGTACAGCAAAGACACCTGATAAGACAAGTCAGCAGCCTACAGAATGGGAAAGCATCTTTACTTACTACATATCTGACAGAGGGCTAATATCCAAAATAAATAAAGCAGTCCAGAAATAGATATTAAGAAAACAAATAATTCAATTAAAGATGAGGTACATTTCAAAATGGAATTTTCAATAGAGGAACCTCAAGTGACTGAGAAACACTGAAAGAATATTAAAATCCAACCAACATGGAAAAAGTGGTGCCATTTACAATATGTCCCACCCTGAGGCACTTTGGTAAAGTATAAGCTCTAATGTTTAAAAATATCAAACACTTGTACAAACTTTCAAGGAAGACTTAATTGAATGAAAGATACTGTATTTGACTTGTTCCTCTAACACTTCAAAGCAAGTCCTCCTACAGACTGACCGAAACACTTTTCAAACTTCTGGCTTTGGGACTGCAGAGATAACTCCATGGGTAAGAGAATTTGCTTTTAACCAAATTGGTTCCCAGCATCCCCATGGAGTAGCCTGGAGTAGCCTCAACATTCTACAACTCTAGTTTCTAGGAGACCTAAAACCTCTGGGAGAAACTCATGTTTACACACAAACACACACACACACACACACACACACACACACTTTTAAATGAAAAGTTTAATATATATATATATATACATACACACATATATACACACATACATATGTGTAACGAGTATTGTTTTTCCGCCTGCCACCGCTGGTCTTGTCCCGCCGCCAAGCCACCAGCCCCAAATAATACGCAGAGACTCTGTATTAGATATTATGCTGTTGGCCAGTTACTAGTTTCTTATCGGCTAGCTCTGTCTTAATTATTAACCCATTTCTGTTGATCTATGTATTTTTATATGACCTTCTCTTACCGGGGAGGCGGCTGGCGTCCAGCTCTTTTTTGACTCTCCATCTTGACTCCTCCTTACTACTTCATACTTTCTCCTTGTCTCCTAGTCCCTCCTATCTTCCTTTTCTATTGGCCAACAGTGCTTTATTATTAACCAGTATGAGAAACATATACAGAATGACATCTCCCATCACATATGTATACACATATATGTATATATACACACATACAAACATACATATATATGTATGTTACAATTCCTACTTTGGAAAAATAACATCAGAACAGTGTGATGACAATTATAATAGTCAGAATGTAAAGGCAAAAGGATCAGAAATTCAATGACAGCCTCTGAGACTAGTTGAGCTATGGAAGACTCTATTTCAAATAAAATTGATGTTTAAATTTACATAAAAACACAGAAGGAATTTAAATGGTCAGGCTAGGTCATGTGATCAACTCAGGGACTGCAGTGTCTTCCTCAGTCACTATGTTCTAGTCACATGTGCACTCTATGATACCAATACCATGGGTGAAGCCTTCTCAGAGCACCTCCCTCTGTTTAAATTGTAAATCTTGGTCCAGCAGGGTCCATTTTCTAAGAGATAAGTCAAAATCTGTCCCGTTGCCCAGCTATGTTTCCCAGGATGTCAGCAATGCCTGCAACTCCCTATCCCACACATAACCAACCCATTATAAAACTTCCATTTCCCCATTAGGAAAGGAGAGAAACATGTGTGTGGAATGTCATTCCCCTTTAATAGGATGTCCTGCTTGCTTCGACATTTCAAATAGCAGGAGGGACACTTCCTTGGGACGTTTGCCAATATTTTTATTTATGGAGAAGAGTGAACTCAAAAGCTGATCCAAAATCTTTGTGTCTAACTTTATCCATTTCCAACAAAAGCAGTCCATCTGATACGTATGGAGCTTTTTCTTTTTAAAAACTGTTGCCACTTTAAAAATGCCATTACATCATCTCCTGACATCGTTGCTTTTGGCAAGAAACCAGAACTCATTCTTATTCTTCTACATGTGTTGGTTATTTTTTTTAATCTGGCTATTTTTAAGATTCATCTCTACATTGCTTTTCAGAAGTATGATGAGGAAATACCCGGAAATGGCTTTCTTTGTTATTTATTCCGAATACATACAGGATGTAGGGCTTAATACAGTGATTTTTAATCTTCCTAATGCCACACTCCTTTAATAAGATTCCTCCTACTGTGGTGACCCTCAACCATAAAAGTATCTTCAATGCTACTTTATAACTGTCATAACTATCATTTTGTAGCTGTTGTGGAATGTAAATATTTTTGGAGAAAGAGCTTTGCCAAAGGGGTGGAGACCCACAGGTTGTCAACTTGACTGGATCTAGAGTCAACTGAAAAACAAAAACCTGGGCAATCATAAGAGGGATTTTCTTGATCCAATTATTCGAAGTGAGGAGAAGTGAGCAGCATCTTCCTGGGGAGGTCCAGATAAAACATGGAAGGAAGAAACTTGTCATTGCAGCTTCCCTTCCATCTCACTACAATGTTCATCCCTGCTAGAGTCATGGCTGGGTTCCTTTGTTAATACTGGGGGTCACCGCTAGGCCTGCAGTGCACACTGAAGACCAACAGCTCTTTGAGCTCTCCAGGCCTCCAGTGCCACACTGGGACTGCTGAGACAGCCACCCCCCTGCACTCAGCAGCTACTTAGTTCCTGACCAGATTGTACTGTGTAAGTCACACACACACACACACACACACACACACACACACACACACACACACACACACACAGTTCTGCTGCACTGGAGAAGCCTGACTGAAAACATGCATTGCATGATTTTTGAAACAAAGCTAGACATTTTAATCAAAGTTTTTTTTTTCCTAATATTCTTTTATTTTCTATTTCTTTCTTTCTTTCTTTGATGACCCACTTACATTAATGGTAGAGTGATGGTTATTATCTGTGAAAAGTATGTTCTCACCTTTCAGATTTTACTCTCTTTGACTCCTATTAGCCTGACTGACAATGACCCTTTTCAATTTCCATGATGACTGTGGAGTGGATCCTGTTATTCTTCTTGCCCTGGAAGTGCTATTCAAAAGAATACTATTTTGGGCTTTGAACTCCATTTGGTCCTTTCAAGTACTTCAAATAATTTCCCTAAAGTCCCTTCCTCTTCACATACCACACTCTTGTGTTTCTGTAGGTCTCTATTGTATCTACCATGTTAATGTGCATATTATGTTATCATGTGTGTCATTGTGATTGTCTTAAAATCTTATATAATAACCCCTACCTATCTCTATCATCTATGTATTTGTATTTTAAGACAAATTTATGGCCTTAAGTGTAAGTTATTTTGCTATTTTGAGTGTCCTTTAATATTTTAGTTATGCTTTGGATATTGTGTTGACAAAATGTGTGTGTGTGTGTGTGTGTGTGTGTGTGTGTGTGTGTGTGTGTACGCATGCACACGTGCTGTTTGCTTCTTTCTGACAAATAAGAATACTTCACAACCCGGACAGAGGGCTCAGTCACTAATATGCTTTACATAAAAGCACAAGGACCTGAGTTTGAGCTCTAGCACCCTGCCACAAAAACCAAGAGAGGTGGCAAGTGATGTCCACCCTCCCATTGGGGACAGGGCTTCTGAGACTCAGTGGCTCATAGACCTGGCTTAGTTGGCAAGCCTCAGGTCACACAGAATCCCCAATTCCTGAAAACCAAAATGAATGCCCTGAATCATATCACTTAGTTTAGTCTCTGGTCTCCCAGAAACTTATAGACATGTACACACAGAAATACATAAAACATGTCACTATTTGAAAAAAAAAAAAAACACTAAATAACACTGTGCTATGCCAGTGTTCAGTGAGTTAGGGTGATTCAGCCAGGGGTGTCAAGCTGGCCTGAACACTGTGATTTTCACTCATCTGTGGGATCTCACTTCTCTGGAGACATAGCACTCAGAACCCATATATCTGTGCCCATCTAAAGCTGAACTGAGAGGGGACTATAAACTAGAATGGACTTGTTTACTTGATGACTCCCAATGGTCTGAAGTAGAGTGAGTCTTCTCCCTACAGTCAGATCCTGTGACCAAATCACAAGACCAGAAGACTTCAGAGCTTCATGTATAAGGAGGTATGAAGCCACGGGAGGAATGCAGTTTTCAAGGAGGTGGGTATGAGTGGGGATTCTGCATTTCTCCCTGCTCTCCAACCTCTGCTCCAGCTCTGTTTCTCATCAGATCCTCCTGCCATGGAATTAGCTGGCCGGGACATTTTTGGAAGCCTCTTTAGGTTCAAATTCAGGGAACCTGGTCCATTCAAAATATAACTGCATTCTCCTTGGCCAAGTTATTAACGGTGTAGGACCTACCTTCTATAAGCCCTGCCCAAACCCCTCAAAATTCATTCCTAAGTATGAAAACATCAGCTGTTCCTCACTCATGTAGGAGACTCATCTGTCTAGACCTTGAATCTTCTACAGCTCCTTCTTTCCACAGCTCCCCATTAACTTTAAAGAATTTTAATGATTTTTTTTTGAGTTGTTACCTGGTGACTTCTTGTTTCCGTACAAATAAAGATATGACTCACAGATACAGTACGACAAATGCTTTTGTGAAAGGAGGAGCTGGGTAATATAATCCCTGCAAGTTAATTTAATAACAACAGAGTATAGCAATTAATATACCATTCTTCTTTTTTAGGTATCAATATTAGGAAAAGTGATTTTGTTTACTTCAGATGCCAGAGGTAACCATTATTTATATTTTGACAGATACAGTTAAAGGTATTTTATCATTGAAAATTTGGTACATTCATAGTCATGGTCATATGTAAGCCTATATTTTTATTTTAAAAATAGGGTAAAATAACTCATACTACTTTCCAAAGTGTTTTTCCAAACAAAACACATGGGATCTTATGCTCTAGAGAATGCATTTCCATTGGCAAACTTCACTTTTACTAACAATCCTAGCCCGATAGCCATGCATGTTGCTTTAATTTTTGGTACACTAAAAATTGTATAGTCACATCTTTAAATATTTTAAGGTAATTATTTTAAGGCATGAAAGATCTCAGAATGTCTAAAATGCAGAATTTAGCAAATGATATATGTAGATGTATATAAACAAATGTGCATGTGGGCACAATATAACCTAAGAAAAGAGAAGGAGAAAGGCTATTCACTCTGGATGAGGGAGACCTCGATGTTGGTAATAGATACAATTTATGAAAGGTGTACAAAGCTAACCGATTTTCTAATTCTAATTCTGTCATGGATTTCTGTTTGTTTTTAGTAGTGGATAAGTAAATAAAATATATTCAATACTAAATGTGTGAAATGTAATGTGGAGCTCCACAGATTTCATTCTTAATGCCAATTCTCACTGTTTAGAAGTTCCTTGAGTTATATAGACTTTGGGTCTGGTTAATTTTGGTGTGTAATTTTTAAAATTAATTTTGGGGGTATTTTTATAATAAAGTTAATAAAATTTTAAAAAGAAAAGAAGTATGGGTTTAATAGCTATACAGGTAGCTGGACATGTTCTAAAAATGTTAGAGAGACCACCCTAGATAAAAGGGCTTAGCTTTTGTGTTTTCCACTTAAGGGTCACATGCAGGCTTGTTAGTTGCTATTTACATGCCTGTCAAAACATGAATATACACAAAATAGATGAGCCCTAGATCAATGAAATATTTTCAAAACTGCTCAGCCTCAACAAGAAGAAAGTAGGGCTAGAATATTTTGTTATCATTATTTAATCTTGAGCAGGACCATGTAGAATCATAGCTCACATAAATCAAATGTGTTATGAAAAGTAGGTTCACAAGAGTATTATTCTAAATTTTTGGTAAATTACTAAATAAGTGATGTCATTCTGTAAAGACGTTTTCTCTGCAAATACCAAACACTAAGCATCAAGGAATAGCTAACTTTTTTGCATATTGAATGAGTAGTCAAGGTAGGGAAAATTAAAAAACCAACAACTTCCATTCTGTGTTCATTCTCTAACACCACATTATTGCTGCATTTAGAGTCATTTTCTGGCAGAATCATGTCTGTTCAAACATTTATGCTGCAACTGTTTGCAGAGTTGTAATGACTAGAGAATGAACTTGGCTGGCATAAGAACCTTCGGATACTACATAACATAAACACAGATGATGGGGAGCTCAAATAACTCACTAGCAAGCCCCTTTTAAGTAATGAAGCCACCTTAATGTTTTAGTTGATTCTGGGACCCCCCTGAAATTCCTGATTTCCAAGAGCATCTGCTAAAAGGAGTGGGGATGTTTGAGCAAGGTAAACAGTTGGAAGTGCCCTCTCACTAACCTCAGTGCTGCAGGCAGATGTCCATTCTGAATGGCATTTCATAGACAGGTGAAGTGATTACAGGGCTGAGCCAGAGAGATAGAAGAAGAAAAAGGCAGCTGAGAAAATGATTCTGTGGGTAAAATGCATGCTGTGCTTGTGTGAGCCCCCAAGTTTGCATGACCACAACCCACATGAAAAGCCAGGTGCTGTGGCACAAATCTACAACCAGGGTCTGGGGAAGTGGAGACAGGAGGATGCCTGAGCTAAGCTGCCCCCTGAAACCAGGGAGCTCCAGGTTCCATGAGATACCTTGTCTCAGAAAACAAGGTTGAGAATGACAAAGGAAGGCATCCGTGATCTCAAATTCTGACTTTCACACTCACAAGCAAAGGCAACAGCACTGCACACATAGATGTTCACACACAAGAACATACCTCACACACACACACACACACACATACACACACACATCCAAGAGAGAGAGACGGAAGAGAGAGCGAGAGAAAGAGAGAGGAAGAGAGAGACAGACACAGAGTGAGTGAGAGAGAGAGAGAGAGAGAAAGAGAGAGGAAGAGAGAGACAGACACAGAGTGAGAGAGAGAGTGAGAGAGAGAGAAATGAAAGGGCTACAGATATTCTTCAGTTAGAACAAGAGTAGAAAGAATAAAAAAAAAACCCAGTCAGTCTGTCACTTGCATCAAATGCAAATCTACACGCAGGTAAATGCCAAGATACCCTCCAACCAGCCCCCACTGTCACATTCTGTGTACAGAAGCACATTAACTATACCCTAGAGAATGACCATGCTGTTGCTAATCATGTCTATGCATAGAGAATAGACAAGTAAACCATCTGTAACCACAGAAACACAGGCTGACATTTGAGTTCATCTGTTCCTTCACTGAGAGGACCATCATTTTCCATTGCCATGGGAAAGGCTCCAGCTCTCCTCTCCAACCTAATGGCCTATCGCTCGAGGAATAGCACCTGTAATGGAGGTAGATTGCACTGTTCCCTTTGACAGTCCTTCTCACAGTGTCTGAAGAGCTTCCCAAACAATACAGTCCACTCCATCACCTTTGTTCACTGAAACCCAAAGTATAATTGCAAGTTTGGTGATAACCCATCCTTGCAAAATTGATCAATAAATTCAAAAGGGAAACATAATCATATGGCCCAGTGATACCCCTATAGACCAGCTGTGTGACTTCTTCATATTGGATGTTTTATTTATACAGCTATAGAAAAAAAAGGAATGTATAAGGTTAATTTTTAGTAGATACCTTAGTATCCTTTCTATTATAACATATTGAACAAGAGAAAAGGATAGTACTCTATTAGCTAAGGCATTGTGAGGTTATCAGTTTATTGGAGACCTCTGCCAAAATATTTCCATGACAAATAAGTTTTTAAGGTTCTCATTAAGACTTTATTCCTTTATAGTTTATCTTTAGTTTTTATTATTTTATTGTTGTATAATAATTGCTTATTTCATTGTGTTTCACATGAAGATTTTATTTTAAATTACAGAATACTATATGTTGTAGAACTTCCTTAATTTCAGTGCTCATTAATTTAGCCAATCAATTAGAAAACTGAAGGAAGAGGGAAAGAAATGAGAGAGGGAGGGAGGGAAAGAGGGATGGAGGGAGAGGCAGAGACAGAGAAAGAAAGGAAAATGAGAAAATCGGCTGTAGCAGCTCATAATTGTTACCCAGCATTTCAACAAGATGCTGGTGTCTGTTACACACCAAACCAAAACTTAGATTTATGAATTTGAATCTGTAAATGTAAGCATTAGAACTCACAGATATGAAATCATCTGAGGCACACTCAGCTTTCAGATGAGAAGGAAGTGAGTCTCTCAACCCAACCACAGGCTCTTGGTAACACACCACACACACTGCCTCTTCCAGGAGAACCCAGGAAGTATACCTATGGCTCCAGATAGCCTGAGCCTCAGCATGCAGAGGTCTCTACCATAGGGGTGTATTTCTTTCCCCATTTAAAAGGCTATGGCCTGCTAATCAGAAGGAAAGTCAATACATGGCTGCTTGTTCTATTTCTGCCTGATAATGCAGATAAAAGGCTTTAATTCTGGCTATCTAGGACAACACAAAGCCTCAGAGCTTTGAGGCATTGATTCAGTAGTGCTGCTAATTAAAGAGTTTAATAGGCAATCTGTACCTAACAAGATTTATGAGGATTTCACCTAAGCTTGCACCCACCACTTTGTTCTCAACTGGCTCATTCAGTGTAGCCTGGTATTCTGTCCATAATGCAGGCCCTAACTTCAATCCATATCACACAGACTAGTCATCACCAAAGTCTGCTCCCTGGCTATCACCTTTTCTTTTGTTCATTTGTCCCTTCCTTGTATGTGTTCATTTCCCTCTGACCTCAACATATCTCCACTCTGGTTGAAAAAGTTCAGTCTTAGGGCATGTTGAAGACTACTATTCCAAAATAAAAAAACAGAGCAGTACAGAAACCATGCAAGGTCGTCTTAACTGCCCTTGCCGCCAAATTCCCAGTCATCTGCACATGTGTGGTGTGCAATCCCTGGCTTTCAGTAACTGCACCTGGATTGCTCGCTTGTGGCCTCTGGTTTGCCAAAACTGACTTCCCAAAGAACTTCATTCTCTGGAGCACATTTAACATGTGAATGACAGCTGCAAATTATGAGATGTATGATCCCAGACCCACAGCTTTAGATACTCACTTCCTGCTGGGACATCCCATCTAACACCTTGACTTAGGCCACTGCTTTTTTGTCACCTTTACTCACACTCATCCATTATACCTGAGTAACATGCAGGTTTCCTAGAATTCTATCCTTATTCCCCAGTTCGTGCAGTTGATGTACTGCCAAGGCACACACACTCATAAATGTCAGTGATCTGAATCATTGATGAGCTGATGGCATTGCAACATTCATCTTCAGTTCACAAATTTCCTCAAAATTTCAGAATCATTTTGTTCCTTTGTTACCTATAATTCCAATTTAGGTCTTGCGCAGGCATACCAAACTCAATGATTCAAATAAAATTTCACACCATTCCCTCATAGTCGTTCTCTCCTTTGTGTGATACTTTTAGGTATTAGTGCTGTTGTAGGCATAACATTGAAAATTCAGTGTAGTCCTAACTTAATTCTTCCTTGTTTAACCACACACACACACACACACACACACACACACACACACACAGAGAGAGAGAGAGAGAGAGAGAGAGAGAGAGAGAGAGAATAAGAGAGAGATGCAATAATACCCCAAAACATAGTTTATTCATGCACATAGACATCTCTTAACCCTGTCTACATCATCTCTGCAGTGAGATCTCTAATGAGCTGTTGCCATCATCTCCACAAAGGTGATTCTGTTTATTATCTGCGTCTTGCCTGGCTTTCCTTGTTCTACATAGTGACATCAAAATATTCTATAAAGCATAAGAGACTGCTGCCAAAGTACCTCAAAATTTCTGTGTTACTATTGGAAAGGGCTCACATTCTTCATGTGTCGGGATCCTGGCTCATCTAGCCCTGCTTTCCTTTTTCACCTACTTATAGTTTATGCTTCAGCAGCTGTTGGCTGACTAACAGTTCCTGTCTGTGCCATATTCACTTAGATTCCTACTGCTCTTCTTCTTGGGATATTTATTATCATTTTAGATAGTTAAGTTCAAACCAATAATCAAGAAACACTCTGTAGGGATTTTTAAAAGACTGAAGCTTGTAATGTATTCTAATTTGTAAAAATTGATGGGCTTTTAATGTTATGTTTTATATTGTGTTATTAATCTTATGTCATCTTGGGGATAAAAGGGAAAGGTTCTGGTTGTAAGGTTCTAAAGTGATGTGTTTGTATGTCAAGTTGACAGCAGTCAGTTATGCTGGTTAGTTTTACATTAACTTGACACAAGCTAGAGTTATCTGGAAGGAAGGAAAGAAAGAAGGAAGGAAGGAAGGAAGGAAGGAAAGAAGGAAGGAAGGAAAGAAGGAAGGAATCTCGGTTGAGAAAATGCCACAGGAAGATCTGACTGTATTTTCTTAATTAGGGATTGATGGGGGATAGCCCAGTCTGTTGTGCTTGGTGCCAACCCCAGGTTGGTTTCCTCCCTCCCTCCCTCCCTCCCACCCTCCCTCCCTCCCTCTCTTCCTTCCTTTCTTTCTTCCATTTGTGATTATTTAATATTTTTTCTTGTTTTTTATATCAATCCTAGTTCCCTCTCCCTCCCATCCTCCCATGACTCCCACTTAACCCCAACCCAACCCCTATCCACTC
Organism: Phodopus roborovskii; assembly: GCF_943737965.1. NCBI lineage: Eukaryota > Metazoa > Chordata > Mammalia > Rodentia > Cricetidae > Phodopus > Phodopus roborovskii. The sequence continues at coordinate 22,111,250 of NW_026126563.1, read as the reverse complement.
CCCAGGGAGGGTGAGGCCTTCCATGAGGGATTATCAAAATCAGTCAAGTCTTTAGGCTAAGGGAGTATCCCTCCATGGGGAATTGGCTCCCAGAGTTTGTTCTTACACTAGGGATACATGCTGGTTCCACTGTTAGAGCTCTCATAGACTGCCCAGGCCTTCTAACTGAGACCCACATTGAAGGGGTCTGGGTAGGTCCTATGCTGGTTTCCCAGCTACCAGTCTGGGGTCCATGATCTCCCATTTGTTTAGGTCAGCTATCTCTGTGGGTTTCTGTAGCCTGGTCTTGACCCCTTTGCTCATCACTTCTCCCTCTCTGCAACTGGATTCTAGGAGTTCAGCTCAGTGTTTAGCTGTGGTGTCTGCTTCTGCTTCCATCAGCTACTGGATGAAGGCTCTAGGATGGCATATAAGGCAGTCATCAATCTCATTATCAGGGAAGGGCATTTAAGGTAGCCTCTCCACTATTGCTTAGATTCTTAGTTGGTTTCATCCTTGTAGATATCTGGACATTTCCCTAGAGCCAGATTTCTCTTCAAACCTATAATGGCTCCCTCTATTATGGTATTTCTTTTCTTGCTCTCCTCTATAGATGGAGAATAGATGGGTTGGTTTCTATTAGGAAGCAGGCTTAGTAAGCCATAGAGAGCAAGCCCGTAAGCAGCACTCCTTCACATCTGATGTGGCGGCTCCTGCCTCCAGGCTCCTGCCCTGTTTGAGTTCCTGCCCTGACTTCGCTCAGGGAAGGACCATTACCTGGAATTATAAACTGAATTAAACACTCCCCACCAAAAAAGAAAAGGAAGAAACAGTGTCTGTAAGGCTTTTTCTAAGACATTTTAGTTGTTTTTACATTACTTATGCTTTTTGTAGGATGTAGAACACATTGGATCATAGGACAACTTGTGGCAGCTGGTGCTTTCTTTTCACCAAAGTCAAGTCATTAGGCTTGGTGGCAAGTGTATGTCTCTACTGAGCTATCTTGTCTGCTACCTTAAAGACAACTCTTAACATGTATCTGTCCCACATGAGTCTCTGTGCTCCTGTAGCTACCTGTGTGTTATGAATTTTCTGCTTAGATATCATCTTCCCATCAAATCTAAAAGATTGTTATGTAAACCAAACACTCTTAACTAATAGTTATGCCTTCAGCCAGTCCCAAGGTTTTGCCTCTGAAAAAGTATAGCGCAACTCTGCCATGATTTCCAAGGAAGCTGTGGCCACATGTTCTCTAGATTCACTGTTTTAAACTAGTCTAACTCTGCCCTCCAAGTGAGTCATATGGGAGCTTCCTATTATTGTCTAGACAACGCCTTACTCCTTTGATTATTTTGAGTAATAAACAAAATGGATGGTTATGAGTTTCCTGTTGGGAGCTTCAGTTTCTCTCCCATAACAGTATTTTAGGGTGTGTTAAGGAAAGCTTCTTGGGCAGAGGGAAAATGTTTTGAAGAAAAACAAAGAACCTTATAGTTAAACATAAATTAAAATTATATTGCAACAATTCTCTAATATTTGCCATTTTCCTATAGAAGAGGTAGACCAGATGGATTACCCTAAAACTTTAAGGATATGCCTCTTCAGAAAGGTAAAAAATGGAGCTTCATAGACAGAAAAATAAAACTAAAAGATCAAGAAGATAAAAGGTATTTTATTTCTAGCTCCAGAGCTCGGCAACATACTCTGGCTATGTAAACACTAACCTGACCTGCAAAGACCACCTTTGGGTGAAGCACCTGGAAGATGCAATGTAGGAGGCCTATAGCAGGGAACCTTCCAACCCAGACTATGAGACCCCAAGTACTTTTCTCCTAATGCTCAGGGCATCTGTATGAAAAGCAGGGTAAACACAAGGCAAAGCTGAGATGGAGAAAGTTTAAATAGTTACATTGGATTCCTGAAATTAGTCCTGGCATATGAAAAATTGTGAAGTAACTTCTCCCATGTTAAAGCAGCATGGACAAAATGGAACAAAAATGTAATACTTTTCATGAATCCATGGAATGCCAATTTTAGAGGGCACATCCCCTACTCCTAAAATAGGAACAGGGAGTAAAAAGAAACACAACTGGGGCAGATAATCTTCACTATCATTTTGGTTGGGTTACAGAATGTCTAAGAAATTATCTAGTCATACCTGTAAATGTCCACGTGGGCTTTTCCAAAAAGAATCCAGACCCATCCCAAATATGGACTTTATCATTGCATGAACCTGGCCAGCACTGAGTAAAGAAAGGGTAGGAGAAGACAAGCTGAGTATGAAAAGCCCCGCTTTTCTGCTTCCTGATTGATGTGTAAAGTATTCCCACCGCAGTACACTGCCACTAGAAACTCTGCCATGCCTTCCTTCAAAATTGACTCTTGTCATATATTTGGTCACAGTAAGGAGAAAGTTAACTAATAGTCAAGATATGTATAGCTCAGACATCCATGGGTGCCAGAAACCGGTAGGAATACTGAAATGACAATTTCAGAAATTATCTGGGTGCTGAGTGTCGGGTGAATGTTCATGTGAAAAATTCCCAACAAACTCAATTTGGGTGAATTCACACTTTTATAAGTTTTACACAAAAAAATTGTATTGTTTATTTATTTGTTGATTGGTTTGTTTTGCAGTACTTGGGTGTTTGTCTGGTACATGCTAAGGTAGTTTATTTGTTTTTTCATTTGTTTTGCAGTACTTAGGAGTTTGTCTGGTACATGCTAAGGTTATTTGTTTGTTGGTTTGTTTTGCAGTACTAGGGTGTTTGTCTGGTACATGTTAAGGTTTGCATATCTTTATGGATATGTCATTGAACTAAGTCCTTGCTAGGAAACAGACACTCATAGTAAGCAACCAAGAAAAATCCATCTCCTGTGTAAATCAAAGAAAATTTTAAAATGTTCCCTGTACTTTATCAATAACAAAGGCTCCTGTCCAGAAAAAAACCAGGAGACTTTCCAAGAGGCTCATCTTAGATAGGAAAAAAAAAAAAAAAAAAAAAAAAAAAAAAACAGGATTTCTGTTTGGAATTTTGGAATTAGTTCTGTTACTGTGACAAAATACCTGCCAGAAGTAACTTAAGCAAGTTGTAGTTTGGATGATAGCAGGGACGGCATGGTGACTAGGATGACTGGCATAGCTGTCCATGACTTTGTGATGTGACATTATATAAGGCAACTCTTCCACCCTCAGGGCCTAAGTCCAAATATCAGCTCTACAATCTCTCAACACAGCATCTCCACTTGGATACCAAGTGTTTAAACACAGAAGCCTCTGTGAGACATTTCTTCATTTTCCAACCATGATAAATTCCAGATATCTGATTGTTTTATAACCTAAGAAAGAGAGCATGAGGATACATAGTGTGAAGATGGTTAAACATATTATGATACAGAATCTCAATCCATCTTAAGTAAACTAATTTACTCATTAACTATAGACTGTTTGCCTACAGGGCTCCTTACAACCATGGCAACTATGCTCTAACAAAATAATGGATTCTAGTCAAAACATAGACAACAGTTAGGTAGTTTGGGGGGAAACTCAAAGATAGAGACTAAACAGTGGGATTACAGGGCTGGAAAGACAGCTAAGTGGATAAGAGTACTTGCTGCTCTTGAAGACAACCTGGATTCAGTTCCCTGAACCCACACTGTGGCTCACAACCCTCTGTGACTCCTATTCCTGGGCATTTGGCACCCTCTTTTGGCCTCCAGGGGTATACATTCATACATGCAAGCAAAATACTCATGCACATAAATAAAAATTAATATATTTTTAAAAACACACCAGGATCAGAAAATTTTTGCATTATTGGTATATAGAACTATAAGGGAAAAATCACTTCAGTAAAACACCTAAGCCACATTAACCCACAATTCATACTCCCAAGTTGTATTACTTAACATGGAATCAACAACATAAAATAAAAAATAAAAATAAAACCAAAGGGGGGAAAAAAAAAGAAAGATGGTGAATTCTACCAATCATTTTTAAAAAAGACTGTTTTCTATTATCTACAGAATCTTTTGAAATACAAAAATCTGTGGGATTATTTCCTATCTAGTTCTGAAAGAGTGTCATCATCCAAAGACTTTATAAGAAAAATAAAAACCAACATTTCTCATTGGTGTAGGCACCAAATTCCAAAGTGAAGTGTTAACAACTATAACCCAACAACAAAATAAAGAACTTTGCCTACTGAACAAGTTAAATTTAGTCTGTGTTGTAAAATTTAACATAAAATAATGAATTACTATAGTCCATATCATAAGGCTAAATGAAAACAGCATACAATCATGCAAAATGGCACAGGAAATTTTCTGACAAAAATCTAGTGCTCATTTGCGATAAAATTTCTTAACAAAGTAATAAACAAATGGGGCTTTTTCAAGTTGATCCAGCTTCTCCAGGTAATCCACAATTAAAAATCATACTTTCCAGTAGCCATGATAAAACACCATGACAAAAGTAACTTATTTTAACTTAAGGTAGTTTCAGAGGGATGTAGCTCATAGTTCAAAGAAGGCATTACAGCAGGAGCAGGAGCCCAGGCAGTAGTCAGGAAGCAGAGAAATAACATTTTCTCCACACACAAAAATCAGAGGGGGGGGGAAAGGAAATAGAAGCAATCTATAAAACCTCTAAGCCTGTCTCAGAGACATATTTCCTCTTCGAGACTCTGCCTACTAAAGTGTTGATAGCCTTCTCAAACTGCATCACCAAATTGAAACTAAGTGTCAAAACACATGAGTCCATTGGGGGCATTTTCTATTCAAAGCACCATGCCAGATTATTACACAAGGCAGTTATTTACTTATACACACATAGGCGCAATTGTAAAAGTACAATGTCATTAACAGTAGGAACAATATAATTATATAAAAATCTAACAAAATGAAAGGAGGACTCATATTTTAAAACATCTAAACATATGTAAGTAAATGGAGATATGTTACATGTTCATGGACTAGAAGTTTAATATTATTGCCAATTCTTGACAACTTGTTCTGTAGGTCCAGTTCAAGCCCAGTGAAGATACAAGCATACTAATTTGTAGGTATTGACACACTCATTGAAAGTTTATATGGAAACTTGAATGACCCAAAGGAGCCAATATAGTAGTGACAAAGAACAGAAACACAGAAAAGGCATTATCTGACCTGAAGATGTTTAGTAAAATTAATAATCAATGCAGCATAGTATTGGAAAGAGAAGAGAAATGTTGATCTATAAAACAAAGTAAGAAGTCCAAAAATAGATGCATACAATAAAATCATCTAACCTTTGAGAGCTTAGTGAAGCAAGCTGGTGGAGAGATGCTGGGGCAACTGAGTGTATGAAAAGTAAGCTAGGCATAGGCCTTTGTCTCTCATAACAATTAATTGAAAATCAATGAAATGCCTTAATATAAAAATTAAAAGTGTCAAAATTACAGAATTTTATAATGCTCACAAAGAAGTGAATCCCCCAATAAGCCTTTGCTTACCAGGAGACTTGAGAAACAACAGCAAGAATAATATCCCTGAAAGACAAAAGAAGAAAAACTTAACTACAAGCAAATTTGTACTCTGCAAAATATACAAGGAGAGAAGTAAAATACAGGCAGAAGTTTTAGAGAAAACAGATGCAAGATGCATATTTACAAACTATATTTGTCCAAAATACAAAACCAATTCATTTATGTATATATGTGCATACAGAAGTATGTGTGGTGTGTGTGTATTTGTGTGTGGTGTGCTAGGCATCAACCTTGAGAATTTTGCATAGGCCCCACCCATGCATTGTTAGATGGGCTTATTCACTTATTCACTGGCCTGAAACTTGCTGATTATTCTATATTGGATGGCCAACATATCTCTGAGATCTACCTGTCTATGCCTCCACAATGCTGAGATTGCAAGCAAACACCACTATACCCAGCTTTTCATTGTTATTGGTCTGTTTTACACTTAATTTTTAATTTAAAAAATAAGGTATCTGTAGTAAACATTTAATAACCTCATACCTGTGTAAAATGTCTTACATCATATATAACTACACTTCCTCCAACTAACACTTATCCACCTTTAGGCTCTCGAAGCTTCATGCTCTTCCTCTCTCTTCTCCTTCTATCCAATAAGCCAGGGAGTCCAACTTGTGCAGCCTATATACTCATGAATGTAGGGCAAAATACTATCAGGACATGACTGACCTATGAGGGGCCACACTCTTAAAGACAACTGACTCTCCTTCCCTCCAAACCCACAAACTCTCTATAGGTCCTAGCTGAGGGTGGGGGCTCATGAGTATCTCTTTCCTTCATGCTGGAAGCTGACTGACTCTTAAAATCATTCTATCCCCTCCTCTAGGATGGAATCTAAGTCTTAGAGGGTATATATGTGATGCTCTACATTCATTTATTATCTGCATGTGACCAGTTATGTATCACTGTATTAATTATTGTTCACAACACAAAGAATCATCTCTGATTGGGTCTGGCAGCTGCAATGCCCCATGCCCCTGGCATTTATGTGTATTCCGGGGGGCTAAATTCAAGCCTTCATACTTGCACAGCAAGCACTTTACAGATCAAACTATTGTCACAAGTCTTAAAACCACTCTTAAGCTTCAATGATAGGAAAACAGCTGCAAAACTGGAGGAAAGATCTACACAGGAGACTCACAGTGAGATGGCAAAGAAACAGAAGTGACAGCATCAGCTGCCTTTCGGGAGCCGAAAATTAGCTGGACAGTGGTGGCACAAGCCTTTAACCCCAGCACTTGGGAGACACAGGCAAGCAGACCTCTGTGAGTTCAAGACCAGCCTGGTCTACAGAGTGAGTTGAAGGATGGACTCCAAAGCTACAGAGAAACCCTATCTCAAAAAATAAAAGAAAAAATGAGTTGAAAATTAAATTAAAATAGCAATAAGGTACTATAACTCATAGGTGGCCAACCTTAGATGACAATGGCACTATTGATGCAGAGAAAAAGATACAGGCCTTCTAATTCATAGTGGATGGGAGCTCTGGTGCCACAGCCATTTTTTAAACACAGTTTAAGAGTTGGAAATAAGGCCAGACACATTCTTATTGAATATAACAGTTACAATCTATGGTATTTATCCAACATACTTCCACAAAACTTCCACAAAAACCTTGCAATTAACATCCTTCAGCTGGTGAATAGTTAAGTTAGCTTTCTTACAACACACAGATGGCATATTATCAAAATACGTTAAAAAGAGTATAAATATGAGAAAATAAGAGAGAGTGTATCTTGCTGTTCAAATCTAGGCATTCTGGGAAGAATACATACTACATGATTTTAAGTCCATGGATGTCTCAGAAAGACATGAGCCTGGAGATAGTTATGGGTGTGCCTGGAATCCCCAGCACTTGAGACAGTAATCAAAGAAGAAAGAAAGTTTGTGGCCAGTCTGGTCTATCTAGTGAGTATGAGTTTAATAGCAGCTACACATCAGGAAGTGCCCTCAAACACAAAATAAAGACCAAAGCAAAGGAAAAACCAACTAAAAATGTGGAGCCAGCAAAAAGTTGTAATTTCTAGGAAACTAAGGTAAGGAGGAAGAATTTAATAGGTAAATCATGCCCTAGATGTAGGGCAATGAAATTATTTTACATGACACTCTACTGACATGCATTTTATTATCTTCATATTATCTTCATGCGTCAAAATGCATAGAAATTTATATATATATATACATATATATATTATTTTTATTTTACATATCGACCCTAGTTCCCTCCCCTGTCCTCCCTCTTTCCCTCCCCCCCTCACATGCACCCCGACCACCCTCCTCTTCCACCCCCACCATTCCACATTTAGGGTGATGCCATCCAGGTCATTTGAAATAGGGACTAGGACTTCTCTCCTGTCTCTACATTAAGGGAGTATCCCCCCATGGGGGATGTGCCCACAAGGTCCTTTTGTGCACCATGAATACATCCAGGTTCCACTGTCTGAGGTCCCTTAGACTGCCCAGGCCTTCTAGCTGAGACCCATATTCAGGGGGTCTGAATGAGTTCCATGCTGGATTCCCAGCTAAATGTCTGGGGGCCCATTAACTCCTCCTTGTTCAAGTCAGTTGTCTCTATGTGTTTCTGTAGCCTGGTCTTGTCCTCCCTCTCTGCATCTGGATTCTAGTTCGGCTCAGTGTTTAGTTGTTGTTGTTTACTCTTAGGAAAATGTAACAATTTAAGGAAGAAGGAGAGTCAAGAGACCTGATAGAGTACACATCTGTGAAGCAACCTCACAGTGGGGGCTGTGTGTGATTTAAGCCCTTTGGAAAATGAATGGAATGCTAAAGTCTGTCAAGGCTTCACCTATGCTGCAGATTCCAGTTGGTTAAGCATTCCCAGTATGGTGAGGGTTAACACTTCTGCTACTGTGCTGTATGTAAAATGGAGCTGAAAAATTAGATAGCTGGATGGCAGATGGTGAGAGCCAGCTCTCACTGTGGAGTGAGAATGTAGTTATGGAGGGGGAGGAGAGTAGGCTGATCCCTACAGTAATAAAGAGCATCTAATAAGAGTTGGGAGGGGTAGATATGATTAAAACACAACAAAACCATCAAATATATATATACATATATATATATATGTATATATATATATATATATATAGAGAGAGAGAGAGAGAGAGAGAGAGAGAGATTTACAGAAGAAGTATTTGAATAGAATTTACACACATGACCAAATTTTCCCACAGATGTTTCCTTAATCTCTTAGTTAAAAATGCCTAGAGGTAATTATAGCCTCTCTCCACCCACCTCCCTCTCTCTGTCTCTCCTCTGCCCTTCTATCCTCCACCCATCACCAGCGTGTGTGTGTGTGTGTGTGTGTGTGTGTGTGTGTGTGTGTGTGTGTGTGTTTCTTTTCTGTTGATGTGCCTTTCCATTGTTATATTCCAGAATACCCCATCAGAAACCAGTTTAGGGGAGAAAAGATTCATTTTGTCTTTCAGTTACAGAAAGACATAGTGCATCATGACGGGAAAACATGACAGTGAGCATGGTAGGCACAGAGGCAGGAGCAGGAAACTGATGTACTTCTCCCAGATAGGATCCATCCACACCAGGTTCTATAGCCTTTCCAAAGAGCAGCACCAGTTAAGGAAGAAGTATACAAACAATGAGCCTATGGCAGAATTACACACACACATACACACACACACACACACACACACACACACACACACTCACTTGTATATATGAATATATAAATATTACATATGCATTTATATATTCACATGTTTGTGTTTATTTACTGATATCGATAAGCTCATAGTGATATAAATATTAAACAAATGAATATTTGGAAGATAAGGAGAAAAGTCTTCCCAGATATAATTTATATAGAAACTGTCTCAAGGAAGGTGCACAGAACTGAATATTGGCTCTGAGGAAATATGCCTCTTCCAGAATCTGCTATGTGTTTTATTTTGTTAAAAAAAAAAAAAAAAAAAAAGGTGTAGTGATGCCAAGGATCACAGGTGAAGTTATCCTAGACTGTTCCGATGTCTACTGAATTGATAATTTTAAAATGTTTTCTTCTCCCATATATTGTACCCTGACTGAGGTTTCCCCTTTCTCCTCTCCTCCCAGCCCCTCCCTCCCACATCCTCTTTACCCCAGACCTCCTCCTCCTCCTTTGGGATATCAACCAAACATGGCATGTCAATTTATAATAAAATTAGAAACATTCCTGCATATTAAGGTTGGATGAGGCAATCCAGTAGGAGGTAAAGGGTCCCACAAGCAGGCAAAAGAGTCAGATAGCCATTGCTCACACTGTTATGAATTCCTCAGGAACAGAAAACTATACAACATCATTGCAGATAATGTGTGTCAGACCTATAAAGGCTTCCTCATTATTGGTTCAGTCTCTGTGAGCCTTTATGAGTCACAGTTAGTTAATTCTGTGTGTCATTTGGTTGTGGTTCTGACTTCTCTGGATACTATGTACCTTCCTGGCCCTCTTCTGCAGATTACTCCATACTCCATCTAATGTTTAGCTGTGGATCTCTACATCTGCTCCCATCAGTTGCTGCACGAAAGCCTCACTGGTTATGATTGTGATAGGCTTCTGCCTATGAGTTTAGCTGACTTTTTATTTTGTCTGATCATATTTGGTTCTATCCTTGGACTGAGTACATACCAAATTTGTCTTTTTGGTTCTGGTTTGCCTCACTCAGGATAATTTTTTTTCTAGTTCTATCCATTTGCCTGCAAATTTCATGTTTCTACTTTTTAGTAACTGAGTAATATTCCATTGTGTAAACATTCCTCATTTTCTTTATATATTCTTGAGGTAGATTTGATTTCCAATTTTCTGAGGTATCTCCATTTTGATTTCCATGGTGACTTTGCACTCCCACCAGCAATGGAGGAGTGTTCCCCACACTCCACATCCAAACCAGCATGAGCTGTCACTTGTCACTTAGTCATTCTGGCAGTTGTAAGATAGTATCTCAAAGTAGTTTTGATTTACATTTCCCTGATGGCTAAGGATGTTGGACATTTCTTTATGTTCTTGTTTTGAAATCAGCCATTTAAAATGCTTCTGTTGAAAATTATCTGTTTAGATCTGTATCCCATTTTAATTTTAATTAGAATATTTGGTTTATTGATGTCTGGTTTTTGTTTTTCCTTTTTGAATTCTATATATGTATTTTGGATATTAGCTCTCTGGCAGATGTGAGTTTGGTGAAAATCTTTTCTCATTCTGTAGGTTGCCATTTTGTCCTTTTGTCTTATAGGAGTTTCTCAGTTTCATGAGGTCCCATTTACTAATGTTGAACTTAGTGCCTGCACTATTGGTGTTCTGTTCAGTAAGTTGTCTCCTGTGCCAATGTATTCAATGTTATTCCTGACTTCTTTTTCTACCATGTTTAGTGTACCTGATTTTATGTTGAGGTGTTTGTTCCACTTAGTCTTGAGTTTTGGATGGGGTGATAAATGAGGATCTATTTGCATTTTCTACATGCTGGCATCTATTTAGACCAGCACCATTTGTTGAAAATGCTTTCTTTTCTCTATTGTATATTTCTCGCTTCTTATAAAGACTCAAGCATCAATAGGTGTGTGGCTTTTGCCTGGGTCTTTGATTCAATTCCATTGATCAACCTGTCTGTTTTTAAGCCAATACCATGATTTTTATTTCTATACCTCTGACGTATAGCTTGAATTCAGGGATGGTGATGCCTCCAGAAGTATTTTTATTGTACATGATTGTTTTAGTATCCTGGGATTTCTTTGTTTTTCCATATGAAGTTGAATATTCTTTCAAGGTTGGTAAAGAATTGTGTTGGAATTTTGAGGGTGATTTTGTTGAATCTCTAGGTTTCTTTTGGTAAGATCACCATTTTTACTGTGTTAATTCTACCAGTCCATGAGCATGAGAGAGTCTTCCATCTTCTGATATCTCCATCAATTTCTTTCTTCAATGACTTAAAGTTTTTGTCATAGAGATACTTCATTTGCTTGGTAAGGTTATCTTAAGTTATTTTATATTATTTGTGGCTATTGTAAAGGATGTTGTTTTCATGATGTCTTTTTCACCTCATTTATCATTGTATATAGTGGGATACCATTTGAGTTAATCTTCTATCCAGCCACTTCCCTAAAGGTGTTTATCAGAATAGGAGTTCCCTAGTAGAGTTTTTGGGGTCTTCAAATAATGATGCTTTGTCTTCTTCCTTTCCTATTTCTATCCCCTTTAGTTGTTTTATTGCTGCTACTAGAACTTCAAGTACTATATTAAATAGATAATGATAGAGTGGGCCACTTCCACTTGTTTATGATTTTAGTGGAATTACTTTGGGTTTATGTTCATTTAGTTTTACTTGGCTATATGCTTACTGCAAATTGACTTTATTAAGTTTAGGTATGTCCTTTGTGTCTCTGATCTCTCTAAGACTTTTTATCATGAAAGGGTATAATCTAATGAAATGATCATGCTCGCTCTCTCTCTCTCTCTCTCTCTCTCTCTCTCTGTCTCTTTAAATTTGCTTATATGGTGGATTGCATTGACAGAAGTTCATGTGTTGACCAATGCCTGAATCTTTGGAATGAAGCCCACTTGATCATGATGGATGATCATTTTCATATGTTCTAGATTTGATTTGCTAGTATTTTAATGAGTAATATTTCATCCATGCTCATGTGAGAAATTGGTCTGTAATTCTCTTCCTTTGTTGAGTCTTTTTGTGGGTTGGGTATCATGGCGACTGTGGTCTCATAAATGAATTTGTCAATATTCCGTCTCTTTCTATATTGTGCAATAATTTTAGGAGTATTGTTATTAGCTTTTCTTTGAAATACTGGTAGAATTCTTCTGTGAATTTTGTTGTTGTTGTTGTTGTTAGACTTTTAATGGCTGCTTCTATTTCCTTGGAAATTATCAGTCTATTTAAACTGTTTATCTTATGTTTATTTAACTTTGGTAAGTTGTATCTATTAAGAAAATTGTCGATTTCCTTCAGATTTTCTAATCTTGTAGAGTACAGGTTTTTAAAGTATGACCAAATGATTCTTTGGACTTCCTTGGTGTCTGTTGTTATGTTCCCCTTTTCTTTTCTTTTTTTTAATAATTTATTTTTATTTTTATTTTACATACTGATCCCAGTTCCCTCTCTCTCCTTCTTTCCCTCTCCACTACCCTCTCATGCCCCCTCCCCCGACCACTCTTCCCCCCCCCACTCCACATGTAGGGTGATATGCTCCAGGTGGGGTTATCCAGGTAGAGACTAGGACTTCTCTCCTGTCTCTAGGTTGAGGGAGTATCTCTCCATGGGGATGTGTCCCCAAAGTCCTTTTGTGCATCAAAAATACATCCTGGTCTCTAAGCCTGCTCAAGCCTTCTAGCTGAGACCCATGTTCAGGGGATCTGAGTCAGTTCAATGCTGGCTTCCCACCTATCAGTCTGGGGGGCCCATTAGCTCCTCCTTATTCAGGTCATCTGTCTCTATGTGTTTCTGCAGCCTGGTCTTGTCCTCCCTCTTTGCATCTGGATTCCAGTTCGGCTCAGTGTTTAGTTGTGTTTGCTTCTGTTTCCATCAGCTACTAGATGAGGGCTCCATGATGGTGGATAAGTTAGTCGTCGATCTCATTATCAGGGAAGGACATTTATGGTAGCCTTTCCACTGTTGCTCAAATTGTCAGTTGGGGTCAGTCTTGTAGGTCTCTGGACATTTCTCTAGGTTCAGTTTTCTCTTCAATCCTATAATGGCTCCCTTTTTATGCTTTCTCTCTCTCTCTCTCTCTCTCTCTCTCTCTCTCTTTCTCTCTCTCTCTCTCTGTCTTCTCTAGTCTAATACTCCCCTGACTCAATCTTGCTAGTCCCATGTGCTTTCCTCTCCTCCCCCTCTCTTTCTCCTAGTTCCCTCTCCACTCACTGCCCTCCCCACTCTTCATGTGCTCTAGAGATCTTGTCCCTTTCCCCTTCTGTGAGGGACCCTATATGAATCTCTTAGAATCTTCCTTGTATCCTAGTTTCTCTGGTGGTGTGAATTATAGGCTGCTGATCCTTTGCTCTATGTCTAAAATCCATATATGAGCAAGTACATACCATGTTCCTCTTTTTGTGACTGGGTTACCTCATTCAGGATGGTTTCTTCCCCTCTTCATTTCTGATTTTTTTTAAATTTGAATATTTTGTGTCCTTTAGTTAGTTCAGATAAGTGTTAATATATCTTGTTGACTTTATCAAAGAATCTACTCTTTGTTTCATTGATTCTTTGTATTATTCTCCTTTATTGTATTTTTCTATTATTTGTATTTAAGCCCTTACTTTATTTCCTGCCTTCTAGTACTCTTGGGTGAATTTGCTTCTTTTTCTTTAAAAGCTTTCTGGTGCATTACCAAGTTACTAGTATGAGATTCCACCAATTTATTTACAAATGCACTTAGTGCTATGAACTTTCCTATTAATATTACTTTCATTGTGTCTTTTAAGTTTGGGTATGGGGTATATTCATTATCATTGAATTCTAGGAAGTTTAATTTATTTTTGTAAGTTTTCCTTAACATAGTTGTTGTTCAGTAGAGAGTGGTTTAATTTCCATGAGTTTATAGAGTTTCCTTTGTTTCTATTGTTGTTGAAATTCAGCTTTATTATTGGTGTTATGATATGATGCAGGATATTTTTTTCAAATTCCTTGTATCTGTTGAGACTTGCTTTCTAACTGAGTATGTGTTCAGTTTTGGAGAACATTCCATGATATTCTGAGAAGAAAGTGTATTCTTCTGTGTTTGGGTGAAATATTCTATAGATTTGTTAGGTCCATTTGGTTGATAATGCCTATTAGCTCTGGTATTTCTAGCATTTCTTAATTTTTGTTTGGATGACCTCTCCATTGGAGTATTTATTAAAGTCTCATATTCACACTATCAAGATATGAGGATCGGGGTCAATGTGTGATTTGAGCTTTAGTAGTGGTTTCTTTTTAAACATTGGTACTCTTGTGTTTGGGGAATAAATGTTAAGAACTGAAAAATTACTTTGGTTTTATTTTTTTTTTCCTTTGATGAGTATGAAGTTGCCTTCTCTGTCTCTTTTGACTAGCTTTGGTTTGAAGTCTATTTTGTTAGATATTAGAATGGCTACACCAGTTTGTTTCTTAGGTCTATTTGCTTGGGATATCTTTTCCCAATCCTTTACTCTGAGGTAATATCTATCTTTAATGCCAAATGTGTTTCTTGAATACAGAAGAAGGATAAATCCTGTTTTCATATCATTCTGTTAGTCTGTGTCTTTTAATTGGGTTATTGAGTCTATTGATATTGAGAGATAGCAATGACCAATGAATGTTAAGTCCTGTTATTTTGTTGGTGGTGATAGTGGTTGCTGTGTGTGTTTCCATTCTTAGGGTTTTACTGGTGTAGGATTATTTATTTCCTATAGTGGTGTATTTGTGGGTGTAGCTTACTTCCTTGGGATGGTGTTTTCTTTCTAGTACCTTATGTATGTTTAGACTGGTAGATAGATATTATTTAAATTTGACTATATCATGGAATATCTTGCTTTCTCCATATAAGGTGAAATGTTTGCCAGGCTAGTAGTCTGAACTGGCATCTGTGGTCTTGTAGACTGTTTGGACATCTTTCTTGGACCTTCTGGATTTTCAAGTCTCTATGGAGAAATAAGGTGTAATTCTATTAGATCTGCTTTTATATGATATATGATTTTTCCTTTATACCTTTTAACATTCTTTCTTTGTTCTGTGTTTAGCATTTTGATTATTATGTGGTGAGGGAACTTACTTTTCTGGTCCAATCTATTTGATATTCTATAAATTTCTTATATTTTCTTGGATTTCTTCAAGGAATTTGTTAATTTCCTCCTTAAGTGCTTCTATTGACTTTACAAAGTTGAGTTTAAGGTCTTTTTCTTGTTTCTCCAACTGTGTTGGAATATTCAGGGCTTGTAGTAATGGGATGGCTGAGCTCTTGCAGTGTCATGTTGCCCTGGCTATTGTTGACTGAGTTTTCACACTGAAATTTAGGCATCAATGTTTGGGGGTGATTATAGGGGTGATCTAGGTGGTAATTTCTGAGTTTGTCTTTGTTGATGGGTGTTCCCCCCCCCTTTGGTTTCTGTTTTCTCTCTAGTCTTCTTGCTGGAGTGGCCTCTGGTTGAGTGTGTGGTTTTCACTCAAGTTATGGACTAGACATCTGGCAGCCAGAGTAGCCTCTGGTCTAGTCAGGGGTCCTCTAGGGAACAGGGTATTAACATGACCTCTGATGCAGCAGGGAACTCCTGCCAAGGGTGTGTGCAGGATAGGATGATGAGAAGAAAGGAAGCTGTTGGGGTTAGGCTTGGTGGGTTCTGGTGGAGAGTTGGTGGTTCAGGAGAGGGGAGGTTACTTGGGGATCTGGGCGATGGCATGGCCAGTGGTGAAGCAGGGGGCTTCTGATAGGATAGGATGCCTTGGATTGAGGATCTGGGTGCTGGTCATGACCAATACTTCTAAAGTAGTGGATGAGACACAGAGGAGAAGACCAAGTAGAGATGTCAGCAGAAACCAGGAGCTACTCAATGCCTGAACTCACAAGAAACTGGAAGATACACCAAAATATAAAATTTAAAAAGTTTTTACAGATTTTAAAAGACCTTGTTATCCCTTACTGCTATATTTATCATTTATATAAATGTGAAAAGAGAGCCCATTTTTTAAGCCACCCAACCTTTGAAATTTTGTTAGAGGAACCTGGGAAAATGAAGAGAGGGGTGTTAACCCCATGCCTTTGATGTACACTGCGAAGGGATGTTAACCCCATGCCTTTCTTACACATTGCATAGGGGTATTAACCCCATGCCTTGATGCACACTGTAAAGGGATGTTAATCCCATGCCTTGTTGCACACTGTAGAGGGGAGTAAACCTCATGTCTTTCTTGTACACTGTAGGGGGCCATTAATCACATATCTTGCTTACACACTGACAACTTTCTCAAGGAGTGTGAGGTGAAAAGGGGGAAGTTATGGAGTAAGGTTTTAGCAGAAAGCCCTTGCCAACACAACTTCAAGCAGGTTAATGTCAACATCAATAAGGTCATGCCACTCTGATGGGGTGAGACCTGTACCTCAACCCCCTCTCCTTTCCCAGACCCCACACCCTCAGTCTTGTCATCAGCAAGACATCACACAAACTCCAGCAGTAGTTTAAGTCAATCAATACTTAAAACACTCCTCAGAGCCATCACAATTATTAAAACCCAGGAGAATTGGGGAAAGTTGCAGAATCATCAGGAATCAAACAAGAGATCGCAAGAAACCATAGGAAAAGTATGCTCTACACAGGATTGTTGGGCAGAAAAGAACATTAGATAAAGCCAGACAAATCTGAACAAACCAGGATTTTATCAACTAATGGGTCTGTGTTACATTATTAATTACAACGAATATCTCACCAATGAATCAAAGATAGTGACAGGACAAAATGCGTGAAAGATCTTTTGACTCTTTCCTTAATTTAAAGGTTATGTACTTGTATTTATTTTAAACATACAATCATGTGGATATATCAGGAGATTTCTATTCCAGTGCCGTAAACATGGCTGTCTCTGAGGGATGAAATAGCTTTCCAGCTGCTCACCAGCATGCTCATCTGTCATTTTTGTTCTTCTACACAGAATACATATTGCTTGTAACAGTATCTTTAACAATAAAAGGAGATTCCTTTAGTTTTAAAACTATAACTATAAAATATGAAGGTCATTATTATAAAAGGTGTCATATTAAAACTAGCTACAAGATATTACATCATATTTGACTAAATTTAATATTTGAATTCCCCTCCAGCTAGCTCTCCTCAGCTTGAACATAAATATTCATTTTTACTGCACTTCTGGGTACAATGCACATGAACTGTCCATGTAAATAAAGAAATGAGAGTCATATAGTGAGTAGTGAAGCTCAAATCCCAGGTATATGACTGCAAACCCCACTCTATGCTGTAGGAGGCTAACAAAAACATAACACTCTGGCTTCCAGAGAAGCTAGGGGACATTCAAAGCAGATTCACTTGAGCACCCGAAATAAAAAATTTCAGACAGTCTGACATATTCAGATCCCAGTCACAGGAGACAACATAGACAAGATCATGGCAGAAAAAACACTGGTTTTGCAGTCATGGGATAAACACGAGTGGTAGAACATGGGGTAAATATGTCAACATAAATGGAAGGGATGAATCAGATTCCTTTTCAGTAGCTCAGAAAAACTATACAAAGAGATGAAATAAAGACCAGATTCAATGAACCACATCAAAATAATTATTTCTGTGTCTTTTATGACCTTTGTCCAGAGCATTCTCATAGATGTGGACTATCTAGGTGCTCTAATTTAGTATGGCTTGTTGCTATTTCTTAATCCAGAGATGAAGAAGGGACTAGTTCATTTACAATAGTCCATCTTTAACTGTGTGGCACTTAATTATACAGTATCTCAAAGTACTCTTTAAAAAACTGGATCCCTAAGTGTCTTTCCCTCCAAACCACCCACCTACTCACCCTTTCTCCCTCCCTCCCTCCCTTCCTTGCCCTTCCTTCTTTCTTTCCATGGCTGAACTGAAACTTCCAATGGCCAGGCTAGCCTTGAATAAAGTCACAGAGCTTCCCAAATGTGGAGATTAAAAGCATGGACTTTTCCATGTTAAGCATCTATTTTCATTTGAAAACATGAGTAAGAAAAAATAGAGGAAGAAAAGTTGAATATTGCTGAGTTATGAATTAGTGAAAGTAGTAGCCTGAAAGTGTTGTACTATCGTGGAATATAAGGATCAGGGAAAAACAGATAGGCTAGATAGATGTTTATTCAGGGAGAAATAACTTAAAACAGAGACAGATGAATGCCAGCAGTTTCCTTTCCCAATGATGCCTCTGGATGTTCTCTGTCTCTGTCCTGCAAGTAAGAGAGCACTTCTGGTCCCAGCCTCAGACCTAGTTCCCCCAGGTCATGTCTACACCTGTCCCCATCCCCAGTGGTCATGGTCAGTGCAACAGGTGCCGACAGAGTGAATATCTCACTACATTGTTCAATTAGCCAAAAGCCTTTAGCAATTACTTAAAAGCTCAAAATGTATCTGAAGGGCAAGAACATAATATTAATCAAGTCAAATGTGATAATGTTAGTTCCATATAAACATGCAGCATATGATCCCACTGTATGGAAGTAACTTAACTAACAATGTTTAAAATAAAGCATACTTATACTTATTCCACAATGAAGCTTTAACTTAAGAAATGTACATTCTGCCTTTTTTAATAAGAAAAAAGCTATAACTTCCCTACTTGATAAGTAAGGAAAAGTAACAAAATGGAAAATAAATTAAAGCCCAAAAGCTTTCACTTTTAACCAGTAGGGAACATTTTCTTTTTAAGTCAGATGCTCTTAATAAAAATCCTAACAGAAAATAATTATTAGGTACATTAAAATTCATAGGGTTGGTTTTAATTCATCAAAAACTTGCTTTTATCCCCTTACTGAAATAGCTTCTGTGGAGAACAGCCAAATAGATTTAAAAGGTAAAATGGAAAAGAAAGCCCAGGAGCTGACAAAATTTAAAAGGTAAGAGAATAGGGAAAACATCATTGACCTGTATGAAAACTTGGCAACTGAACCAAGCGTACATATTTACAGAGACCCAGAGCACATCCATCCCATACATCAGACAAATATTTTGCCCTATGTCCATAGGAACTCATATAGCAGCTTTTCAATCTATTGTTTCCCAGGACTACCAATGCCTGAAATAGAACTAGAGTTATCTCAAATAGGATGAGGGGCAGTCATGACACCTGCATCCTCTTACTCTTTACAGCATGTGTGTCAGAACCATTGGAACTGCCTATAATGTACACAGCTTCTTGAGTCCCTATTCTTTATGTGTCATCTCTGATGGCAGAAACTCAGGAGCCTCTAAGGTGAATCTCAGCACCCCAGAGGAAGTCTGATCCAGACCAAAATGGTTAATTGCAGTGTAAGATTACAGTTATTGAGGCTGGAGACAAAGCTCTGTGGATAACAGTACTTGCTTCTCTTGCAGAGGCTCTGCATTCAGTCTCAGCCCCCATGTTACAGCTCACAACCATCTGTAACTCCAAATTCAGTGACATATGATGCCCGCTTCTGGTACCACATGCACATTGTTGTGAAACACTCATACACACAAAATAAAAATAAATAAATCTTCTTTAAAAGATGTGCAATTATTAAATGTAAATAAAACTTGGAACAAGGCACAATGAGATAACACCTGACTTTGTTTACTTACAAAATTAACTAAGAACATGTCTAAAATATAATATAAAATAAAACATTTAGCAGTATTGGATCGATTTCAAGTGGATTTTAGTAGTGTTGAAAATGGTTTGTTTGCAAATTATTCTCTCCCTTCAAAACAACTGTGACTAATGATGAATTTGAGATAAAAATATGAAAACACTGTAATGGCATTATGTAGGTGATTGTTGTGCTTTTATTCTCCATGCTTTATCTTTTATAGTAATCCTGTGGATGAGTAAACAAACAGGACACAAGAAACAGAAATAAAGGAGCAAGGAAGTCTCTTGCATGTGGGATCAGCAAGTATTTACTCTCACAACACAAGAGAAATGAATACTTCTATTGTTCAACATATCTCTTGATTAGTTTACACAAAATTAGAAGTACCATCAGTAAGCCTGACTGAACTATTACTAATCTAACTACAAAAACCAAATTTTGATCAATTGATTTAATACCATTCAAAAACAAAATTAAAGTGAGCAGAAACTAGGGTGTTCTGTACCTTCTTAATTTAATTTAATACTATAAAATCACACATCTCTGAATATGTCAGGAGAGGGGAAATAAAACTGTACTCCTTCTAGGTTTATATGTAGCTGACTCCACAAGAGAAAAACGAAGAGGTCCCCACTTACTCTGACAGTCACACCGCCAAATCTGACCGTAAACCTTGTAATCAAAGAAGTAAAAATTTTACAAGTGACCACCTTGTCCAAGGAATCATAAAAAACGGACAGTGTGGACATGGAATACCCAAATCCACCACCATGTTTACTGTTGCCTTTTTTCTAAGTTCCCCACTCACCTGTCTCCAATACCCAAATCCACCACCATGTTTACTGTTGCCTTTATCTAAGTCCCCCACTCACCTGTCTCCAATACCCAAATCCACCACCATGTTTACTGTTGCCTTTATCTAAGTCCCCCACTCACCTGTCTCCAATACCCAAATCCACCACCATGTTTACTGTTGCCTTTATCTAAGTCCCCCACTCACCTGTCTCCTCCAGAAGTAATGGCCCTGCAGTTACACTTGGGCTTCCCAGTCTGTAGCTGGTGTTGTTCAGTCTCTCTGTAATAGGTGGTAAATTCGACATTTCTACATTGGAAAGAACCTGGAGATGTCTGAAGTCCTCTAAACAGACCCTTTCAGCTTAGGATCACTTAAGAGCAGCAAGCTTTGTTGGGTCTTGCAGCCCTTGCAGCCCGAGACCCACGGAACCACCACCCTTGCAGCCCGAGACCCACGGAACCACCACCCTTGCAGCCTGAGACCCACGGAACCATCACCCTTGCAGCCTGAAAGAGACCCAAGGAACTACCACCCTTGCATGCTGGTCTTGGCCAGGAAAGCTTGCTCCCAGGATCAGCCTTTTGTCATTTAGCTGAATGAAGTTTGTAAGAAGGAGCTGCCACTGGGTGGCAGCAGAAATTTGATAAATACACGGCGTGAGTATAATTTTTACTGCCTCAGTTGCTGTTTGCTTAGCACATTAAAAGACAGCTTTATTGTCATCCAAGTGTCTTTTGATAGATAATGCTCATGGAATTTATTGCTATGATGGAAACAGAAAACTCAGTTTTGAGAAAAACGAGCATTAGAAACAATAAACTTTACAACTCAACCCTCTGTGAATTCAGCATAAATGTTAATATTACTCAGGATCATTTCAAGGCAGAATAAACATTAATTCTTGGTTTAAAAGGTTCACATTAATTTATAAATTTTTTTCTCACAAAATTCATGCATATGTAGAGATAAATACTGAAGAATTCAGAGAGAACAGAGTAAAATTATTTGCTACCTTAGATAATGTCATGTTTCCTATGTAATTATTGAGCTAATCTTACATAACTTGTTTTTGTTGTTTAATGCGCTACAAATTATGTCATCTTGCCATTAATTATTCTGTCGTGATTTTACTTTGTGACTATATTTCCTCACATAGCTAGATAAATTTAAATAACTAATTCCCCTTTGTTAAATATTTGTCTATTTTTCAAATATTGACTCTTACAGAAAACATTGTTTTTGAAGGGCAGGTTGCTAGTGGTGCTTAGACTTCCAATGATAAATGGTGAGGAGGAGAGTTGCCTCCTGTGCCAAACACCTGCTTCTTTCTCTACAACCTATTTTGCCACAGCCATATCTCTACATATGATTTGTACTTGGCCCCATTTTGTCAATCCTATCCTGGTAGCACCTGTTTCCTGGATATGAGATTATTCTTTGACAGGCATCTCTGATGCTGGTGAGCACAATATGGCTAGACATGGGATTCACTGCATGTATACAAAGAAAATCCAATGTAGGATTATTGATTCCTTAGCTCTCTCCCTCTATTATATGAATAGGATCTAACAACTGTCTTTTACCCAGTCACACGGAAGTGGCTTCAAATCTGCCATCTTGCCTGGAAGTCTTCATTTCCAATTTTCCTCTGTCAGCACCAGAGAGGATTTCTTGTAAGAATAAAAGCTTAAGCATCAAGTGAGGTAGTTTACATGTGTTGTCTGTTTCACAGGAGCTTCTTCCTACCATCTTCACAAGACAAGCTCCCAAGGCCAAAGAACACAGAGTGTTGAAATTGTTGAGGTCTGCATTTAGAGGGGTCATTCAGCTCCATGGTCTGCCAGGCTCTATGCAATTTTCAGTTGTTGAGACCACCTAGTCTAAGACAGGTTTTTGTGATATAGCTAGAATTATATATTTAGTACGTTTATGTTTCTGATCAAACAGCATGATCAAAGGAACAGAAGGGAGAAAGAATTTATTTTGGTTTGTGACTCTGAAATGATAAGAGTCCATGATGGTGGGGAGGCGTGGCAGCCAGAAGCAGATGGGAGGGCAGGAGGAGGAAGGTGAGCAATTGTGTTTTTACCTGGAAGTATGAAGTAGAGAGTGAACGGACGCCCAGGCTTTCGGGGAGCGTGAGAGTTACCTCAAAGTCACAGCACACAACAAGGTCCTACTTGGGAGACTTTTTAAGCCAAGACACAAAAATGGCTACCTCTCACAACTTCCACACCTTGGTACAAGATTTCCCAGGCCCTTGTTGTATGTTCTTTTCCTCTCTAGCACTTAACACTTATAAAAATATTATCTATGTTATGTACTTTATAGCACACTCATTGTCTTGTTCTTCTTTAGCAAACTACAAACTCAGGGCTTGTACTTTTTTCATTGAAGTACCCATGGCATTTTTGATAGAAACTGACACCGAAGAAGATATAGTATTGCTCTGTAGACCAGGCTGTCCTCGAACTCACAGAGATCTGCCTGCCTCTGTCTCCCGAGCGCTGGGACTAAAGGCATGTGACACCAATGCTTGCCCATCCATTTCTCTAGCACTGTAAATATTTTAAAGCTTATTTATATAATTTTGAAGTCAGAAAATAGGGACAAACTTATACAAGAGAAAACCCCTATTCATATAAAGGATTTGGTAAGGACTTTAGATATCACTGTTGTCTTCAGCTTCAAGAAAAAAAAAATCTTGTTCTGTTTCTTTTTTAATGGATGCCTTGAAGGAAGTAAATTAATGTAAGTATGTCTAGGAAAGGGTGGTGGGTTGTTGTTCCAGGTTTTGGTTTTCATATTTTCAGAAATTCCCTTGAGATTTTGTTGTTACCTATCCTAGCTAGGATTTCAGCAATAATTTATTTGAACTCAATAATCCTCATGTGTCTACCTGCTGAGTACAAGTCCAAGGGTAGATTCCAAGGGTAGATGATATACTCTACTCAGTGTGTGCTGTTGTGTCAACAAGATTTTAGAATTTTAATGTTAAAATGCTTAATTTAAGAGAATGTAAGAAACATTAAATACAAAAAAAAAAAAAAAAAAAAAAGGAGACATAGCATCAACGTTCACTGTGTGCAGTAATGCTGTGTTATACTTGATGGAAGCTGTTTGAGAGGTCACATTAGAAGAGATTCCAGGCCTCATCCTGAGTTTTCTCTGTCCATTGACAGTTATGAGTCACTGTAAATAAATGGTAGATCTCCAAGACAATAAAATATGACTCAGAGGATGATCAAAGAGGAAATAAGAAGCAAATGTCTCCCTGCACAATCCAGGGAGACATTTGCTTCCCATACAGACCTCAATAGGTTTGCATAAATCTATTTGTTGAACTAACTATGGGTCAGGAAATCAGAGTTACCATTGCTGAAATTATTGCATATTCTTGGCAATATTTATACAAGTCAACTTCAAATCAGGAAAATAGATTAAATCTTTATATTGAAGTATCTTTTAAACATCCATCCTCACAGACATGAAGCAAACAGCATCAACCCCTATGACAATATTTTAATATGGAAACTTGCTAAGAACAATCACTTATCCAGCCCTTTAAAACATATTATTTCGATATGCATTTTTAAAAGTTAGTTACTAACCCTTGGCCATAGAGATTTCTAAGTCAAGAAATACCGCATTTAATTAAGCTGATAATGTTTTGTTTGATTGTTTGCTTGCTTGCTTGTTTTTAGGTCTTATTAGCATCATCTTGTTAATTGGAATGGAAAATTATAGAAAGAGAGCATCTTTATGTGGAAAATAACATTATTTTTCTTGCTCGGGGTCTAGCAACAAAAGAGAGCTAATGCACATTGCTGCCTGAGAGTACAATAGGGAACACGAAATGAAAGGAGCAGATGCTGCCTCACCTTCCCTGGTGCTGCCTCATGCATGGCAGGAAACCACAGTCCTGAAGCAAGCACAGCCATCTGTGCTGTCTGCTACAGATGGGCTGAAAGAGATGACAAAACCATTCTTTATACACAAGGGTCTCTCTTTCTCCATTTTTCCATTTTAAATGAGAAAAGTCTAATTTGCCCCAAATTAGACACTGAAGATATTTTTCTTGCTTATACTATATTGCTAGTTTTGCTTTGAACCTGCAACCTTCAGTTGTTCATTGCAACAAAGTAGCCTACACCTACTACCCGTCACCACTTTGCAATCATACTGTCACACTCTGAACTCATGGTCAATCAGAGCTCTTGTGATCTCTTTGTGTCTGGCAGGGGCACCATGGTAGACAAACCCAAAGGTGAACCTCTCAGTTCCCAACAGTTTCTTTCTTATATTTTACAAGCCAAGGTCTCTGTGTACACCTGGCAGTCCTGGAATTCACTCTGAAGATCAGGCTGGCCCTGAACTCAGAGATCTGCCATGAACATCTTTTTATTATAGTTAATGATTACAGAATTAGTTCTTTTTATCGTTCTTTATTATTATTGTTGTTGTTGTTGTTGCTGTTATGTGGTGCCAGGGATTGAACCAAATGTCTCTTACAAGCTAAATAGGCACTCTAACACTGAACTACATCTCCAAATTTATAGAAAAATCAATTTTTAACATTATTAATACCTAAATAATTAATATATTTATGAAAACAGGGTTTTGAGGTGCTCTGGTCTATGCAAAGCTCTTAGCCATTAAAGAAAAATTGCTACATGATCAATGATATAAGAATGTGACTGGGAAGCTGATAGAGAATATATCACACCATCCATGGGACTGCCCATCCAACCTATCAGGTCTCATGACCCTCAAGGTTAACCTGAAAAGGTCTGACACATTCACTGCCTTTTCAGATTCACTGGACAGATTCTATTTATATTTCTGCACATAAAGTTAAAATCGTTTATCACCCCACTAGCCTGCCATGTTTTTGTGATTAGAGACTTTTAGCCCCATAGAATCTGCCAGAGCCTGTACAGCACACATAGAGTCTTGGAGCAAGTAAGAAACTTGGTCTCCAAAATGCCTTGAGCCCCAGGCCACTGGGGAACATTCTGCAAGTCCTAAGTCTTTGTTACAGATGTACAAAAGCATTGAATTACATGACATTTGTAGGGACAAATGTAATAAATGTGTAATATCAGTCACCATTTCAAAATCTGTTTTTGTTTGTTTTTTGTTTGGTTTTTGAGACAGGGTTTCTCTGTATTGCTTTGGAGCCTGTCCTGGAACTCACAGCGAGTGTATCTACACACACTGAAAACATTACAACTAGAACTGAAGGCTCCAGATTGACTTCTCTATGTTCAATGAGTTGTGTAGGTGTTGTCTTCAGCATTGAAAGCCTGCAGTCAGTTTGCTGAGAGCAACCCACTGTCTTGGCAACAATCTAAGTTGTTTGGGAATTTCAGTGGTACCTACCTCGGTCAACAACTCAACTGAATTCAACTCAGCTCTAGTACTGGAAGACTCCTTTCCTGATGAGATCTACAGTGGGATTTTGTTATCCCATTTTTAGGAGACTTCATTAGTACCACTTTCACATATTTTAGGGAGATTCCACAGGACCTGGCTTCCATACCATCCCTCAATTGTCCCTCAATTCAATCTTCTTGTACCAGGATATTTCTGTTTGGTCACCAACCAGCTTCCAAATTACTACATGTAGAATTATTGTTAGTTTTAAATGCTCCACCCTACTTAAGTTTATTTCTGGCTAGCTCTGAAAACTTAAAACCTGTTTCTCTTTATGTACCTTTTGCCTTAGGGCTTTTTTTACTTTTCTTTCCTTTAATATATCTTACTTTCACTGTGTCTTGCGAATGCTGGGTAGCAGCTGCCTGGTTTCTGACCTGGGACATCTCCTTTGTTCTCTCTTCCTCCTTCTCTCCTTCTTCTCCTATTTATTCTCTCTGCCTGTCAGCCCCATATATCCATCTCCTGCCTACCTATGGGCCATTAGCTTTTTAACAGACCAAACAGGTGCATTAGGAGGCGAGGGGAAACAGATGTGACACATCTTTACATTATTATACACACATCCTTACATCCTTAAACAAATGCAGTATAAACACATATAATACACCTTTACACAGTTAAAGTCATATTCCACAACATAAACAAATGTAACACACCTTTACACAGTTAAAGTAATATTCCATAGCATAAACATATCTTTACTCTGTTAAAGCAACACTACATAACAGCTGCATCTCCCCAAATCCCTCTCTCAACTCTGTATCCCCTCCCCTCCCCTATCTGATCATTCTATTTACATCCTTCCCTGCTGCCACTCCACCCATAAAAATTATTCTAATTATCCCCTCTAGGGAGATCCATGTGTCTCCTCTATTCCCTTCCTCTATACCTAGTCAATGAAACAAAGGGTTGGTTAAGAAAATCAATAAGATTGGCAACTAAGAACTAACAGAAAAGCAGAGAGAGGATAGTTAAATTAATAAGATCAGAAATGAAATTGGGGCATAAAATCCAACAAGGAAGTCCAGAGGATCATAAGGACATATTTTATAAACCTATACTCCACAAAGTTGGAAGAACCAAAAGAAATGGATGATCCTATACTCCATAGAATTGGAAAAACCAGAAGAAATGGGTAATTGTCTTGATAGATACCACTAATCAAAGTTAAAGCAGGATCATATAAGCAATTTGAATAGACCTACACCCCACAGAGATATAGAAGCAGTCATTAAGAGTCTTCCAAGCCCACCCCCTCCCCCCAAAAGCCAAAGGCTTTATGGTTTTATGGCAGAATTCAACCAGATTTTCAGATAAGAGTTGCTGCCAATACTCTTCAAATTATTCCACAAAATAGAAACAATAAATACTGCTAAATTAATTTCATGAGACCATGGTTAGCATGATACCTAAATCATATAAAAACAACAACAAAGAAAGAGAATTATGGACATAGATGTAAAAATTATTCAATAAGATACTTTCAAAGTGAATCCAGGAACACATCAAAAAGATCATCCACCTTGATCAAGTAGGCTTCAGAGATTCAGGGAAGGTTCAATATATTAAAATCAATATATTTAATCCAGCATATAAACAAACTGAAAAAAAATCATATGGTCAACTCATTACATGTGGAAAAGGCTTTTGACAAAAATCTAACACCCCTTCATGATAAAAGCCCTGGAAAGATAGATATAAAAAGGGCATAGTTAACATAATAAAGGCACTTTACAATAAGCCCACAGCCAACATCAAATTAAATGGAGAGAAACTCAAAGCATTTCCAATAAAATCAAGAACTAGAGAAGTCCACTCTTTCCATATCTATTCAACATAGTACTTAATGACTTAGTTAGAGCAATGAGGTAACTGAATGGAGAACAAGGGTATACAAACTGAAAAAGAAGGAATTGAAGTGTCTCTATTTGCAGTATTTGCAGATGATATTATACTATATATGGGTCACCCTAAAAATCCCACCTGGGAACTGCTACAGCTGATATACACCTTCAGCAAAGTAGCTGGATACAAGATTCACTAACAAATATCAGTAGCCCTTCTGTATACAAAGGACAAACAGACTGACAAAGAAATTAGGAAAAGAATACCTTTACAATAGCTTGAGCTAATATAAAATATCTTGAAGTAACTCCAACCAAGCAAGTAAAAGTTTGAATTATAGAATCTTCAAGTTATTGAGGAAAGAAATTGAAGAAGTCAGAAAATAAAAAGGTCACCCATATGCATGTATAAGTAGGATAAATGTAGTAAAGATGACCATCCTACCAAAAATACTTTACATATTCAATGTAATTCACATCAAAATTCCAACACAATTCTTCACAGACCTTGAAAGGACAATAATCAACTTCATATGGAAAAAGCCAGGATAGCCACAATAAACCAGAAGAATAAAAAAACTTCTGTAGGTATCACTATTCCTGATTTCAAGCTACACTGCAGAACTATGGTAGTAAAAAAACAAAAAAACAAAACAAAAAAAAAAACAAAAAACAAACAAACATAGTATTGACACAAAACATTGATCAATGGAACTGAATTGAAGACCCACATATCTATGGACACCTGAATTTTGATAAAGAAGCCAGAAATACAAACTCAGAAAAAGATTCATGCTTATCACCTTGCACAAAACACAAGGGCAAATGGATCAAAGATCTCAACATCAAACCAGATACACTGAACCTGAAAGGAGAGAAAGTGAGGATAGCCTTGAATGTGTTGGCACAGGAGATGACTTACTGAACAGAGCACCAATAACACAGGCACTAAGAATAACAATCAATAAATTGGACCTTATGAAACTGAAGTGTTTCTGTAAGGTAAAGAACACCTCAATTGGACAAAAAGCAGCCTATAGAATGGGAAAGGATTATTTTATCCACTCTACATCCAATAGAGCATTAAAATTCAAAATATATAAAGAACTCAAGAAGCTCGATATCAGAAAACCAAATAACCTAATTTTTTAAAAAATAGGGTATAGATCTAAATCGAGAGTTCTCAGTAGAGGAATCTCAAATGCTTGAGAAACACAGAAATGTTCAACATCCTTAGCCCTCAGGGAAATGCACATCTAAACTACTCTGAGATTCAATCTTAAAACTGTCAGAACGGCTAAGATCAGTAACAGACTGTGACAGCTCACATTGGAAAAGATAGGGAGCAAGTTGAACACTCCTTCATTGTTGGTGGGAATGTAAACTTGTAAGGTCACTAGAGAAACCAATAATACGGAAGTTCCTCAGAAAGAAGGGAACACATCTTCCTTAATATTAGGCTATACCACTCTTGAGAGTGTACCCAAAGATGGTCCATCCTATCACAAGGACACTTGCTCAAGCACATTCATTGTGGCCTTATTAGTAAGAGCCAGAGAAGCTGGAAACAACCTAGATGTCCTTCCACAGAAGAATAGGTAAAGAAAGTGTAGTACATTTACATGATGACATATTGTTCAGTGCAATTGTAAAAATGGCCCTCATTGGCCCATAGGGAGTGGCACCATTAGGCTTTGTTAGTGGAAATATGGTATTGTTTGAGAAAGTGTGTCACTTGGGTCAGGTGGGCTTTGAGATTTAAAAAGCTTGATCCAAGCCTAGTGGCTAACTATATCTTCCTGATGTCTGCAGATCCAGATGTAGAACTCTCAGCTACCTCTCCAGCACCATGGCTGCCTGAATGCTGCCTTGCCCCACCATGATAATGGACTGAACTGTAAAGCATTCAGTTGAATAGTTTTCTTTGTAAGTGGTGTCTGTGGTCATGGTGTCTCTTCACAGCAATAGAAACCCCAAGTAATACTAAAGTTAGTACCAGTGACTGGGGTATTTCTGTGATGGGCCAGACCATGCATGCTTTTGTTTGGAGGAATGTGGAATTTGGAACTTTGGGTTAGAAAAGCAATTGAATGTTTTAAGTGGGGCTTAATGGGCCATCCTAGTATGAACATAGGAAATAGTGGTGCTAGGTTTCGCAGAAGAAGAATTCTAGTATATGGCCTAGAGAC
This sequence comes from Phodopus roborovskii, assembly GCF_943737965.1. NCBI lineage: Eukaryota > Metazoa > Chordata > Mammalia > Rodentia > Cricetidae > Phodopus > Phodopus roborovskii. Next base: position 22,081,210 of record NW_026126563.1, on the reverse strand, counting down.
TGTTCTTGTGATATTTTGCCAAAGAATATGGCTGTTTTCTGCCCTTGTCCAAAAACAATCTGCCTGAGACTAAATTGAATAGTTAGGAATTAACAGCTTCGTCAGAAGAGATTTCCAAACAACCTAGTACTGACTGTATTACATGATGTATTACACTACTAGTGGCCAGTCTTATGCAGATTTATAATGAAAAGGAACAAGCTGAGCTAGGAAAAAATACAAAATGTACACTTTGGGGAGAAAAGGAGCAGCAGGAAGTGTGAACAGATTAAAGAAAGCCTGATAAAGGGAGTGGTGACCTCAGAGAAAGACCCCACCCAGCTAAGCTTCCAAGATGTGAAAAGGAATTAAAGAACAGCTTATGTCCATAGCAGTGTTACATGCCTTTAATTCCCAGCACTCGGAGATGGGCAAGTGGATCTCTGAGTTCAGGGCCAGCCTGATCTATAGATCCAGTTCCAGACAGCCCAACTTAGGCAGTGAAGGAAACTATAAAAACAGAAAGTTGGTTATCATAAAATTGAATGATGGGGCCACGTTCCAGCCCCTGCACACAGCAGAACTTGTCAACTTCAACCATGTGGTTCTGGCTTTAGAGTCAGGGATAGAAGAAATGGTCATTCAATCTCCTTGTAATGCTAAGGAGAACTGGAGAACTGCTGAGGCCAAGTGTCTGACAGGAGTGTCCCTGCATGGGGACCTAAAGAGACCAGTATATGAAGCCGTGAAAGGTGAAGCCGGGATTGCCTTGGAGACCCCCAAACATTGGAGATGTCAGAGCTATGGGATACCTGCCAAGGGCAGCTGCTAATGGAGAGCGTAGTCAGCCCAAGAGAAAGAAGAAGTAGTGTCTTACAGTCAACCACACTGAAAAGTATCTCTTAGGAGCTATTAGAAACCCTAACTCAGACTGTTAGCATCCAGGTGCACCTGGCCCACCCCTGGAGAATGTGCTGCTCCTATGCACATGCCTTGCGTACTCAGGCTGTACTCTGAACTGCTCAGGTCCCGATAAGTTCTTCAGCTACTTTGCCCTAGATGTGCCTGCTTTAAAAGGGCAGAGCCCACCTGCTTTTTCTCCTCTTCACGTCCAATACCCCCTCTAGCTCTCTGCCTTTCTGCACCTCTCTCTGTGTCTCTCTCTTCCCACCCACTGCACACTCCCTTTCTATCTTCCTTCTCTAACACCCCCCCCCACCTTTCCCATCCCCTTCTCCTAGTAAAGCTCTCCACAGGAGCACTATTTGTATGCCTTGTCTGTCTCTCACCCACTGTGCTTTTGAACCCAACCCACCAAGGTCCACATTGCACAGAATCATGACACACTCAGCCATTGCTAAAACGTGACATCATGGAATTTGCAGGTAAATGGATAGAACCAGAAAAAAATCTTTCAGAGTTATCCTGGACCTAGAAAGACAAATGTGGTATGTATGTATTTATATGTGTATATTAGCTGTTAATCCAAGCTACAATCCACAGAACTGGAGAGGGTAGGTTTAGAGTAAGGGGCTAGGAGAAATATACAGATCTCATTAGCAAAGGGAAGTAGAATAGATAATTAAGGATGGACTGGGGATGGGGGAGTCCAGACAGGGAAGATCAAATGGGGAGAGAGGGGAGAAGGGCTGTAGGAGAAAATACTGGAAAATATAGCTAAAAATCAAGGGAATTTGAGCAGTAGTATGGAAATATAATACAGTAGAAACTTCCTAAAATAAATATATATAGGTAAGTGATCCAAATGAAATCGCCAAATAATAGGGGAGACAATCCCAACTGGCCATCTCTTGTTGAAAGACCTGCAGAGGGTATGGACCCTCATGCCCCACTCAGGAAAGGTAGCCCCCTCCCAAATCACTCACGAGAAGCGGTCTTGATGCAAAAGCATGAGGTCTTTTATATTTCGGTGCACTGGGGTCCGCAGCCATACTCCACGTGGGAGTAGGGGACTGGGAACCCTGGGTACAGGATTGAGACAGCTTTTATAGGGTTACAACAAAGCCCACGCATCAGAAACCAATCATCTCATAGCATCCAGTGTGGACCAATCAATTTGAGCTATCCAAGCCTGCGCTTAGCCCAGCAAGTCTGCTTTCCCTAGGGCTTCTGGTTGGTGTGACAAGGCTCATTTCCTGTGTTCACTCACTCACAGGTGCTGTGGTAAACAGCCCTGTCATAAACAGTCAAGAATGTGACCTTTTGCCTACTCACTGCTAGGGGGCAGAGTCTAGGGAGAGTTAGGCTAAATTTTTCCATCCTTACATTGTCACCAAACAAACCTAGTTCCAGGATTGGGTTATATCTAATTCTTGGCCAAAGGTGGCCCTTGGGGCTGCTCAAACAATCCAGGCTGTTGCCAAGACAACAAGTTGCTCTCCACAATTTGTGGCAAGGCCCATTTGCTGAAGATATAACACACAACTGCATGGACATGGAGAAGTTAATCTGGAGGCCCCACAGAGCCTCTGCCCCTATGTTCTGCTGGTTTTGGTACAGAAAGGTACTCTGAAAGCTATTAAAGAGAAAAATAAACATCAACCCAGCCATAAAATCTTTGACCTGCAGTATGTTCTGCCTGTAAGATTTGCTATAGCAAAGGTGGCACAAAGCTTTTGGTAGTAACCAACCAACCTCTGATTTGACTTAAGGGCCCCTCTGTGAGATGGAACCCATACTCAATCAATGCTGCTTGAGTGACCAAGAGCTTGAGACTAGATGGCCTGGAGACCTAGGGTATAACCAAATAATTCTGATTTAAAAGCAGAAAAAACAAAATGTAGTGGTGAATGATTTCTGATGATATTTTGCTAAACTCATAGATCAATGCCTCAACCAGCTACCATCAGAGAAGTTTCCTCCTGAACCAGATAGGAACAAACAGAGACCCACAGCCATAGATTGAGAGACTTTAGAACACTCAGACTTAATGGGATGTCTCCATCAAATCCCTTTCCTCAGAGCTCAGGGAACCCCATAGGAAAAGAGACTAAAAGAATATAAGGGCCAGACGGCATGGAAGACACCAAGAAAACAAGGCCCTTTAATTCAACATGAGCAAGGCACATAGGAACTCACAGAGACGGAAGCAGCATGCACAAGGTCTGCATGGATCTGCACTAGGTCTTCTGAGTAAATACTATGGCTTCCAGTTTGATGTTTTGTGCGATTACTGAGTGAGTGGGAAAGTGGGTCTCTGATACCTGCACCTTCTCTCAGGCTCTTTTTCTTTTGCTGGTTTGTCCTATTACCCAGGGTCTAAGCTGCAGTGTGACCATAATGGTGTCTGGGAGTTGAGCCACCCCTGGAGTCATGCCCTTTACAGTTGCCAGCACTATCACCTTGGACCATGGTGTCATCCAGGCCAGGGTTGCTACCAGGGTCATGTCTGGGTCCATGGCCTTTCCACAGTCAGGGTCTGTGTTGATGTCCATGGTTCTTGATATCATTGAAGGCCCTGCTTATACCAGGGGTCTGGGCCACCAACAGGGGCCATGTTGATATCCAAAGGCCATGCTGTCATGGAGGTCCATGTCAATTTGGGTGGTATGTGCTTCCATCTGGGACCACAGTGACATCAGAGACTGAGCCACTCCTAGGACCATGGTGTCTGGGTCTGTGGTCCTACCACAGCTGGGATCTGTATTGATGTCTGTAGTCCATGAAACCACCACAAAAGACCACATGGATGCCTGGGGGCTGGGCCAGGTGGGTGTCTGAGGACCGTGTCGCTGCTAGAGCCCTGCTAATCAGATTGGCTTGCACTCTCACCTGGGACCATGATGTAATCTGGGCCAGTGCTGTTTCCAAGGGTCATGTCTGGTTCTGTGGCCCCATGGCAGCCAGGATTTGAGCTGGTGTCCATGGCTCCTACCATGGAGGGCCATGTAGATGGCCTGGGCCTGGTCAGCCTCCTGAGACCACCCTGGTGACCAAGGGCCATGCTTCTGTAGGGGCTATTTTGATCTGGGTGGCCTGCTGCTACCACTGGGACCATGGTGACATCCAGTCCCAAGCTGCTGCAAAGGGTCATGACTGGGTCCGTGGTCCTGCTGCAGCTGGGGTCTGTGTTGATGTCCATTGCTGGTGTTATCATAGGGATCTCAGAAACCACACACGTGGAAATACAAACCCACGCTTCCATGGCCCTGGGATAGATGGCCCTCCTTCTTCCTGGACACTGCTGGACTGTGGAGGGAGAACTGAGCCTACCTATTAGGGGAGAGCTGCCCCCAATGCACATGCACTTGGGAAAGATGGGTACCTCTCACCATGGGTATACAACTCACCAAGGTAGCACACTGGAGCTGAGCCTATTGTTAGGAGCAAGCACACTGCTGAGCCAGCCTTGAGGGCATGAGAGCAGGAGAGCTGATCAATCCCTGCCACCCATACATACCTTGTCCAATAGTCAGGAGACAGGGCCCTGTACCTTGCCTGGGCAAAACACCTGGCCCTCGTGGTGTGAATGTGAGTGGGCCAGATGTGGGGACTTGAGAACAGGAGAACTGGTCCCACCCTTTGCTGTAGGCTGCCCTGGGTGAGCTAGCCAAGGCCTTGCTGGAGAGCCTGCACTGATAGGGTTGAAGAAGGAAAGCTGACAGGCTGACAGACCCAGCTACCACGCAGGCCTAGAACCAGGGCTATGAGTTAGCCCCATCCCAACATCCACCCTATCTGTGAACTATTGGAGCAGGTGAAGGGGCCGAAACTACAGATCCAAAACTGCAGGATCTCCATGACAGAGGACAGTAACAAAATATCCAAGAGGAGTCTCAGTGAGAGCCCATTGCCATTGGTGTAGTAGAAACCAGAGGCCTCAAGCCAGAACAAAGACTCAACAATGAACACTTGCAATGGACTAAAAGGTAAGCTGTGTGACTCAAGAGGCAACACTGAAGCTTCTATGATGAGATTCTTCTCCTTTTTATTTTAGTTTTCATTTTTCTTACTTTGTTTTGGTTTCAGGTTTTCTTTTAAAGTGTGTTTTGTTTAGGTGGGGAGGTTGATGGGCAGAAGGCAGAAACAAGGGGATGGGATGCATGATGTGAAATCCACAAAGAATCAATAAAAGTTGAGAAAAAATAATTTTGAAAAGATCAAAATTTAAAATTGCTTTAAATTATTAAAATAATCAGAAAATATCCTAACCAACACAAGGATCAAGAACCCTGGCTTGGAGGTCAAGGGTTCTCCCTCCAGCCCTGAACTTAAAAGACCTTCTGAATTTGACTCTCTTGGATGAAATATTCCTATATTCTGTGCATACCAGTGATAGAGCCAGCAGTGCAACTCTAAGGAGCATCCCAGTGCCATTCTCTTGAAATTTAAAATCAAGTATCTGTTCACAATATTTCCTACTAACAGGTAACACTGATTTAACCGTGCTTATTAAAGGCATGGATTTCAGAGTCATACTATCTACCAAGTATTTGATAGCTATGTGTTTTTAACAATTTGGTTTTTTGTGTCTTTTGTTCATTCATTCTATAAATAGTAACTTTTCCCCCATAGGGCTGCTGCATTAATGCATCAATACATATAGAGTACTTAACTTGGTCCCTAGTTAGAGTTCATTAGGTACTAGCAATTCCGATGATGTCTGTTCCTTATATGCTACTATTCTTCTTATTGTAAAGCAACAAAGTTCTGGGTAGTTTGATCTTATATTAGCCTAAAGTTCAGGTTTCTATATTTTTATTTATAAGTTGATGAATATAATACCAAGTGCATTAAAATTATTTTCCCTAAAATTTTCTGCACTGTAGGAGTAATCTCAGAAGTTATTGTATTTGGTAGTGTATGCAGTTAAAACTGTAAAAAATGTATACAAAGAAAAGTATCTATGGGTAGAGAACAAGATTGGTTTTATTTTCGAGATTGTATTTTAATATTTTCCCTTCCCTTTCTTCTCCCCAACCTCTCCTGTATAACCCTCTCAGCTCTCTTAAAATTCATAGCCTCTTTTTTAAAATCATTATTGCATGCACATGTGGTGTATTTGTGTGTGTGTGCCCATGTGTGTAACGAGTACCGTTTTTCCGCCTGCCACCTGGTCTTGTCCTGCTGCCGAGCCGCCAGCCCCAAATAACACACAGAAACTCTGTATTAGATACAATTCTGTTGGCCAGGTACAATTTTCTTATCGGCTAGTTCTGTGTTAATTATTAACCCATTTCTATGTATTTCCACGTGGTCTTACCAGCGAGAGGCGGCTGGCGGTTCTATTCTCTCCAGATTCTCCATCTTGACTCCCTTTACTACTACTTCCTCTTTCCTCCTTGTCTCCTAGTCCCGCCTATCTTGCTTTCCTATTGGCCAACAGTGCTTCATTCATTAACCAGTATGAGAAATATATATACATAATGGCATCTCCCATCACATGTGTGCATGTGTGTGTGTATGTGTGTGAGTGAGAGTATATATAAATATCCCTAAACATAACCTGTTGCATCCATAAAATGTTTCCCATATTATATTTTTAGCATTGGTCATTTGGTACTGGAAATGAGTTGCTGTGCTCTTCCATGGGGAGATCCACATCTCCTGCTTCCAACTTTACTCAGTTACCTGGGGAACCAGAGTTGATCAGTCCCAGTACTTCTGAAGCAAAGCTTTTGTGAAGAAAAGTTTGCACAAAGGCATCTTTGCTCCATGGAGAGATCAATAAAAGGAAGGGGATAGGGTGTAGTTGGGAATAGGTGAAAAAGAGAAGGTCTGCAAAGAAAAGCCGGAAAAGGGGAATCTCACTGACCCAGAATTTCACCAAGTATGCTAGATTAGCTCTCCAGTGAGAGTCCAGAGATGTGCCTCTGCCTCTGCAGCAGTAGGATTACCAGGGTGCACTCCCATACTGGCCTTTTAAAATCACCACTTCTGGGAATCTGAGGTCTTCTGACTGGACTTGCAAGACAAGAGCTTTACTGGCTCAGTCAACTCCTCTGTCCTGTCCTGTCTTCCTGAGGCTTCAGAAGTGTGCCATAAGAGAAACTATCATGTAAATAGCACTCTATTTGAAGATACTTTTCAAAGTTTTTCTTTTTAATATTAACTGTTTCTTTTCAAGATACCAACTGATTTTCTGTAACTTGTTCTTTGATAAACATTTTATATCTTCATCTAGTAGCTGATGTAAGCAGAAGCAGACACCCACAGCTAAACACTAAGCCAAAGTGGAATCCAGTTGCAGGCACGGAGGAGTGATGAGCAAAGGGGCCAAGACCAAAACCCATAGAAACAGCTGACCTGAACAAGGAGAAGCTCATGAACTGCAGTCCAATAGCTTGGAAGCTAGCATAGGACTGACGCACACTCCCTGAAATGTGGTGTTAGTTGGGAGGACTGGGTAGTCTATGGGGCCTCTGGTAATGCATCAGTATTTATCCCTAGTATATGAATGGTCTTTAGGAGTCCATTCCACATAGAGAGATACTCTCTCAGCCTAGACACATGGGGGAGGGCCTGGGCCCTGCTCCAAATGATATGACAGAGTGTGAAGATTGCCCATGGAAGACCTCACCCTCCCTGGGGAGCAGGAGAGGAAGGGATGGGGGTTGGTGAGGGGACCAGGTGAGGATGGGATTGATATGTAAAAAAAGCTTTGTTTCAAATTTAAATTTAAAAATTATAGAAAACATGTGCAGTACTAAAAGCAAACAAAATACTTACATTGAGTGTATAGGGTAAAGGAAGAAGGGGTTTGGCAATTTTAGTGGCTTCCCTTAGATGCTGTCTTGGGGAACTCTCCTCAGGCCTTTCAATTTATTTTGAGATTGAAATGATTCTTACATTAGGTTCTTAGAATGCTTAAAATTTCTGCCTAGGTGGAAACACAAAACATTGCAAGTTCTGTTGGGTGAGGTCACTCAGAAGTTCCTGTTTCCTCCTTACAGAGGTAACCCTGCTTTCTTAGAACAGGAAGGAGAAATGGATTCCAGACATCAAAAATTAATAGAGCCTTGATCCTGTGCAGCTCTGCATTCCTATGCCCCTTGATTACTGAAGGATGAGTAGTCTGTGCCCCAGCTTCCCTGAAGGGAGGCTGTGACTTGGAATTGGAGATGTATATTTGGGTCAGAAGTGAAGTCTATTTTCAACCTAGAAGCTTGTAATAAAGACGAAAAAGAAAGCGAACTGTATGTAGCAAGATGTTGTTTGAAAGCAGCCAATATTCCGACTCTTATGAGGAATGTCCACTGATCTACTTAGAAAAAGCCCAACGGGGAATTCTCAGACATTTCATCATGCTTGGGGGAAGCTCACTTTGAATCACCCAAAAATGATTTCCTTCAAAAGTTTGTGAGTCCTGAGCAGTTGGATCAGCAGGTAACTTGCTCACTTGGGAAGCATGAGGACCTGAAGCTAGTTTCTCAGCACCCATGCAGATGATTGGGCATCACCATGTACGCACGTGTATTCATACACACACATGACCCCACACATTCAAAAAAAAAAAAGACCCTACATACATCTCATATGCATGTGCCTTTGTGTGTGAGGGAGAGATCTGTGATGTGAGATAGTAAATTTTTGCATAAAATATTACCATATAAATTAACTTCCCCACAAAGGCACGCCACACTCATCTAACTGAGAAGCCTGGAGGTAGGGAACATTTAACTGTTAAACTCTCTCCAGACTTTCAGTTTGATTAATTTGATATAGTGGATTTTGGACTAGGTCAAGTCTGTGCACTAACAACACAAGCATGTTGCTAATGGTTAACAGTGACTGAAAACAATATTGCAATTTAGACCCAGGTTCCAAAAACAAATATCCTCTTCCGCCATCTGGTGGTCAAAACAATGTTTCCCATGTGCATGAGGCACAGTTGTGCTGAGTTAACAGTCAATTATGTTTAATGGCTTCTGATTCATCTTACCAGAAAGATGCACATATTTTCTTAGCCTAGATAAACAAGACTGTGGCAATTTTGTTCTAATGGTTCACAGCACTGCATACAAATGACTACAGCTACCATAGTTCAGCTGGAACATAACATTAGCCAGAACAGCTCTCTTAAAAAGATTACTTTCATTTTGTAATATAAAATGAATTCTGGCAGTAACAATTTATTTTACATAACTTCTGATATAAGAAATTAAGATGTTTTTGGCAAGGGCCTAATGTCGCTGTGATTATGTATGTATCAAACACCATCAATTTCAGTTTTTACTGTGTAACCAAAATTTACAATCATATGCTGGCAGTTTCTCACACCAAAAATAAGAGTGGACAATTCAACGGTATATGCTTTTCCTCCATGTGTTCCTAAATAGAGTGTTCAAACCTCATGGTATTAACAAATTAAGATGACAGCTATTTCATGTTTTCATTTCTTTATTTTCTCCAGAATATTTTAAGAGTGAAACCAAATTCTTACTCGGAGAAAAGGAAAAACATAGAAACATAGAGAGACGGACGTTCCATTTAACTTACATTATCGTGAGCAGTTACTTTTGTAGGCAACACTTTTTATTCTTTGTAGAAAAGAAATAAAAAAGAAAAAAACAAACAAACAGCACCATTAAAGAATGCATGATCCCTGAATTCTAAACAAAACACTGCCTAAAACCTTCTCAGATGCTTGTTGCAGCCAGTCACATTGTGTTAGGTATCAGAGCAAGCGTAACATTATTCAACTGTAGCAGTCTCATGGATTAACTGCTCCTCCCCCTGAGGGTTTTACACACCTTTCTGAGTTTTTCCTGTGGGAACAATATATTCTTTGGTAGAGGACTGAAGGAGGGCTTCACTCTTCTGTATGCTGATAGGAAATGTCTGTGTACAAGCAGGGCCTGGGCCCCCAGTCTGTGTGCCATGCGTGCTGCGTTCTGGTTGACTTCACATTTCGCTGTTTTACTGGAGGAGGAAATTCCGCCTTTGAACAAAAAAAGAGGCATTACATGGCTAATGTCAAACAGATGTAAACATTTAGAATACTGACCCAAAGAAAGAACAATACACACAAACACATATAAAAAAGAAAAATGGTACTGAAAACATGAATGAGATCGGATTTCTGCGAAGCAAGAAGGGAATACAGCAGAGTTGGGGAACGGGGAACCAGGTAAAGCACTTTTCTGGGACATTCGTGAACAGCACAAACACAACGAAGTTTCTCTACAGTCTAGATTATTCTGTGACTATAAAATATAGTTCAAAGCTAAATAGTGTATGCTATTAAAAAAAAGCAGCTCCTTTAAATTATAGTAAAAATGCCTTTTTGTTCGCTTTACAGTGACAAATGGGAGGACAGGAGGCAACACAACTCTTATAGTGACATTTTGGCTACATAGGCCCCTGACAGTTGATAAGTTCTGTCGCAGGACTCTTCACATTGTTCTTGGGGAACACAGATGGACCTCAAGTCTGAGCTCTGCGAGTTCGATGGGGTAGATATCCCCAGGCAGCTATTAGGATGATGGGCTTCACACCAGGTTAGGACCAGGAAGTAGTGAAGCTTGGCTTCAGCATCTAACACCTGGCCTTCATTACTCCCCACTCAGAGAAGCCGGGAGACTGGCCACAGCAAGTCCTTCTTCTGTAATTGTGCGAGTAAAGGAATCAGGCTTGCAGCATCATGTACTTTAAAGAACAATAATTTTGACAACATTATGAAGCACTGCAGGTACCAGCTGAGTTCTCTATGCTTATTTGGAATTAAGTAAGAACAGCCAAGGGCCAGAAGTCAGCTATGCCTCTCCAGCTCACCCCAGAAACTGATCCTGCCACCTGGCTCAGCCTCATGAGTTTTCAAGTTTGTTTCTTAACACCAGGCCTTCACAGGAAAATATTCTACATAACTATGGTGCTCTGGTCACTGTGTTTTGCATTCTCACTTTGGGGAGGTTAGAACTATTTTCATTTTGAAAATGAATTTGCACCAGAATGCTTTTATTAACATGCCCATTAACTAGCTAAATTTTTTCTACACCTCAGGCATATGCATATCACATGGAGTGGAATAGGGCATGGCAGTCTCCTTCCCTCCCCTGCTCCAAAAGTGCTATTTTGAGAAATACATCCTTTGTGATTAAAAATAAATACATATTACACGTGCAGGTTCAGATCCTGTCAGGGGACTAACTGCCCAATGATCAGGAAAACGCACATGTGAAGTTTGCACATTATATCACCATAACCGCATAGTAAATAGCATTGTCCAGTTGCACACGCTCAGAAACATGTAGAATCAGGAAGCTGGGAAGCTGCTCGCCTAATTCGAATATGCTGGCTTTTATAGTAATGTGAATGCACACCTACAAAATACCTAGCCGACATTTTGCTTCTGAATTTCATCATTGTACTCACTCCAAAGATAATGTCTTGGGAAAATAATAAAAGAACACTGAGAATTTGAACTGAGGCAGAAAGGAGGAAGGTTCTGCTCTTTGGACCTGGGTGACAGAATCCATGCACTATCAACAGTTCAGTTTCCAAACTTACTATGTGAAAAATCCAAACATACAGAAGGACACTTTTCTTTATTTCCAAGAAGCAATTGGCAGGCAGGATTCAACAAAGGTGCAACTGACAATGACCCCAGTGTCCCTTCAGCCTCAACTGTCCCTCTCAAACAGAGTGCAAAGGCTTCGTAGACTCGGGTTTCTTTAACAGGTGTCAGGTACTGATGTTGTAGTTCAGAATCTGCTGGTGTAGACAGTATCTGACGCTGGAATAGCAGCGATTTAATAGGAAGGGGTAGGCATGCAAATGTCACTGTGTACTGGGGTGCCCCGCTGTGAGGCTAAGAGCACACTCTTCAAAATTAAGATGATATCATCCCCAAGCACACCGTAAGGGCATCACCGATAAGCACAGTGTGCAGACACGCCCAGGCAGACAGGTGGGCAGCTCACAACCTGGCCCTAAGGTTGCAGTCCTTGGGGTATAGCTAAGTGCATCACTGACTGTTTCCATAGTCAATTCTGTTAGTTTTAATAAGAAAGGCAGTGACAGAGTGGAGCAGAGAGTCGCTGCCAAGGGCAGGCCTTTCTTTGCTTTTCTTATGAGAAAGGGTCTTTCACCTTCAGTGACTTGTTAGAACAATGTCTCTGTCACCTAAAGAAATTTGGCAATATCACAATAATAAATTTAGAGGAAAGTACCCCACCCCAGATGATTGTTCTTAAACAGTAGGTTTTGTTTTCTTTCAGGAATGCATTTTTTTTAACTCATTCCAGTTCACTTTTTAAAATACATTTTCCAGGAATGTCAAGAATGTTTACATTGACAAGATGATCCCACATGAAAATAGCTTTCACTCTTTCCCTGGACACAAGTGATATTTCCCTCCAAACTCTTTTGTTTTGAATTCTATAGGCACAATCAATGGACTAATGGCACTGCGCATGTTTGTGCTCTGAATCTGGAGTGAAGTGGGTGTACTTCTCCTTCCTTTCATCTCCTGTGCTTTGGAGCTTGCTTTTGGGAACAGAGCCTTGTCAAGCACAGCTGTCTCCAGGATGAGAGTAGTCAGTATGCGGAAGTAGCTCAAATCATCAGTTTTCACTGCATCAACACGGGGAGTAACTGTGAAATGCAGCATCCTTCTTCAACTCCCACTCTCCTAGGTATGAGGAAAGAAACAGCAACACATGCAGGAGGGAGCAGTTGTTTAAAATAAGGGCTATTTCAGAGTCAAAGACAACTGTATAGACTGGAACTCAGGGGAGAAATGGCTAGGGGAAATGTTTACCCTCCCTTTAGCCTTCTGTAGTCCCCACCGTCAACAACATGTACAAAAGTAGGTGTCTGATCTACAAAGGTCAGAGTGCAACGACTGGCGTGGTTAAGGGCTCTAGTTGCTTCCGGGACCCCACATTTCCATGTGGTAATTGGATTAGAGTGATTAGAATGGCTAATATTTTACATCATCAACCCACTATACGTGGATGTACAGTGTTCTGTTGTTTTGTTTATTTTTAATGTCAGGGCATGGATTTTCATATTTGCTCTTAAGAGCCACAGGTGGAATACTGCAACCACAATACTCTGGGCCCACGATTATCAGCCAATGGATCTTACATTATCTGATACCCCAGGGCTAGAATCAGACCACCTGCAGCACGAAGCTAGCTGCGTTGCCAATTCAGATGCAATGCATGTTCAACCACAATTTGTGAACAAAATCCAAAGCCGATTCGGGTTTCCTGCCAGTCTCTGAGAAAGAGTGAAGAGAGCTGGAAAAGTGGACTCCACTGACACATCCTTCATGCACCTTCTGTGATCAGGGTAAACAGAAAGAATCACATCTTTAGGCTTCCCCTCCTATGTGACTCAAGCCACTATGTAAGGGTAGGTCCTACAGAACCACTGCAGAAATGCTGGCTGTGATATCAGACCTACGGGAAGACACCTGGCCAACTTAGGTCATGTTTGTCAGAGTTTTTCAACCTCTGCACATCTGGTGATCAGACAACTCAGGGTACCCTAACTGTCTAGGCCTGGACTAAAAGAAAAGTACAAAGGGAAAGAAAAGAAATGAGGGAGTGATCTGTATACACAGACAGAGACACATCAAAGCTGGGTGAATGGTGACTGAGCAGGCAAAGGCCATGCCTGTGTGCAGCTGCACCTTCCCCTGCATGAGAAACATAAGAAAATAATCCCCCAGGAGGAACAAATGACTTGCTCCTCAATGAAAGATGCCAGCACAGAAGCCGCAATTGACCCCTTGCTGATGCTGTTGGAATTTTTCATGTTAAAAAAAAAAAAAATGGGGGGAGGGGGCCCTGTATCTTCCAGTCGACTCTTATCGGACAACCAGGCAAGCTACACAGAGTTTGGAAGGGCCTATGCAGTCATCATGGCAGAAGGCCCCACAGCCTTTGCACACAATCATGGCTTTGAGCCTGCAGGAGCATTTCAGCTCTAACTCGTCGGTGTTGCTACTGTCTGCAAAGTTCTGAACTGGCATCTGAGTGTTCTGGCCTGCCAGGGCTGGGGTGGTGGCTGGGCTGGAGCCACTTCCCAGAATCCCAATGGACTTTTCAATGGCAGATGCTGCCCGCTTGAAACTTGTGCTCCCGAAGTGGATGGTTGGGTAACTTCCACAGAGCGGCTGCTGCTGGGGTACTGGTATCTTTTGAGCAGCTAACTGGGTGAAAGGTTTCTGAGGCTCAGAGAGCAAGTAGGAAGAAAACTCGGCATTTTTTAATGCAAAAGCCTTCAGCTGCTCTTTCACTTCGTTCTGGTCGTACGGAACCTGTTTCATGCCCAGCTCGCAGCTGCTACTCAGACCTTCCTCAAAGGAAAGAGGTTCTGATTTGATATTGCTACATATGCCGGTGGACTGGGGCCAACTAAGTCGTTTAGTGGTTTCCATGGCAACTGGTGGTTGCTTTTGATCAGATGGGACTTCTACAGTAGGGAGAGGTGGAGGTAGTGGAGGTGGTGGAGGGGGTGGAGGGGGCAAGGCCAAGGCTGGAGGGGGTGGCGGAGGAGGGGGCGGCGGAAGCGGCAGTGGAGGATGGACCACTGCTTTGCTTGGCATCATGTGTGTGGTGCCTCCCCCATCCTCGCCTTCCTTTATGGGCATGTTGGGGGACAACATATTGGCTAGTCTTAGCTGGTGAGGTGCTGAAGGAAGATTAACATCTCCCAATGCCTTTTGTTCAAGATGCCTATTGAAGGTAAATGCATTGCAGCCCCCTGGGGTCTTAGGAGAGGTCTGCAACAGCGCAGCAGTGGGAAGGGGTCCCCTGGCAGCCACGGGCATTTGGTAGAACTGCTGTCTGTGTGAGGTACTAGTGTCAGCATGGAAGCCATCGTTTTTGTTCACATGGAACAAGCTCGGCTGGAAGCTACAAGCAGGCAGTAGCCGTTTTTGTTGTTTGACCTCAGGGCTGGGCATGATCCTGTTGGTCATGGAGGACTTGTTAAGCCTTTCTTGCTTGAATGGCTGGCTGTGTCCTAGCTGACTCACGCCTGGACTGATGACACAGGGTACCGCTTTGACATCTGGCTCCATCGTCATCTTTCCTGGCTCACATTTAACTTGAGCGTGTTCTCCCACGGTCCTAGCTGCTCTCTTCTTGGGATGGCTTTCTCGCTTTCTCATTTGGAGTGGTGCTAGAGTTCCTGCCAAATAGCCTTTGCCGTCTGGATTTGGAGAGCTGGACTGCATTTCCCCCATGCTTCTCTCCAGTCCTGTCTTACCCACTGAGGTAGTTTGAAGGGGCATGGGGAGCCTGTTGATTTCAAGTTTGGCTCCCAATCTTGGCTGCGGTAACACCTTTTCCAGAGGCAGATTGCCCTGTAGTAACTGTGTCACCAGTGGGTTATTAGCTTCTACAGAAGACAGGCGGCAGCTTGAGCTGCCTGTACTTGGAAGTCTTTTCAGGGTGTCCGTAGTCAAAGAAATAGCCTCTTCTGCAGGGCTCGTGGCAGAAGGCTTCATGGCCTGTGTTTGTTGTCCAGTAGCACTGTTTGTGACCTCTGTGGCTGGAGGAGGATGCTCAGGGCCAGGGAAACCCTCAGTGTCCATTCTAAAACCCTTGTCTACTTCATGAGGTTCAGGCTTCACAGGAAGACTGACATTGGTGATGAGATTTCTAGGGTGGAGATCGGACACATGGGCATAGTTGGCATGCTCTGTTTTGACAGCCTTCAGCCCACCCTGCTCTGCATATTCTTTCTGTTTACTTGAACCTGAGTGACTAATCCCAGGCTGTCCTGTGTTTCTCACTGGGTCTTCACTCCAGCAAATCCGGTTTCCTGGGTTATAGTGATTGCTACAGGTTGTGTCTGTTTCACTCTTGAAAGTACTTGAGTTCCGAGCCTGCTCTGCAAAGCCATGGCTAGTTGCACTCACTTCGTTGAGTTTATCTGGAAGAGCAAGGGGCAGTTCCCGAACACTGGTGCAAGGGGCCTGCAGTGGCTTACAGTCCTGTTTGGCTGAGGGAGTCGCAACAAAACCAGAACCATGGTCAACACCTTCACTCGTGACCTGCTCAGGTCTACTAATGACAGACACCTGAGGACATGCCACAGGCTGCATGGATATGTCTGTCCTCACTGGCCTACTCTGAGGATCTAAGCTTGTTTCCGCGTTTCCAATGGAGACAGTAAGAGACAAATTGGAAGTCAGTGTCGTGCTGTGATCCACAATGACTTTACACGGAATGGATCTGTTTATGGTTGCTGGGGCAAAGCTGCCTGGTGGCTGCTGAGGTTTTCCAGAATTGTCTGTCCTGTTTCGAGGCCCTGAATTTTTGTCCAAGCTTTCCCCACTTAGCTTGGGAGGACTATCATAAGAGTTTATAGTGAGCATGTTTCCGGAAAACATTGCGACCGGTGGGCGTGAAACCTGTGGGTCAGTGATGGCCACTGAATCTCCACAGCTGAGGGCTGCTCTCATGGTGGCACTAATGGACACGGTGGTCTGTTCTTCACTCCCAGACCTGGCTACCTTCTCAGAAGCAAATCTGTTACTAATCCCCGTGGGGGGAATCAAGACAGAGCTAGTGCAGAGATGGTTTGGCAAATTACTTCCAACACTGGGAGCTGGTACAGAAGTGTACTGACTGGACATTAAGGTAGCAGCCTTGCTGCTGGGTACAAGCAGGGTCTTACCATCCATGGAGTTAGACCGTCCAGTACCTTCTGGAGCAGCTGGGATAGGAGTCCTGTCGATACATTTTGGTACGAGGGCTATGCATGGGGTGTCAGATCCCTGGATGGACTTCAACATGCTTATATTACAGGCAGAAATGGTACTGTTTGCACTGTCAACAGACATGAGGACAGAAGATTTGTCAATGGGACTCACAAATGGATGCTCTTTAATTGCTCCCGGCACAGCAGTGCTGCAGACAGACATAGGGATGGGGTTGATGGGGCTTTTATTAAGAAGCATGGGTACACTGCTATTTTCAGAAGAGGTAGATGAGACAATTTTCTCAGTTAAATGTGATGCAGGAATGTTGTCATCAGAACTATGCACAGAAAAGTCAGTGGCAGTTTCTGGAATCTGAGGCTGGTTCAGAGGCTGCTGTAATACAGTGGTGGCCTCCCGGAGGTGTGCGGGCTTGTTGCTAGGGGATCTACAGTTTGGATTGATGATGATGACACCAGTGGAGCCTTCTATTTTTGTCTCCGGAGTAGAAGAGGCTTCCATGTTGAGAGGTTCTTCCTTGGAGCTGAGAGTAGGCAATCGGGTCTCCTTGGAGGTCTGGAAGAGATGGACTCGAGCCTGATGTTTGGCAAAGAGCTTAGCTTTGGTCTGCTCTTTGATGTGGGCCAGAGTTCTTGCCTTGCCACCTTCTCCTGGGCTTCCCATGGCTCCTGAGACAATGCTTGCTGCAGCTGCAACTGCAGCAGCTGCAGCAGCCTCTCGCTGGGCACGAGCTTGTTGGGCACGAGCCTTGATGTCTGCCAGGGTCCTGGCTCCTGTGTTCCTCCCACTGCTGACTGATGTGCTAGTGGATGCTCGGGACTCTGCTTTGGAGACCGGCTGGCTCTTGATGATAAAAGGTGGCCCAATTTTAGAAAGCTGTATCTGAAAGAAGAATGAAATGATACTTAGCATGTAACCAGTGAGGAGCATTGTATGGTAACTTAATGAAGGGATGAAGACAATGGATATAGCTCAGTTGGTAGAATGTTTGTGTAGCATACATGAAGTCTTGGGTTTTATCTCTGCATAAGATTATTTCATACATGGTAAAGCACACTTGTGATCAGGACGACTTTAAGAGTCTGAGGCTAGCCTATGCTACACAGTGAGTTCCATGTCATCCTGGGCAACATAGGGAGACTCTCTCTCTCTCCATATACATACATATATACATACATATATGTATGTATATATATGTATATATACATATACACACACACATATATGCTACATAGATGATATAGATAGATGATAGATGACAGATACATAGAAAGAAATGTAGATAGATGATAGAGCAAAATACTTAGAACATTTACTTTTAAAATTATCTTCCCTGCTAGAGAAAAACAAGCCATCTGTGATGTTTACTCCTAATTTAATCTCTCTTAATCTAGTTTAAAGAAAACAGTTCTGGCCAAGAAGCCTGAAGACCACATTTCTCCCTCTGGCTTTGTGTAAAGGTGACCTCCCTCTTGTAGGTCACTGAGTGCCTTAGTAGCTATAGGAGCAGAAGGTGGTATGGTTTTGGCAGACTGTTATAGCACCCGGCAGGCTGCCTAATATGTTGTAATAAGCATGGTATGAAAGTTTATACATGAGTTCAATTATTTATTGTCAGTGACTCTATGTAGATAGATGATGCTGTACTGAGTTCTGTATTGTCCTTGCATTTTCATAAAAGCAGGGTTGGGTGACTGGCTACTTTTGTGTTTCAAAGAAAATATGAGTTGGGCGATTTGTTTAACATTGATCATCTAAAGGTACATTGTACCTGTCAATGTCTAAATTGCTTACCTAGTTTTGCTATCTAATAGACTAAAAAGTCATCACCACGTTTGGGAGGCACACGAGCTAGCAGCCTCCCATGATGAGGCTGTGGTGACCTAACCATTAAGAAAGTACACAGAGTCAGTTTGGGGGCTGGCAGGTCTCTGGTTGTTGTCTTTATTTCAAATTTGGATATCATCTGCCCAGGGATTTTACGGTCAGACGGTGACAGAGGTCTGTGGACTCCTAATTCTGCTGTTCACGGGTATCTGAGCTGTATCTTTCCCTTCTCCATTTCAAACCACATTTTCCTAGAAAATGTTTATCTTTCTCAAAACATATAAATGTATTGACATTATAACTCCCTGACAGGCTCAGGAAGCTTCCACCTGGAATGCATTTATGGATCTCTAGATGAATATCTCTTCTCTCTGAGTAGTATCATTTCTTATGTACAAACTGCTTATAAACCATGATCTCCAACCAATGGCCAAGAATCACCTATTTGCCAGAGGGATTACATTTTTGTATCATTCCAAATAATTAAACATATTAAATTCTACCTAAATCCACTCCATCAAGAGATCATAGCCAAATACTAAGTATATATTTAGTTTCTGACTTTCTGGAGACATATATCATCTATCATTTATCTATTATACACTGACCTCATCTATTAATACATATTCAAATAAAGCACATAGCATTTAGAAAATCGGATTTTGATTAGAAAAATATCATGGGTTTATCTAAAAAATAATAATGCCTTCATAAAATGTATTTATGTTTATTTTTCTGTGGTTCAGAAATTAAACAGCAGATTTACTAAGTGGTTTGCACTAGCCTTTTTTAATGCTTAGAATCTCATTTAAGACATGACTTTATTAAGTGGAATATCTACAACATACTCTCAAACTCAGGCTTGTAAGGATCCCGGATCACCTATAAAATAGGGTGTAGTGGAGCAAACAAAGAGCCTGGTGCTTTTTGAAAGCTTAAGATGTTCTTAATTCTGCTACTCTCTCTGATGAGGAAATATCCACTCTATAAACATAAATTGGCAAAGACAAAAGCCACAAATAAACATAGCAAAGCACAGCAAAATTTAAATCAACCCTGATTTTCAGTTTCCTTATCCACCTACAACTTTTTAAAAACTATTTTCTTAAAAGCAAACTCATCCAGGATAAATTAAAGGAATGTAAACAGGGTTATCTGTCCAAAAAAGCTCTATAATTTGGTGACATCGGAGGCCTCTTTAATATCTCGGAAACTAAATCTTGGATTTCTTGATACTACTACTGTCCTCTCGCTCAGTTAATAAAGAAATTTTGTTAATCTGCTTAGGAAATATTCAAAAGTGCCTTGTAATACATGTTCCTTATCTTGGCAGTGGTGGTTGGGTGTTGAATGCTTATTGGACCTTCCTTCATCACTCAGTCATGGCTTGGCTTCTGACACTTTCCCCAAACCTGTGGAGCTTTAGCATATCTTTCACACTTCCGTACATTTCTCCCCTGTATCTTGAAATCCTCAAAAGTGCCAAACTCTCCATGTTGTGTAAGATCCCCTATGCCCTGCTCTTCTCCATAGTGTTCTTAAATCTTGCTGCCAAAACATGGATGGTTCATATCCTGTTGCATGGGCTCAATGAAAGGATTTTTTTTTTAATGATTAAAAAGTGTATGCGTTTGTGCCACATTGTACTTGCAAAGTACTATGGAGGACAGAGTGATAGGTGCTGTTGCATTATCTGACATGGATTCTGAAACTAAATGTGGGCCCCCTGCAAGGGCTGTAAGTTTTCTTAGCCACCAACCCATCTCTGAAGGCTTCTCTATACAGTTTTTAAAAAGGATAACTTAATGTTAGAGTGGACATGAATAGATTAGTTTCCAGTTTGCTATGTGAAACCTAAAAAGAGAAATATCTAATTTCTGAAAATTAAGTTTCCAGACAGGCAACCATACTTCCAAAATAATCTGTTTTAAAATACCATACCTTGAGAGGGGGAACCCTAGGTTCCTCTCGCGGAGGCTGCTCTTTCTCAGGTGAACTGCTGGATGCTAGGCTTCGGGATGACTGGTCCTCTTCTATCCTGGCTCTTTTCTCTTTACAGATCCCGAAGCTATGCTCCACAGTTTTCCTCTTTGATATCTCTGACTCTCTACTTTCAGTTCTTATCCCATCGGGTGACTTGGAGGGCTCTGTTGTTTTGGAATTATGTGAGGTCTCCAGTCTATTCAGTGTACTGGCCTGCTTATGTATTTTGTTTCTTGAGCCTTCTAGAAATGGAGCCTTATCTACTGACAGGACATACTGCTTGTCCTGTAGTTTAGCTGGCAGAATCTCATTTCCTTTATTATCTGTCTCCTCAGAAAAGACAGGGACCTCTAACGGCGAAGACACCCCTTTCTTTTCAGTTCTCTGCAGGACACTGTGGTTTTTAACTTTCATCACTTCTGTAGTAGGAAGTTCTGGGATGGAAGGAGGGCAGAGATTCTCCATATCAACATGAGAGTGACAAGGCTGCTGAGTCAGAGTCTGGCTGTGCAATTCTTCAGATGGAAGCGCTTCAGACACAATGGAAGGATTTAGGCTGATGGTTTCCGGGATGTTGGACAAAGACTTAGCGTGGCAGAGAAGGTTCTCTCCCAGGGGCTTAGTGGGGATAGAAGGTTCATCTTTCTGTGGGGACAGAGCTTCTTCTGATCCCGAAGGTGACTTTCTCTGTTGATGCACCGTTCTTTCACTCAAGGAAGAGCTAGAAACTGGAGAAGTCTCTGCAGGAATAGGCAAGCTGGATACAAAAGGCGTCTCAGAGGTGAGAAGCATGGAAGACACTGAGGAAGTTTCTGATGTCAGTGGTAAATCAGACATTGGAGACGCTTCTGATGTCAGAGGTAAATTGGACACTGGTGAAGCCTCCGAGGTCAGAGGTAAGTTGGACATAAGAGATGCTTCTGAGATTTCGGGTGAGGTGGCTAGTGGAGAGACTTCTGACATCAAAGATGTGTGAAGGCTTTCATCAGTAGGGTTTCTCTGGTTGTACTTATCTGCATTCTCAGTGCTGGACACCTCAGAACAGAATGTCGTTTCCAGAGAGGCTGGGGTGCATGACTCTTCAGATGTGGACTGTGTTTCCCCACCTGGGGATGGAAGGCTGGCACATGCGCCCTCTGGGCTCTCAGAGGAGAAGGAAGTCTCAGAGACACAAGCATTTTCCGAGAGCTGTTCTTCAGGGTCACTCTGTAGCTCCATGTCTACAGCGATCCCCTCATTTGGAAACTGGCTTTCCAGAGAAGATGGCCCTGCTGTCAGGGTTATAGTGCTGGTCTCTACAGTGGTTTCTTGTTCCTTCTGTTCTGCATCAAGGATATGAGTAACAGACGGAGTGCAAGGAACAAGAGAGTCACAGATTTCTAGTTGGTCAATAACTACTGACATTTCTTCCTGGGGACATTCCAATTTCTCATCTATCTTCACTTCAATGTGAGGTAAAGTTTCTAAAATATCGTTCATCACAACACAGGGCTCCAAGTTATCCTCAGGGCCTGCTAACTGAGGCTCTTCACAAGAGGTGGCTGGACTTTCAGACTCCTCAGAAAATTCTGGAATGGCTCTAAGATGTTCATCTTGGCATTCACATATACTCGTCTCTACCTCTTCTGCCACTTCCTCCTGAATCACAGATTCCTCGGGGATAAAGATGTCTTCTATTTCTGATTCTATCATTACATCCTTCGCTGGAACCTCTAACATAGGACAAATGGTAGTGCAGAAGTCAGGCTCCAAAGCAGGTGAGCTTTTCATGATTTTCGGTTGCTGCTCCTCTAATGAAGTCTGTGCAGAAGCAGCCGGAATGCCAGAGTTCCCATGTGAGGAACACCCCTCAGAGCCATCATGGCTTGGTCCAGAAGTGAGCTTTATGGATTCCTCCCTGGACATGCCCAATCTGAACAGAGATTACAAACATTATTATACAGTCACAAAGCAAAAGGCTCAGATTGGATCTCTTACAAGTTCAGTATTTAATAAAAGCAGATGTATCGACTTAATCATAAAGCCACTAAGTTACATGACTGATTTATGTTAAATAGCTCCTGAAAGCCAGTTCTGCCTTTATACCTAAAAGAAGCTTCAGCTAATTAAGAAAGGATATATGCGCAAAGGGTTACAAATCTTACCTGGTATTAATAAAAGGAATTTGAATGTTACAAATAACAACGAATCAGAAAATATAGCCTGACAATTAAAGAATAAATAAAAACCTAAGGTTTTTGAAGTCAGAAAGTAAAAAGTTGTCGTTACAGATATCCACATAAACACTGAGCTAAACTCATGGAATCCAGTTGCAGAGAGGGAGGAATGATGAGCAAAGGGTAGAGAAACCCATAGAAACTGCTGACCTAAACAAGGGGGAACTCCTGGACCCCAGACTGATAGTTGGGGAACCAGCAGAGGACCAACCTAGACCCCCTGAATGTGGGTGTTAGTTAGGAGAACTGAGTAGTCTATGGGGTCTCTAGTAGTGGATCAGTGTTTACCCCTAGTATATGAATGGACTTTGGGAGCCCATTCCACATAGAGGGATACTCTCTCAGCCTAGACACATGGGGGAGGGCCTAAGCCCTACTCCAAATGAAATGACAGATTTTAAAGATCCCCATTGAAGGCCTCACCCTCCCTGGGAGCAGAAAGGGGATGGGATGGTGATGGGAGATGCGACACTGTAAATATGTTTCTCAACTGGTTAATGAATAAAGCACTCTTGGCCAATAGGAAAGCAAGATAGGCGGGACTAGGAGACAAGGAGGATTGGGGAAGTAGTAAGGAGGGGTCAAGATGGAGAGTCTGGAGAAAGCAGAATGCCGGCCGGCTCCCCAGTAAGAGAAGATCACGTGAAAATACATAAATCAGCAGAAATGGGTTAATACTTAAGACAGAGCTAGCCGATAAAAACTAGTACCGGGCCAACAGCATTGTATCAAATACAGAGTCTCTGTGTGTTAATTGGGGTTGGCATGGCAGTGGGATAAGACCTGCGGTGGACAGAAAAACCTTACTCCTTACAGGATGGGGTTAGGAGGGGGACAGGGGAAGAGGGGAGAATGAGGGAACTGGGATTGACATTTAAAACAAATTTGTTTCAAATTTAAATAAAAATATTATCATAAAAGACAAATCTACTACTACCCTCAAAACATTATACAGTAGCACTTAATTAAAAATGACCCAGAATTTAGCAAAATAGAAGTAAAAACCCAATTTATAATGTAAGCAATCCCTCCTGAGAGGAATAGGGGATCAGCTGAATTTAGGAGTTACTTTATGATGTTTTAATGGCATTTTACTTAATATATTCTAAAACCATTTTTAAAACCTCTCATGTCTTAAATTATACTCTATGTACTCTATGTTATAATTAATGGCAAAAATAAAATTTTAATTGTGAAACTAGCTTTTAATAGATGTTAAATCTTTATTTATTGTGAGATTACCCTTAACAAATAATATATTTAAGTGTTGCCATAAAAAATACATAAACTTTAGAGTGTGCAATGGATATGAATGGGAGTTTAGTGAAATATATCAACTTTTAAAGTCAAAATGACTTTTAAAGATTAGATGTCTTTAAAATAATCTAAGAAATGCTACTTCACATGCCACATTTGGTTGCTATCCATGGGAGGCCCACTCTCCTCTGAATAGAAATGGAGGAGGAGTGGGGGTGGTGGCAGAAAGGAGGCAGGGGTAGGGACTGGGACGAGAAGAAGGAGGGGAAACAGCAGTAAGGTTATAAAAAAATAAAAAGAAATGCTTCTCAGTCTTTATTTTAGCATGTGCTTGTCCAATTAAATGTGAAGAATAATAAAACAACTTGGAGTTATTAAAGTTATTCTACCTGGGTCCATCAAGTATCTGTGCATGCCTTACTATGAATATATTCCACATGGATAGCAGAAAAATATTCCCAGATAATTTATCCTAACATTAGGTCCCTGAGCCAAAGCTAAGTGGAATTATAGTGAAGTCTGCAACGAGTCACTGTTTTCTTAATTTTATGTTGCAGCATCAGCAGCAGATGGTAGAGAAATGCATTATAAATGAAACCAAATTGGGGTGCAGGCAATGAAAAGGTTTGGACAGCAATATTCTTAGAAAAAGAGAGCAACATAAAGACAAATGGTGCTAGTCAGCTGAAAGGGGTCTGGTGCCATGGCATATCTCTCATACAGTGGGGAGTCTACGTAGTGTAGGAATGATGGAATAAAAGAGAAAGTCATTGTCTTGTGTCAGTTCTCCAAAATGAAATTAAGACAGCGAAGAGCAAGAACAAGCTAACTTATGTCATGGAGTGAAAAACCAAGCTACTGATGGTCTACAGCAGTGGTTCTCATGCTACAACCCTTTAAAACAGTCCTTCATGTTGTGGTGACCTCAAACATAAAATTGTTTCCACTGATACTTCATAACTGTAATTTTGCTACTGTTGTGAACAGTAATTTAAAGACCTAATATGCAGGGTATCTGACATGGAACCTCTGTGACAGGGTCATGGCCCACAGGTTGAGGAGCACACTGGTCTATAGAAAGACAGGCTCTAGACTAACTTGTACTCCAGAGCACGATGAAGCTAGTGGGAAAGTGTTACTCATGGTATGGTAGCTATCATACGCCTCTTCATCAAATATCCTTGGGAATCTGGGGAATGTCCAAACTTCTTGGTGAAAAATGTGCTTGCTTGTGAATTTGTTTTTATAATCGTTCTTAATTTTTTACTTGTATGTGCACTGATGTTTTGCCATGGGTGTCAGGTGACCCTGAACTGGAGTTACAGACAGTTGTGAGCTGTCAGGTGAGTGATGAGAATTGAAACCAGGTTCTCTGAAAAAGCAGTCAGTGCTCTTAAACACCGAGCCATCTCTCCAGACCCCATAAATTAGAATCCATGCTTTTTAGTGTGTGTGGGGAGTTCAAGATAGAGTTTCTTTGTGTATCCCCAGACATCCTGGAACACACTCCATAGACCAGTCTGGCTTTGAATTCACAGAGATTCACTTGCCTCTGCAACCTGAGTGCTGGGATTAAAGGCATACACCACTACTGCTCAGCTGTGAAGTTTTATGAGAATTATTTATGGACTTAAGATTTTGAGCAACTAATTGAACTTCATTATATAAACTATAATATTACTTAACTTCATTTTCCCTGCTATCTATTTAACCTTTTATAATAACAACAATGTAGATGCATCAATGGGTAGGCTTCAGGCTTGTCCCTTATGGCTTTTAATGCTGCCTGGCGGTATGAACTGCCTTCTATAACAATGTGAATTTCTGAGTTCAACTCCTAGAGATGCTACCTCAATATATCTGAAGTGGGTCTTGAAATCTATGTGTATGTTTAAAGTTTCCATTGAGGATTCTGATGTTAGCCTGCCTTATTTTTGAGGTTTGAGAAAATATATTATCTCTATTTAGCTTTCCATGCATGTATGTAAATCTAAGAATCCTGCTAGAGCAATCAAAGAAATTTGAGTCCACATTAGGAACAATACCAATGAGGACAACTCACCAAGGCTGGCCCATGCTGAATAAAAAGCCTTTTGTAACCAAGAGGTGGTGGCACACGTCTTTAATCCTAGCATTTGGGAGGCACAGGCAGGTGGATCTCTGAGTTTGAGACCAGCCTGGTCTACAAGAGGTAGTTCCAGGTTAGGCACCAAAACCACACAGAGAAACCTTGTCTCAAAAAAACAAAAACAAAAGCAAAAAAACATACGCCTGTGTATATGTGTGTGCACATCTCATGTGTGTGCATGTGCACAACTGTGGGGGGGATGCATGCACGTGTGCACTTAGAGACTAGATGTTTTAAAATATTTGGTTCTTTATCGATTTCTTTAACTATATGCATTCATGTGTCTACACGTGTGTATGTGTGTATACAGCTATATGCACCGAAGCCAGAAAAAAGGGCATCTGATCTCTTGGAGCTGGAGTTATGGGTATTTTTAGGATGCCCACCTTTTTATGTCTGTATTATGATCCTTATGATTACATAGCAGGTGCCGTTAAATGCTGTACTGCCTCCAGCCGTGTGTGTGTGTGTGTGTGTGTGTGTGTGTGTGTGTATGCAACTTGGTTGTGGATACAGTTTCTGTCACTCACCTTTGAGCTGACCAAATAGGTAAGGTCAGCTGACCAAAAACCCTACATCCCAAGTGCTGAGGTTGTAATTGTGCCACCATAAGCATCTTTCACATTAGTTCTGGAGCTTGTCTGAGTCCCTGATGGTTGCCCAGGAAGAATTTTATGGAGCAGGCTATTCTCCTCGGCACATAGACAGACCCTTTAGCAGGGATTTCTTATGCAGAAAAGCTCAAATGAGATTTCTGGGGTTATGTTATTCACTGTCAGGAGAAATTTATGAAATGAAACTAAATGGCACAGAAGATGTTACCTGCACCAAACGCTGCCTTCTATACAAACAGTAGTCAACACAAGTTCTTTTACAAAGGCTGGGAGTTACTGTCAATAGCTTTTGGATCTCCTTTCCTAGAAATCTGATTGTCAGAGACAGAGATTCTTCCCAAACAATGTCTCTCTGCTAAACAGGATGAGGAGGGAAACTGCTTTCAGGTTTATTCAGTTATGGATATATATGTTACTATTGTGTACTTTTTAAAAGCAGCATGGCTAGGGCGATGGTTCAGCAGATAAAAGCCCTAGCCATACAAGCATAATGATCAAAGATTGGTCTTCAGAATCCATGCAGAATGCTGTATAGAAGGGTCAGCACCTGTAACCCCAGCACTCCTACAGTGAGATGAGAGGCAGGCACAGGAGACCCAACTAAAGCTGCAAGGCAGGCCAGCCTGGAGTGCATGATAAAATGGCAAAGCCCAAGATCAACAAGGTGGAAAGCAAAAGCAGACTTCTGCCAGTTCTCTAACCTCTACACAGGTGCTGTTGATGATGTTCCTGCATGCACCCACACACCATACACATAAACACACTGAATTTAAAAACATAAACCAACTCACATGCATATCAACATATTAAATAACATATTAAATACACAGATAAAGTGGAACATAAAATTCCTCAGGTTCTTCCCAACAGTTACTTACTACAATGGACACATGAAGGAAGTCACTATTTAGAAGGGACAAGCATGAGAATTAAATGTGTCTAAAATTACTTGTCTCATAAATGAAAATACGTGGGTTAAAACTAAGAGAATTTGATCAAAATCCACTTAAGAAAATCACAACTGACTTCTTTAGGATTACACATGTAATTTTTGGTTCAAGATGAATTTTCATGAACATGTTATAGACCTTGAAAAGCCATTTTTAAAATTTAAGGGCTGATATGCCACTATAATTTTACCTGCAATTTCATACACTTGGGGACTATTGCCTTTTATCACAGGTTTATTGAGTTTTACAGCAGATGAGGGTGCCTTGTGAAGCAGAGAATTATATTTTCATTTCCTTCTAAAAGAAATGAGAGAGAAGCTCTAGTACTTACCTTTCTCCATAAAATCTCTCAAAGAATTTTTCTTTCCAAGGTTCTGTTTTCTTTTCCTTCTCAATTTCTTGTCTTATGCGTAATTGCATTTCTGGGGTAAACTCTCCTAGAAAGAAATTGGCAGCAAACTGAATTAAAATGGTCATGTCTTCTGCCAATTCACGAAGACCACGTTATTCATTTGAGTTAGATTCACTGAATATTAAAGGTAAGAAGTGCAATGATCATATTTCTAATATTGCCCCTTTTATGAACATTGCTCAAATGGTCATTTCACGTTAGACCATCATTAAACATTTGGCAAAGTTATTACATTCTATGGGCTGCAAATGAAACTGTATATCCACTGTCCTGAAGGAACCCATTCTGAGGGTGCATAAGAAATTATGAAATATTGTCAAAAACCCTGTGCAGGCCATACGAATAATATACACATTGACGGTAGAGATGGGGCAGCACTTAATTTTTCCTAAGTCAATTAAAGAGGATTGCATTTAGGAGTTGATTTTTGAGTTCACTTGTAAAGGATGAGCAGGCTCCTGTCAGTGATTAGATCACAAGGCATGGAGACATGAATATGCATATTTATGTCCTTTTGAGTGGCCAATTCTGAGTAGACTATTGGAAAAAATTGAATAAGAATGGAAAGCTGGAGCCAGTTACCCAATGCACACTCAGAGATCAGCATTTCCTTCAGGAGATAGGAGCTCCTGCTGGCATCCCATAATGGAAGAGCAGAGTTAGGTATGTAGTGTGGAAAGATAGGTGACAAGATGGTGGAGA